>NC_091472.1:180440932-180770932 GCF_036971445.1 Narcine bancroftii
TTTAATCTTCACCTACTTTAACCTCCTGAAGGCAGCTCATTAACCATCAGAGAGGCTACCATGCAACATTTGTTGGTTTCTTTCTTTTACACATGCACAGTGTCCCATGAACTTATTTAAGTTAAACAATCCACATCCCAACTTTTGCTCTACCCTTATACTGATGCCCTCGATTCACAATAGGCATTCTGTAATTCTGAAATAAACAGGATGGTGACCACAGCAGAGAACCAGTGAGGAGCTCAGGGGTAACCCACAAGACGTGGGTTAATGGGGACTTGTGATCGAAGGACTCACGCAGGCCGCGAGTAGCTAGAGACCGGTTCATGGGAGCCAAGTATCAGAACCTGGATTCAAGAGGGGCACTGAAGGCAAGAAGGGCTCACTAAGAGCCTCGGGCGCTAAAGGCTTCCTGATCATATTGGAAGCTTGGATCTGAAGTTCGGGTTACCAATGATTTAAAGTGCAGCCTGCGCGGCTGCTGAAGCTGTGGGAATGCTGGAATCCATGGGACTCTCTTTTGCTTCTCTTTCTCCTGTTGTTTAGGGTGCCGGGCAATGCACGTGGTGACACTTTGTTTGCCTTACAGCAGACAAATTTTGAGGAGTATCATGCATATTACATTCTGAATGTATGATGATGTGATAATAAAAGGGACCTTTGAAGCTTTGAAGCTTTGCATTCTCCAGTGTGCACAGTTCCTGCTGTGCAGTACATCATTCTGCCTTTGTCTCAACATTTGGAAGCACAATGGATGCAACACTATTTTATCCTCGAAGAAGAAATATTGTTGCACATTTTTGTGCATCCACATTTTTCAAGCTTTCTAATCTTGTATTCAATTTTCACTTGCTGCTTGATTGAGCAAAACTGAAAAGAAATACTGTGCTGATCACAGTTAGAATTCACCAGATCTTCCTGAATTTGACCAACTAAACTGCAATTTTTGACTCTATTATTAGTCTGAACAGCAGGGAGCCATTTTTTCAACAAATAATTTATGAATTTAATATCATGCAATTTAAAGCAAAAGCTTAAACGTGGTTAAAAATGGTCTGTAAACAGGGCTTTGTTTCATGTCAGAATGAATTTATGAACCCAGATTTGGTCCACTGGTGATATTAGTGACAGATGCTATTAAATTGGACTGAAAGGCTCCTTAATCCTCCTGTGGCAAGTTTATGCCATAATTTTCTGGGAATATAACAAGGATATGCCACGGCAAGAGTAATGAGTGATGATGGGGGACAATGGACAAAGGAAAAGCCAAGTGAAGTTGCCTACTATTTGGACCTAGTTAGGTTTAGATTAGATCTTTAAAGATTGAATTAATGGGCAGAAAACAGTACACATTCAAATTAAAGAGAACTGTTATGGCTTGAGAACTCTTTTTATATCTGTCTGGTCAGTTAATTCGATCGAACTTCAACCCCACCTTTCCCCACGCAGGAACTAAAGGCTTCTAGCCTTCAGTTGTTTAAGCAGTCTTTAACCCCCAGAGCTACTTTTGATTTACTACTTGGCTTTTAATAAGGTGTAAATGGGCACAATGTGATCACAAACACCCAAGATTAATACTTGGAAGCACAAAGAAAGATCACTTTGGATGGTAGTTTATTGATGGGAACCAGAATCCCATTTTCACCCACATTATGTACAATTTATTGTTTACTACCAGTGACCTCAAAAATTGTTGAACTGCACCAATGAATAATAATAAAAAAAATCACATAATGAGGGAAACACAAATATCTTTTTATTCATATATTAAACTATAATTCCTATGATTGCACAAAGCATTTTGACTCAGCTATAATTCCATAAATCACTCAGATAATCATTCCATAATATTTCCCATCATAATAATGACATGCACTCTAGATATACCATTATTCTGGTCAAAATTCTCAACAGTGCCAAAAATTGATAGAGAATCAAGAATAGGTAACTGGAAGCTCCTGATGTCTGGGAAACATACATTTTTGAAAGCTGAAAACAAAGAAACATTTCTGAAAAGAAAGCGAGGAAAAATAATTCAGAACTATGAACAAAGTGCATAATATAATGACAATGTTCATTTAAGGAAAGCTGCTTGGAGAACATGAATGGGATTTGCCTGGAGTTACTTTCCTGGCGGCATAGATGTATAAATAGGAATCATTACTTTACTCACTTGGTGTTTTTGCATCACCTACCAACCCCACACTCGTCACTCATATTCTTCCTCATGGTGGGCTGATGCCTTAATTCCAAAGACGAGCAGATAAATTACCTGTACTTCCTTCCTGATTGGTAAGCTTGTCTGTTGAGGTATAAGGAGGCCCAAACCACAGGGTAGTTCATACCTCTCACTGGCATGGTTTGGCTGGTTGGGTGAAGTCTCCAATCATTGCTAGCCCCAACCATGTCCATTGGATCTAACAGGAAAATATGAACCAGAAAAAGCAAATTCAAGAAAGCGATTGTATCATCTGATTGATGAAAGCTATAAAGGAACTGGAGCATGCCTGGCATTCCAAAAAGCCAGTGCTATTGTGATTTATTGTTTATTTAACACTTTAGTCAATTTTACAACCTTATAATGCATCAATTGACCCATCGCATAGAAGCTGATAGAGAAGACGTCACTATATAAGCTGAGCACAAGAATGACTCATGCATTGGCGACAAAGGGAATCAGCCCTTCCTCGTTTTTAAATGTTAATTTTTTTTAAATTATATTTAGACATACAGCACAATGACAGGCTTTTCTGGCCCACGAGTCCGTGCTCCCCAAATATCCCAATTAACCTACAACCCCCGTACATATTGAAGGGTGGGAGGAAACCGGAGAACCTGAAGGAAACCCATGCAGCCATGGGGAGAATCCTAACTCTGCCACCCATTTTTGAACAAGTATGCAGCAGTTCAGTCTCTGTCAATATCAGCCTGTGGTTACCCAGTGGAATGCCACTGTAATTGCCTGGTTCCATTTGTATCCACCCAGTTATCATCAGAGAATGTTCAGCAGTGGCTTATTTTCTCTGCCCTAGTTGTCCCTGAAGCTCATTCCTTGACAACTTCCCTCTTATATAGCTCATCCACAAGCTTCCCGAATATAATACTATCCAGAGCTAGTATCTGTTTCTGCCATTAGCCAGGGTTTAATTTAGGATTAGCATTAGACTTAGGGCTAGGTTAAACACTTCTGCTTCTCATTTCTGTTCTTCCTCTGAGATGCCTTCTTAAACTGGTCTGACCAATCTTTTGTTCATCTGAATATGCAGATTCATGCCAATGTTTGTTTGATGATCTTCCAATAAAACACTCTGTTAAGGATATGACATGGATGTAAATTAGTTAATTCTTTGTGTTGACAGACATAAAAAAACTTTGTTACATTTTCTTTTGAAGCAATCTTCCTTGTTGTATTACTTTAATTTGCATAGGATTAGCTAGAATATCAAAGATAAGAAAGTCCAAAAGAAATTTAAATTTAATTCAGAAAATTTTCAATTTATTTTTCTATTTATTTATGACAGGGAAAGAGGCTGTTCATCACATCGAGTCTGTTCTGTTTTGAAGGACAAGCTCATCAATCCCGTTCCCATTTATTTCCTGAAACCCATTCCTTCTCATCCTCAACACCACCACTGCTCCCTTTCCCCCACCCCACCCCACCCCATTGGTTCTCTCACCAACCAATTGAAAAATCCCCATGTCTTTGGGATGCGAGAAGGAACTCAAGATTCAAGATTCCTTTACTGTCATGTAATAGTACAGAACACGCAATATTACGTGAAATTTCCATCTTCCTGCAAAGACTCATCATTAGTGTTGCCCAGCGCCGCTTACTGTATGAGAGAAAAAGAGACTGTGTGTCTGTGGATTTGCCTCCAATTCTCCCTCAGCCAATGCCCCCACAGAGACTCCTGTTCGATCTATCAGCACCCTGAGCTCCAGATCCAAACCTCTGACATGATCAGGAACCCCAAGGCTCTTCAGGAGCCCTCCTGGCACCTGGGAAAGTCTACGTTGTCATAGAAAGAACACTAATGGCCTCGAAGATCAGATCTGAACACTGATCATTGGAGATCCGAGCGGTGGTATTAACTGTAGCAACATCATGACCACCAGGCCACTTCATCAATGTTTCATAAATTGCCTTCAGCAATTTAACTCACTCCTTGCTTTAAGAAGGGAGGAGGTATTTTGAAAAATAACCTGTTTAGTTAAGTATAGGGTTGCTACAAGAGATGCATTATATTGCCCAACCTACTTTGCAATACTTTGTTAGAATCACTTGTCAATCTTTAGAATAACATTATCTAAAGTGAATACTGTACATGTTTTCACTCAGACTGGAAGCTACATGCTAGTGTAAGTATCAGATAAAAAGGCCATCGGTGAACCAGTTTTACAAAGTTGTAGATGCTTTGTGGTTGAAAGCATAACTGGCACAAGGAGAAATCAAGTTTTTTGTTACCTAGGGTAAGTTTGTTTAATTCAAAAGAAAGGTGGAAACAAGATTTAGATACAATAATAGATCAGCAGGGTTTATGTAAAGTTATGTCTAATACTATTAATGTAAGATATAGATTACGCCACTATAATTTTCTACCTCAGAAACTGAATACCTGTAGATGGAGATTGAATTTATCGAACCAATGTTTTAGATGTGGAACAGGAACTGGAATTTTTTTTCATTCTTCAAGGTCTTGTTTGAAGGTTCATTTTTGGGGGGGGGGTCACTGTTAGTAAATTTTTGCAATGAATCGTTAGAACGATTTTTCTGTTAAATCCTGAATGATTGTTGTCAGGAAATTTTGAAAGTGTTACTCCTAAATTATCGTTGGCAGATTCTCAATTAAAATGTGTTGAATTAGCTTTAGTAAAAGCAAGGAAATGTATCGTTGTAACATGGAAATCCGAAATTTCATTAACAATAAATAGATAGATTGCATGCTGAGGTTCAAAGTTGAATTCCTTTAGAAAAAAAATCACTTACAATTTGAGGGGTAAATATTCTTTATCCCTGCAAATTTGGAGCACGTATGCTAGAATTATAAGGCTAAAATTATAATCTACTTTAAAAATGTTTTTGAATTCTCCTGTCCTGTGAAGTTTTCCCTGAATGAATAATAATTTTATCCTCTTTGGGTTCCTTGAGTGTCATCCGATGCAAACCCAATCAATTATTATGCAGTTATGATGTTATGCATTTTAATTATGGGACTAGATTAGGTTTGGGGGGTTGGGGTGGGAGGGTCTAGAGCAAGGGTGTCAAACTCAAATTCACAGAGGGCCAAAATTAAAAACTTGGACTAAGTCGTGGGCCAAACTAAATATTTATTCAAAATTTTCAACAACATCTGCATGTTTTCTCTTCTTTCAACGTATGTAATGTTAAACTTTTTCTTATTAAAATAAATGTTTAATAATAGTTTTGGTTAAACTCTTTCCAGAAGAAGCATTAACAAATGAGAAATAAAATATTCAATAAATAATATTTCTCTATAGCCTTTAAGCTCCTTTTAAATGTATTTTTTTTCACAAGCCAACAAGTCAAAAAAATAACAACTTGCTTCAATGAAAATCCAATCTTTCAACTATGAACAGTCCAAAGTTAACCAAAGAAAATATTAATCCAAGCTTAGCTTGCTACACTGTGATTTACTCTGATGCATCTGGGTCTAAACCAGATACTTGGCATCTCTTCTTAGATGCAAGTTCATCAAACTCTGGGGTCAGAGTTTGCCTCCCACCTGTCTTGAAAGGTCCTGTTTTCTGTCTTTCGTTTGGCCATTTTTCGTAAGGGGTTTATTACATGTGAGTTAGGCGACAGGTCGCAGATGCAAATGAAAGTAAAGAGAGGAGGTGGGGGCGATTAACGGGCTGACGGGCCGGCGCCAACGCATTTGCAAAGCATTCTGGGATTTGTAGTATTCGCTGTGCATGCGCTATACTGGCGCGGCGGCCAGCGGGCCAGCTCTAATTCATATTTGATATGATCTTGCGGGCCAAATATAATTATATCATGGGCCAAATTTGGCCCGCGGGCCTGAGTTTGACATGTGTGGTCCTGAGGGTTTTAGTTTTTAGTTTTTATGTTTTATTTATGTATTTTCAGCATATATTTGTTAATATTGGTAACTTACCATTTATTGTTAGTTTATTATGATGGTACATATGGTGATTAACTAAAACATTCCAAAAGAAGGGTAAATCAAGTTATTGCAAGATACCTCTCATCCAAGATATTATCACATTCTGAGATTCATCAATAATCATTTCAAGGTGACGTAACAAAGGAATTTACATTTACAAGATCCCTTTCATGTTTTCAGGATTCCAAAAGCACAGCAGACCCACTGTGATGTATCTGAAATGTGGTCTTGGTTGTAAATGCAGTAATTCAGTAAGTTGTCACAGACAGTCATAAAATAAGATCAGAAAATCTGTTTGGTTGTGCTGATTGACAAGTAAATATGAGCTACTGAACTGGGCAGAACCCTGTTTCCTTTATGAAATAAAAAGAGAACACTGCTGGGAGCACTCAATGGATCAGGCTGCATCTGTGAAACAGAATTAATATTTCAACTTGAAGATTCTTCTTTAAAACTATGAGAGAAAGAAACTTAAGCCTCTTTCAGGTGGCCAGAATATCTGACTGTAAAGCCACCTATTCTACCCCAATGCGGCTGTCGGGTGGCCACCTGAAAGTGGAGAACTCGGCCAGGAGGAGCACTTACCTAACTCTCCTCCTGATGGTATATTCTCTGGCTCAGAGAATCCCCCGTTGCACCTGAAAGCAGCAGTGGGACTATGACCACAGTCCACAGGAGCCGTTATTCGCTCAGACGTGGCTCTCCTTCAGCTGGCACGTTCAGGTGACAGAATGGCGTCTTCTCCATGGCCACCTGAACGTCCCAGCAGTACTCCCCTAGTCACGTCTGCCAGCGCATTATCTGTGTCCAAGCACCTGAAAGCGGCTTTACTTTGAAAGAAGGGCTCAGGTCCATAATGTTTTTTATATATCTTAACCGCCTATGGATGCTGCTGACCTATGGAGTTCCTCCAGCAATTTTTGTGTATTTACTACCATCCCAGTGTTTGCAGACTTTCAGGTTTCACTTCAAGCAAGTTAGTCGCAAGTTGCAGAATGGGTGAGAGAGGGTGGAATGAACAAAGGGAATATCTATTATGTTTTTGACACAGCCGCTGCATTTCAGGAAAACATTCCCATTTGCCCAAATTACATGCTGGGAAAAAGCTCGGAACGGGAATGGCATCCCATACTGACATTTTACTTCCTTGATCCCTTGTCGTTTTCCTGTAATGTCTTCAGTATAAATTGAATTGCAGGTATTCTGTGAACAACGGGCTAATGGGTAGGATGTCGCCGCAGTGGCGTGACGAGTTCTACCTCTTTACTTTGAGCACTTCCGGTATGCTGTCTAAACTCGCGTAAGAAATGGAGATTTGGAGTTTTGGTCATTTGTGTGTGAGCGACCAATGGTGAGATGTTATATAATTTTCAGATCATTAAAATCATGCAAAGTTTATCCAAAAAAAAATCTGATAATCTGAAGCCATCCAATTAAAGTTAATGATGAAAGTTAGAGAGGGTGTAAGCAAACAAAAATCAAGACAAGCTTAAGTAACAGTTGCCCCATTCATATTGGCACTTTAACCCAGTAACTAACTGCCATCTGCAAGTTAACATGCCAGTGTAAATGCTCGTGAGCTGGCATGCAGGCATCAAATTGCCCCAGTGATGAACTGCTTAGGGAGAGTGTATCATCGCCAATTCATTTTGAATCGGTGTACCGGTTAACTCATTGTGAAAAGGACAGTGGGCATGCAGGACGTCACCGCTGGAGGATAGCCGCAGAGAACTCGCTGACATTGGTGGAGTGTGAACGCCAAAAATGCTGTCTTGAACTAGTTCGTTGAACCACCAGTTTACCTGTTCGCCAATGTGGAAACAGCTAGTGTCTCATACTCTGCATGTGGCAGACTTCTGGATTCAAATTAAATAAGCCAATCTGCAGATACTGCAGTCTAGTGCAAAAGTTCTGGAGAAACTCAGCAGATTGCACAGCATCCATAGAAAATAAAGGGCAATCAATGTGTTGGCCCTGAACATTCATGACAAAGGCCCAGGCCCAAAATATTGATGGGCTTGGACTTCCAATGGATTATGCATGACCTGCTGAGTTTCTCCAGCACTTTTGAGTATTGCATCCGGATTCAATATGAGACTCAGCAACTGCAAGTAACTTTTTTTTTGTTTGCTTGTATCAGAACATGTCAGATCTATTCTAGATTACTTATGCATAATATTAACTTTGCTAAAACATAAACATAAAATATTACAGCACAGTACCAGCCCTTCCACTCACAATGTGTAAACCTTCTTTCTTTGGCTTGGCTTCGCGGACGAAGATTTATGGAGGGGGTAAAAAGTCCACGTCAGCTGCAGGCTCGTTTGTGGCTGACAAGTCCGATGCGGGACAGGCAGACACGATTGCAGCGGTTGCAAGGGAAAATTGGTTGGTTGGGGTTGGGTGTTGGGTTTTTCCTCCTTTGCCTTTTGTCAGTGAGGTGGGCTCTGCAGTCTTCTTCAAAGGAGGTTGCTGCCCGCCAAACTGTGAGGCGCCAAGATGCACGGTTTGAGGCGTTATCAGCCCACTGGCGGTGGTCAATGTGGCAGGCACCAAGAGATTTCTTTAGGCAGTCCTTGTACCTTTTCTTTGGTGCACCTCTGTCACGGTGGCCAGTGGAGAGCTCGCCATATAACACGATCTTGGGAAGGCGATGGTCCTCCATTCTGGAGACGTGACCCACCAAGTGCAGCTGGATCTTCAGCAGCGTGGACTCGATGCTGTCGACCTCTGCCATCTCGAGTACTTCGACGTTAGGGATGAAAGCGCTCCAATGGATGTTGAGGATGGAGCGGAGACAACGCTGGTGGAAGTGTTCTAGGAGCCGTAGGTGGTGCCGGTAGAGGACCCATGATTCGGAGCCGAACAGGAGTGTGGGTATGACAACGGCTCTGTATACGCTTATCTTTGTGAGGTTTTTCAGTTGGTTGTTTTTCCAGACTCCTTTGTGTAGTCTTCCAAAGGCGCTATTTGCCTTGGCGAGTCTGTTGTCTATCTCATTGTCGATCCTTGCATCTGATGAAATGGTGCAGCCGAGATAGGTAAACTGGTTGACCGTTTTGAGTTTTGTGTGCCCGATGGAGATGTGGGGGGGCTGGTAGTCATGGTGGGGAGCTGGCTGATGGAGGACCTCAGTTTTCTTCAGGCTGACTTCCAGGCCAAACATTTTGGCAGTTTCCGCAAAGCAGGACGTCAAGCGCTGAAGAGCTGGCTCTGAATGGGCAACTAAAGCGGCATCATCTGCAAAGAGTAGTTCACGGACAAGTTTCTCTTGTGTCTTGGTGTGAGCTTGCAGGCGCCTCAGATTGAAGAGACTGCCATCCGTGCGGTACCTACTCCACAACAATCTAATCCTTCCCTACTTCACCTCAATTTTTCTTTAGAGCCTTTTGTATGTCCCTCCACCATCTAATACATTTCAGGCACTGTGTAGAAATCCTACCTCTGTTTTTCTCTCTCCATTCACACTGCCTGATTTGCTGCTGCTTTGACCTGCATTTCACAAATTTTACCAGTCTCTTTATTCCACTTTCTCGCTCTCCAGATTTTTCCCATTCATTTATCAGCAACACCTTAAACCCACAGCAACCTTCACTTCGCACTAACCTTCATTTGCCCTAATTTCATTTCCTCCATCCTTTCGGAAACATTGCCACTTGTCCCCAGTTTTAACTGAAGCCATTGGCCCTGTTTCTCATTCCATTCAGGCTACCTGTCTTCCTGAGTCCGTCCAGCATTTTCAATTTCCAACCTCCTACATTTTCCTTCATGAGGTCTCCTGAGTCCTCTCATGGTGACAGGAGTGAGAAAATGTGTCCCTGCTTTAAAGTAAAAGCACAGAAATGCTGGAGGTTAGAGCTCCAGTGACCAGCTCTTGTATCCAGAGCTGTCTGTAAGGAGTTTGTACATTCTCAATGTGCCTTGTGTGGGATACCTCCGGGTGCTCTAGTTTCCACCTACTGTTCAAAATGTACCAGTGTGTAAGGCAATTGGATTCAATTGGGTGGCATGGGCTCGTGAGCAGGAAGGGCCTGTTACCATGCTGTATGTCTGAAATAACTCAATCTGTTTTGCAGTGTCCATAAGAGGTAAAGATATATTACCAGGGTTTCAGGCCTGAGCCCTTCCTCAATGTATCAGTTAAAAAAGAAAACAGGTGTCTGCATTAAATGGCTGGGGAAAATGGAAGAATGGGAGGTGGAAGAGGTCAGACCAACAGACAAAAGGTAGTAATTGGATATGATAAGAGGACAGGAGAGAAGAACGGTGAGAATTGATTGCAGGCGGGGGGAGGTTTGCTCTGTGAAAGGAGACAGAGTCAGAGGTGGAGGAAAGGAGACATAGGGAATAATGGGGGGGGGGGCATCCTAACGAAAACTCGAAAAGTCGATGCTAATGCCATCTGGTTGGAGTGGTCTCCATCTGGCAGTGCATGAGACCAAGGTCAGACATGTCAGAAAAGGAATGGGGTGAGCTGTTTTAAAGGCTCATTTGGAAGACAACATTCCACTTAGATCACTGCCTAGATGGTGCACTCAAATTTCTAGAGTGGTACTTGAACCTACAACCTTCTGAATCAGCGGCAAGCTAGCCAATTGTGAGCAGTGTTCCTCCAGCAGTGCTCTATGTGAAATAAGACACAGAAGTGGAGGCCCGTCATTTTGGCTGATTTCATGATTATGACTCAGAACAAATGTAATTCCTCTAAAATCACTGTAAGTCGAGAAAAGCCAATTTCACATGTTTGGCATTCAAGCAGTAGGGATAGGCACCTGAACAGGTATTGGCCGTTTATATTGTGGCAGATTATGTTGTGTTTGTATTGTTTTTGGAAGATAAATTGGGGCAAGTTTTTTTAGTCTAGGTCACATACAAACACTTCAAAACAGATCTCATTTAAAATACTGGAGCCCTGCTCAAGCAAGAGAGTCCGGCTCCACGAGCCTTTGCAAAAGCTTTGGAGAGTGCCCAAGAGACTTCACTGATGGATTGTTGTTTCGAAAAGCAACAGATGGAAGAGATTGGAGGAGTAATTCAGAGCCACAGGCTGTCTGGAGTGCAGCTTGCTGTTCTAAGAGAGTCATGTGGTTTTGCAAGCAGAGAGAGTTCAACGGCTTTTTCTCTGCGAGAGAGAGAGAATTCAGTTCTGTAGTTCTACAGTCAGCAGCAGCAGCTGGGACTGGAACAGGACAAGCTGGCAAGCTTGTGGAAAACCCCATTTGGAAGACAGGTTGTGAGTGCTTAGTTCAGCTTGTGGTTCATACAAGAGGAGAGGACTGGCTGCCTAATGTTTCACTTGAAATAAGGGAAACAGAAAGGAACTCTGTGGTGACCTGAAAGAAAGAGGTTATCATCTGGAAAACCCTGATGGGGCAAGTTTCTTTGGCAAGACACTGAAGTGGCTGATTAAAAGGGATCAGTTTGTGTCCAGGTGCAACAAATCTCTCTCTGAAAACTGACAAAAACCTTCTTGAGTGGTAACCATTTACCTTTCAAGCACCAAAGCCTGGTGAACTTCATACATGTTAAATTCTGTACGTAGTATAAGAATTGCCTGCAACCAGTGAACTTGGAGGAATGAGAAGTGAGATTGGACAGTGAATCAAAGAACTTTTCTGAACTTACACACACATTACATACATGTGCGCTTAGAATTAGAAGGGAGTTAGGTTAGTTAAGTTAATAGTAATAAGTTAAAGTGTGATCCTGTTTTCATATTTACAGATAATTAAAAGCAACTTTTGTTTAAGTAACCATTTGTCTTGGTGAATATCTATTGCTGTTGGATGTTAGGGTCCTCTGGGCTCGTAACAATATTCCTTAGAAATTATCAACTTCCCATGAAAGACCTCCACTGTTATTGATCCAATTAAACAAGCAATGATATTGTGAAATATGATGCAAAGATTCAAGAAACAATGAAACATTTAAACATATTAATGGCTCCCATTGTCTAATTAAAATAAAACATAATATTACTGCAAAAAAAAATGCAAAGATGTCTACAAGCTGCCAAGTCAAATGAAACAAGTGGTGACCTTCACTGTCAAGATTCAAGATTCAAGATCCATTTTATTGTCATTGTAATAAATCAATGTCATATTATATGAAATTACTTTTGTCTGCTGTAAGACAGACAGGTTCACCATCGGCAGAAATTGCCTGAAGTGCCTCTTACAGTCAGAGAAAGAGAAGTAAAAGAGAGTCCCCCCCTAAAGTCACCAAGTTTCCACAGATTTGTCCAGTCCAAACCATTGGCAATGCGAGCTCCAGATCTGAAACTCCGATACAATCAGGAACCCTTCAGTGCCTTTGGCACCCCCTCACATCTCGGTTTCAATACCTGGTACCCCTTCAGCCAGTTTTGAGCCATCTCCAGCAGTCCGTTGCCTGGTGCGATTCTCCCAACAACAGTCTCCAGCAGCCTACAGCCTCCATGGGTTCATCGCCTCGAGCCGCCAGTAGCCCGCCGCATGCATTGGTCTTTCAGCTGCAGAGCCCCCCTCACTGGTCCACCATCATGGTCACCAACCCAATGGGTCATCTCCTTCTCAGACAGGGGGATGATTTCCCCATTTACTTGTATCCTGCACCAGTCCTCCGCATCCCTGGAGTCTGCAACCCCTCATGGCTGATGCCAATCAAAGGTGCCGCCATCTTGTGTGCAGATCGCATGGTCACAGCATTTTAAATAAAACTACTGTCAGCTCCTTGAATGGGCTATTCAAAGCCTGCGTGGAGCTGATGACAGTTAACTGGGCAGTTCGACCCTGCGGGAGCACTGTATCTCCACTCCTTGCTCACCGCAGATCCACATCAGTAGCAGCACTGCCGTAACAGCATCTCCACCAGTGCCATCATATAGTGTATAACCAGTAGTTGGCCAGGAATCGAATAGCATGAGTGAGACACGATTTTCCTCATCAGATTGGACTTCTGGTGTTCTTTTACTTCATCTGTCCTGCTGGGACAGGTTATATCTGTTCTTCACCTCCTGTAGGCTACATAGACACCAATCCTCGGGACAAATGACTTCTTCACAATCCACCTGAGCTGCCACTTTCATGAAACTATGCCCCATTAAACCTTGGTTTCCCCAATCTACAACACTGTGCTATGGGATTAAATACTGTAAGGCAGCAGCATATTGATGAATATGTGGATACTTGCTCCCTGATGTTTCATAGACATAAAGATATATTTGGACTCCATGGGTTGAAATCACCATTATATTACCTATAAAGTTTAATCTTAATGCTTAAATTGACTTTGTGTGAGAAAGAATCTCATTAGATCAATAATTACCAGAGACTATATATCATTTCCATCTCCGAATGGTAGGCATCATTCACTGTGGCCACATGATCAAGCTAAAATTAATAATCAAAATTATTTAGCAGATATGATTCAGAAATTTGCCACAGGCACAATATTTAACATTAACAAAATTGTTTTAATAATAGACAAAGTGTAGTGGGTTGTGTGTGAGTGCAACAAAAGAACTGAGACAGCAGGATGTGAGCTCATTTAGCACAACTGATTTACTTTGAAGATCACACTGCAGCCTTTAAGGCCACCTGGAGCCCACCCCTCGCGTACTGGAACTCACTTCACGTTGGCATAAGCGCATATGCAGACTTCCAGTCTGTACCAGAAGAGAATGTCCCGCTCGTGACGCGACTTCCCCACTGATCACGCGTGACACGCGGGGCCAATTCGCCACTGCAATTATGTGCATCACCACACAATAATTATTTGCTACAACTTTTGTCTGAGCTTTGGACAAATGAGTTGTGTAGGACTCGCCTCAATTTTGATGGTAAAATTAATCTGAGCATTAAAAAATTCATCTTATCTACACCTACGAATTATGTGTCAGATAATTACCAGAGGTTAAAAATACCCAAAAATTATCTGATTTAATAGCAGAGAAACTGCACACAGTCGCTCAATTCTTAAACAAAAAAATCTAAATCTTACTTATTATTTCAAGTGATAATTCTTTCATAAGAAATATTGACTTTTTTTATTCTCTTAATTATTTTTCTTCCCATTGTGCAGGTTTGGTCGATCGCATCCACCAAAATTCTTGTCTGCAGAATTTTTCCAAGTACTGCTCTTTAAATGGTCACAATGATGAAGTGACAAAGGCCCAATGTCAATGAATCCTCCAGCTTCCCTCTTGTCTTGAAAGGGATCTACTGTTCCTTGCAGGTGGAAACAACACGTTCACTTAACGACACATTTCCTTGCTGCCGCAATCACCTCTCTATTTTATCTGAAGTTTTTTATGTGCGATTTAGCCAGATTCTGTTCCATTAGGCATGAGTTCAAATTTTCATTAAAATGAAATGAATGCAAGCATTCCAGATAATTTGTTCCCACCAAATCAAATTTTCATGTAATTTATTCATGTTCTCCCACTTTTCTCACCTTCTGTTTAGTCTAATAATTGAAGGAAAATTGCAATGTAAAGAGGGAATAAAATATGTCTGGTCTTGCTTCAAAGATCCCAGCATTTCTATTTCTCTACATTATGTGCCAATTAATACAAAAGCAAAATGTGCGGCAATATCTGCAGTTTTGTTCGGCTGACCAAGCCATGTCTAGGAGCAAGAGGTTCTTGCAGAAAAAGATGTTGGGGTGGGGGGGGGGGGGGGGGGGAGGGAGGTGGGTAATGGTTTTGTTAAAAAAAATAAAATTGAAAGCCCTCTGGAATGGAGACTGTGACATCAGATGGCCTTCGATCTGCTGGAGACTAAGCTAAGAGGAAGGTATCATTTATGATATTAAATAAATGTGAAATTTGATCATGTCATTTTCCCATTAAAAAATGAAATTCCTTAGGTCATTTTTTTGTCTACCTAAATCTTGTCAGTAGAAGATCAAGAACAAAGTATGCTGCAAACATTTCTGACAATTCACCAATGCATTCATCACAAATAGCAAGAGATCGTCAGACTGTATAACCAATTGTCATATCTAATGCAAGTGAAGCATTTTAGCTTTATCTTCAAACTTATTGAAAATGGATGTTCAAATAGGAACCAAATTATCTTTCCTCAGAAGACTAATTACCTATCTATTTTATGAACAATCTGGAAATACAGGACACTGAATTGGTTTGATAGGAATGTTCTAAAATTTGGGAAGGCCTTTGAAACGTCCTGAGCAATTTCACAAGCATAAAGCATTTTTAGAGGGTTTTGTGTATGTAATACCACATACCATCTATTCCAAGTTGAGCAAATGTTCAAAACATGATTTATTCTTCACCTTAAATGTCTAAAATGTATATTTTGTTATGAAAGATCATTTTGGAGCACCCTTTTTGAGAAGGTGGATTAAGAAATGATCCATTAATGTTTATGTATTTCAATCATGATATTGTCACATATCTTTGTCCCCAATGGTATTTCCTAATGTAATTCCAAAATTAGTTTAGCAGAGACTTCACCAGAGCTCTGTTGTTTTGTCATTACATTGTGAAAAATCTAAATAAATGCTTGACAACAGTCAACTGCCATAAAAGTTTAAATTGATATATTTAACAATTTTTTCAGTTTTAATCCATTTTGAGGTCAAAAGTATTTTATATTAGAATAACAAAAGGTATTTACATCATGGATTCCAATTTTAAAAAAATAATTGAAACACATAACTTCTGTTATTTTGCAAACTTGAACAAAATTATTGCGCAAACCTGTGCAATATGTTATGGAGAATTAATTCTTGTGTTTCACCCAGTATTTTCCAAGCTGGGACTGGATTTCAAAAGCTTTAACAAACTTGTAGTCCTTCACTTAAATAGTAACAAACTTGTAGTCCTTCACATAAATAGTCTCACATTCACAAACTAAATACTGGCAAGCATATTCTCCTTGGGGGTACTAGAAGTGAACCTGATCCTGCTGGCACCTGGTATCTCCACACGCATGCGACTGCTGTTGGCACTTCAGTCGTAAATGTGCATCCAAGTCCCTGCCGATTTTCTTTCTCCCTCGTTCAGCTCTGATAGCTGTGATTTTAATCAATTTTGTCAAAGAAGAATCCCATGAGAATGTGGGACTTCAGGCTTAAACTTCACCAAATGATGTTCTCACATGACCAAAGAATAGTAAAATTGCATTGGCTGAAAAATTACTATTGCACCAAAATTTATTTGTCTCCCAATAGTTCAGAATTTCATATAAAAGGCCATTTTTATGTTTCTAATCCTGCACAAGCTCAGATAAGTCCATTTATAAATGACTAGGCCATCAGTGAGGTATTGTACGATACCACTGAATAACCTTGCCGGAAAAGTAATGTTTAAAGCTAATTAATACACAAATCAGAACTTTTCTGCAATAGCATAATCTGATCTTTGCAGGTCTCATTAGGATTGCTTACCATTTGTGTTTCATCACCAGTTAATTTAACTAGTAGAGCTACTTTTATCACCTATAAAACTTGTTTGTGTACTGCTGGTCAAAAGACTGAAAAGAAGATCAAAGTACCGTTGTGACCGTGTTCATCAAGGTCTCTTTCTGCTGTCACTTTGTAGCAACTGTATATTGTACAGTAATATACATATGGCAGAATGTAAATCACAATATATAACCAGACAACATTTCCCAAAGTTCAAAGCTTAAAGTTCCAAGTTAAAATTTATTGTCAGAGTACATACATGACATCACAGATGTCACAGATCTGAGTATCTTTTATCTTGCCAACCAGGCAAAATTTCTACTTATCGGTAACTGTGAACTGTACTCAACAAAGAAATGATATGCATACAAAAGAAAGAACTGCTCTCTTCTTAGCTTTCTTACAGTTGAACCAAAAATTCCATTCACTTAGCACAAATGAAAGATTTCTTCATTAAGGACCAAATATTAATAGAAATTTGTGTACAACATGACAGAGACAAAAGCTGTTTATTCAGTTCCCAGAAAAAGAGATGTTCACATTTCCAGTAGAAAGTGGCCCTTTAACAATCTCATCAACATTTCACCAGATAATCAAAAAGCCAGTATTCCCAAATGAAAGAAACCATGGAAAATTTTGTCAGGAATTTGGATTTGGACTGAAAACTACTTTGCATACTCTATTATTTTGTACTCTACTTAACAAGATACCCACTCAGCATGAATCCAAATCAAGTTATTTGTTCGTTAATAGTGCATTATCAATAATATCCAAAGCTTGATGTGAAGGCAAGACATTGGTTCAGAAAACCAATGAATCTATGTGCTCATTTAGCCTGCAAACTCCTGCATTAAATAAATGATATGATCTCTTTCACTTGACTCAAGCATGTCCTGACATCCATAGAGTACAACCACCAGAAAATTTACTAGCATTGATTACAAGACACTGCCTGCAATGTACAGAGGAGAGAAACTTCAGAATAACTTTTGATCTTGATTTGAAGGAAGCTAGACTTTTTCTTACAGTTCATGGCTGGAACTCCCCTGCAATAGATCACAGATTTGTGTAACCTCTAACTATTGATAACCTTATATGTTGCTTCTTGGAGAACTGGCAGTGGGATCTATAACTCATGGTAGCTGAGGCCTTTGGGTATGAAATCTATTTCTCATTTCCCATGGCTGCTCATGCATTTCATTCCAGATATTGCAGCAAATACTGAGGGGCGACCATGCACAAAGGCAATAGATGGGAAAATTACAGTACTCAAAATTACAATCATATGGCCTCCAATTGCAGGGCCACTGCAGATATTTGTAAAAAGTGTCTGAGTAACTATTTAAATCTATTTAAATATTTCAACTCTATGAATAGATGGCTTTGAAACTCGCTCCCTGCAATGCTCCAATTTCAATTGCAAGCACAAGGCAAGAGTAATATCATGGATGATGTCAATCACCTCTTGTGCCCTCTGTGTCCCAAAGTTGTACATGTGCTGTTGAAAAATGCAGTCAGAAATGCTGGATCCAATTTCCCGATTTCCACAATTTGAACAAAAGAATGCATTTCTGCAAATGAATGCAAACACAAACAGCAAACTTCTCCAAAGCAACAAAAAAACTTCTATTCAAATGGCCTTCTGTGAATGCACTGCCTGCTTTTCACTCATACCTTGAAGAAGGGCTCAGGCTCAAAACATCTGTTATAGATTACCTCCTACGGATGCTGCAAGATCTGCTGAGTTCCTCCAATATTTCTGTGTTTCAACTAAAATAACAGCATCTGCCGACTTTTATGTTTCACTGCATTGAAAATAAGCCTGGTTCAGAAGCAGGATGACATGAATGTAAACATGGCCAGAGGTCTCCAATGGTAACAAAGTCATAGCAACAGGAGAGAACCAACTGGTGCTTTGACGTTGCATTACTCACTTAAATAATGGCTGGTCCATAACTTGACTCTTTCTCCATGTTTTTGTCCCATGTTCTTTAAAATTCACAATTTAGAATATGCTAGCTACAGTTGATAGATGAATTTCGTGACATCTTTTGTTTCGTAACTTCATTCCATACTACGTTTGCGCACCCTCTTCAGTAAACAATCCTGGTAGATCACATCAAAAGGGGGTGGGGGGAAGGGAGACTCCAATGATCCTCTCTGCCACTTTTATGGTCCTGTGGATTGATAACCAATCCATTTCTCTGTTGCAGCCGTATAACACTGTAATCTAGCTGGCCAGGAGGCTCTCCATAGAGCTCCTGTAGAAGGTTGACATAATGGTGGCCGGTAGCCTTGCTTCAGTCTTCTCAGGACATGCAATCACTCTTGCACCCTCCCAACAAGTGAGATGTGTTGTGTCCCTGATAGGTCACTGGATAAGTGAACACCAAGGAACTTTGTGCTCTCCAGACTCTCCACTTTAGAGTTGTTGATGTGTAGAGGAGGGTGGTCATATCTTGTCTCCCTGAAGTCCATGATAATCTCCTTTGTCTGGTCCATATTGAGACTGAGGTTGCTCATTTCACAAGATTTTCCTCCTCTTCTCTGTAGGGCGGCTCATTGTTGTTGCCGATGAGGCTGAATACTGTTGTGACATCTAAAAGCTTGATGACCCTGATGGAGCTGGATCTGCTGATACAGTTGCAGCTCAGTAGTATGAACAGAAACAGGCTGAACACACAGCCCTGCAATGCGCCAGTCTCCAGCTGGCACGGGAGTGGCTGAATGACACAAGCATCGACATTGTGGTGGTACACCAATAACCTACTGCAGGGGGCAATCTCTGTACCTGCAGGAGTATAAGGGGACAGGAAAACACCTGGCTAACTGCCAATCGTTCGGCCTGAATGGATCAAGCCCCAACCGGTCAGGTGTCAATCACCCTCTGGGATATAAGCCTGAGCTGGCCTCCCGAGGCCTTACACTGAGTTGCTGCAGCCACTGCCAGCCTGGCTCTGTGGAAGTCTTTGTGGATTAAAGCCTGTTGTTCAGTCTTTACCTTGTGTGTATCTGATTCTGTCCAACAGCACACCACAATTTAATCCACAAATTTTTCCCACGGCTGCTATGAAAAAACTCCTGAGCACAGAGAGCCTCGAGATTGACCCACTCCACCCAGAAGCCCAGACACACTTCAAGATCTGGCAGCACACGGTCAAGGCAATCATCGAGGCACACGAGGGCGACATCCTGGACTCCGATCGGAAGACTTCGGTCCTACTCCGGTTAAAGCTGGGTCCCCGCGCCTTCCAGGTAACCAAAGTCTGCTGCACGTACAAGAGTGCAATGGACAGTCTCGAGAACTTGTACAAGCCCCCCCATGAATGTGGTCTGTGCAAGGTACTTCCTCAACACCCGAGCCCAGCAACCTGGGGAGACGGCTGAGTCTTACCTGGGACACTTGCGAGAGTTGGCCCAACCATGTCTGGCTGAACCTGGGGTAGGTGTAGAGGAGGTCGAGAGGCTGATCCAGGACCCCTTCGTCCAAGGGCTATGCTTGAGGGCCATCCGGCAGAAGCTGCTGGAAGACAACATCTATGCCCTAACCACTTCCACTGTGGAAGTGGTCCAAACCCTGGAAGCAACAGCCCTGCATGTCGAAACCTTCGATTCCGGGTTCCCCAAGGCTTCCTCATGGCCTTCTCCACTGCAGATGCAGCCCCAGGCTGAGCTGGAGAGGAGAACATCACTGAGGCAGGTGCCTGGCACCCCTATAAGTACTGTGGGTCCTGGTGTGGGTCAAATCCATGATCGAGCCAAAACTGCCCAACTAGGAACCAGTATTGTTCCTGATGCGGCAAGAAAGGCCACTTTGCACAAGTGTGCCTCTCTAAACCTGCTGGCAGCTCAGCAGCCCTCTATGACCTCCCTACCTCCCTCGCGGGCCCCTCACATGCGCGTGCCGGGTGGTGCCATTGTCCCTGTGACGATTTCCGTCTTCCCCAACTTCGACCGTGCAAAATCCGACCCCGTCAGCAACTGTTGCAGCGTGTGCCCCGAGCATCTGCACCAGCCCTCACCCTCACCGCTCACTGAGAACTACAGCAATGTCACTTCCGGTTCATGGTGTGACGTCACTTCCGGCTGACGGAACAATGTCACTGCGGCCGTCCGTGATGACATCACTTCCCCAGGTGCAGCGGACACAGCTGGGGAAGGAAGCCAGCCACGGAGCGGCTTCCCATGTGCTGTCACCATCTTGGGCCAGGCAGCACCCGACACAGACGACCCCCGACGATGTTGAGAATGATGTGGTCAACATGGGCGATGACCAGGCCGCCCTACCGATGCTCCCCATGCCTCCGGAGGCCATTGGCTACCACATGCTACACCTCACGACCGATGTAGACATGGTCAACACGGGAAATGACAAGGCCACCCTATCGACGCTTCCCATCCCTTCAGATAGCAACAACTCTGACTCCGAGATGGTCCTGACTGCCACCATGCTGACCAGGGACATTTCCCACGATCTCGGGCGCTCAGTGAGAGTCAACGGGCAGGTAACAAAGTGCCTATTGGACATTGGCAGCACTGAGAGTTTCATTCACCCGAATGTGGCCCACTCCCTAAGGTTAAAGGTCCACCCCACCAGCTGGTCTCTCGCCCTCACCACCAAGGATAAGACTGTTGGTACCCTCGGGTGCTGCTTGGTCGATATAACGGTGGGAGGGGAGACTTACACAGGATTCAGACTCCTGGTCATGCCCAAACTCTGTGCACCACTCCTCCTGCGCCTGGATTTCCAGTGCCACCTGCAGAGTGCCGTCCTTGCCTCCACTCACATTGCACAGCATGCCAACCTACCAGCCCCAACCAAACTGCGGCCACTCCACACTCTGCATCACCTCACCGACACTCTTTCCACATCTTGCGCTAGGCTCCAAGCAGATCGCCACCAGAAGTAGGCGCTATTGCACTGCAGACAGAGACTTCATCAAGGCGGAGGTGCGGCAACTCCTGGCAGAAGGTGTTATAAAGCCCAGTAACAGCCCTTGGAGAGCCCAAGTCCTCATGGATTACAACCAGACCATTAATCGGTACATCCAGCTGGATGCCTACCCCCTGCCAAGGATCACCGACATAGTCAATGAGATTCCCCACTACCAGGTTTTCTCCATGATTGACCTGAAGTCGGCATATCACCAAATCCCTATCCACCCAAAGGACAAGCCCTACACCACTTTTGAGGCAGACGGGCGCCTGTACCAGTTCCCTTGGGTTCCTTTTGGGGTCACGAACGGGGTCTCCATCTTCCAGTGGGAGATGGATCGCATGGTAGACTTGCACAAGCTGAAGGCAACGTTCACATATCTGGATAACGTGCAGCCATGACCAGCAGGACCACGATACTAACCTGGAAAATTTCCTCCAGACGTCTGCAGAGCTGAACCTCACTTATACAAGAAGTGTGTGTTCAGCACCACCCGCCTTGCAATCCTGTGGTACATCATGGCCCATGGAGTCATCAGCCCAGATCCGGAAAGGATGTGCCCATTAATGGAGTTACCCTTTCCCCCACGCTAAAGGTCCTCCACAGGTGCCTGGGCCTTATTACTCGCAGTGGGTCCCTCACTTCTCGTACAAGGTCTACCCACTGGCCCAAGCCACAACTTTTCCCCTCCCACCTGAGGCATCAGGCAAGACATCGTGGATGCCACGATACAGGCTGTGGATGAGGACTCCTCCTTCCAGGTGGAGAGCGATGCCTCAGAGGTAGCCCTCGCTGCTACCCTCAACCAAGGTCACCTTCTTCTCCAGGACCCTCCATGGTTCCGAGCTAGGGCACTCCGCCATTGAAAAGGAGGCCCAGTGAATTGTGGAAGTGGTCCGCCACTGTCACCACTACCTGGCCGGCAGGAGATTCACCCTCCTCACAGAGCAGCAGGCCGTGGCGTTCATGTTTAACACTACCCACAAGAGCAAGATAAAGAACGACAAGATCCTGCGCTGGAGAGTCGAGCTGGCAACCTACAGCTATGACATCCAGTACCATCCCAGAAAATTTAATAACTCCCCTGATGCCCTTTCTCGTACCCTGCGTCTATGCATGAGGACAGGTTGCAGGTATTGCATGAGTCCCTCTGCCATCGGGGTATCACCCGGTTCTACCATTTCGTTAAGTCCCGAAATCTGCCGTACACCATCAGGGACATCAGGGACATGACCAAGGTCTGTCAGGTCTGTGCAGAGTGTAAACCCCATTCCTTATGCCCCCCCCCCCCCCCCAGGCCTATGTTGTAAAGGCTACTCGGCCTTTCAAGCATCTCAGCATGGACTTCAAAGGGCCCCTGCCTTCCACGAACCGAAACATCTACTTCCTCCCGGTAGTGAACGAGTACTCACGCTTCCCTTTCACCATCCCTTGTCCAGAAACCTCCATGGCCACCTTCATCAGGGCCTTGAGGCAGATTTTCACCATGTTTGGCTACCCTGCCTTCATCCACAGCGACCGGGGGGTCTAGTTTCATGAGCAACGAGCTGCGCCAGTAACTGACGGCGAGGGATATCATGACCAGTCGCACGACAAGCTATAACCCAAGAGTCAACAGGCAAGTGGAACATGAGAATGGGATGGTCTGGAAGGCAGTCCTCCAGGCTCTCAGGTCAAAAGGGTGGGCCGCTGAGTTCTGGCAGGACGCCCTGCTTGAGGCGCTCCATGCCATTCAGTCACTGCTGTGCATGGCTACCAACGAAACGCCTCACAAACGACTGTTCTCATTCCCCAGGAGGTCGGTTACTGGAATGTCACCCCTTGCATGGCTCACGTCCCCGGGACTGGTGCTTCTGCGTAAGCATGTATGGGCACACAAGGCCAAAGACCCGGTCGAGTAGGTCTCCCTCCTATCTGCAAACCATAACTATGCTTACATTAGGTTCGGCAGTGGCAGGGAGGACACCATCTCAACCAGGGACATGGCACCAGCAGGAGCACCCATCACACCATGCCATCCTCCAACCCAGGAAGACGCTGACCGGGCATACATCCCCATCCCCAGGCAGCTAAGGGGGACGCAGGGCCTCCTTGACCACCAGGGGTCTGCTTCAGCCTTAAGGGACGAACCCATCCCCCCCCCACCCACTCAATATGACCCACATATGTCGACCCTGGCCCCCCTGGCCACCCCTCCGCGCGGCGCCACACCAGCCACACACACCCCTGCTGCCAGCCCCCCCACTTCCCATCTGACCAGTGACCAGGAGCCAGTCCTACGACAGTCACAAAGACCACGGTGGCCGCTGAATCGTCTCAACCTGTAAATATTGTATGCACATAGTGGGTGCGATTCCTCGTTACTGCTCCCACCCCCCCCCCACCCCAGGACAATTTTAAAGAAGTGGGTGAATGTGGTGGTACACCACTGGTCTACTGCAGGGGGTAACATCTGTACCTGCAGGAGTGTAAGGGGACAGGACAACACCAATCAGTCGGCCTGAAGGGATCAAGTCCCACCTGGTCGGGTGTCAATCACCCTCCAGGATATAAGCCTGTGCCAGCCTCCCGAGGCCTCACTTAGAGTTGCTGCAGCCACAGCCAGCCTGGCTCTGTGGAAGTCTTTGTGGATTAAAGCCTGTTGTTCAGTCTTTACCTTGTGTGTGTCTGATTCTGGCTAACAGCGCACCACAGACATCAAGAAAGATGATTGTGAAATATTGAATATGGAAAGGGAAGATGGAGTAAGAAGTGTGGTATCTAGCCTGAATAAATATATTCCTGGCCGCTCAAAGCAGAAAGAGTAAAAATAGGAAGCTAGAATTGAAAGAATGAACAACTTCTTTCTATGCTGTGAGATAATGTGAAAAGTCTCCTCCTCTAATTATTTGACATTTTTCAATATCCTGACTAAAATATTTTCCCATATCTACATGGTGTCTGATTTAGATCCTCTTTGAAGTATCACAAACAGTTAAGTTTTCATCATTTTTTCAAACAAACAGGTGTTCTGTGGTGACGCTTACACTGAGCTAGAATTTCCAAATGGGATTTTGAAAAATTAATTCTGGGGTAAGGTTCGCATTTCTATTGCAGGAATTTGCAAATAAGCTTATAATATTCTTTCTTCATAATGGCTCTGTAAAAGCTGATAAATTCATATGCCTTTACTTATCTGTTTGAGAGGAGGAAGAAAAATATTCTGTTATGTACCACAGCTATGTATGTTGTGGCTTTATATATTATGCAAAACAATTTCTTACCTTCAATATTTTTCTGATTAGTGTGAAGATTTTTTTAACAGCTATGGCCATGTACTTGTGGAAATTCTTGGCTCTTACACTAAGGAATCATTTCCACCAAAAGATTTTGGAAGCAAAGTTTCACAGAGATGATACTGGGTTTTTTTTGGATTGGTTTCAGGAGAATATGTTTTCGTTAATCAGTGAAACTAGTGACACATGTGCCTAAAAACCATATTTGCATGAATGAATAATCTTTTGTAGTAATATGGGAGAGCAAACTTTCATATTTACCACCTACCTGTTTAGCATGGGAGTAAATATATTGAAGAGTTAGAAACATCTCAGTGGCAATACTCTGTATTAATAAAAATGGTTTCACCTGGTTTTTGTTCAGATATCAGTTCCAAACTAGAATAACATGCAGTTCTTCAGAATTTCATAACATTTCAAGAGCATTGTTTGCTCACCATCCTGGAGGGTGACCACGACAGCGGACCAGCGAGGAACTCAATGACTAAAGGACCTACACTGGCTGTAGACTGGCTGACAATTTGTGGTTGAAGGACTCACACAGGCTGTAGACTACTGGAGACAAGCTCAATGGAACCAGATATTGGAACCGGGTTTCAGGTGAGTGCTGAGGACAAGAAAGGCTCCTAAAGGGCCACGGGCACTGAAGGCTTTCCTTATCATATCATAGGTTTGGACCTGGAGCTTGGGTTGTCGATGGCTTGAACAGGAGTCTGTGTGGCTGCAGAGGGTGCAGAAATGTTGGAGGTGAAGAGGCAAATCTATGAACACTCAATGTCCCTGAAGGGACTCTTTTTTGCTTCTCTTTTCCTATTGTTAGATGGCCCGAGCAATGCTCATGGTGTCTCTGTTTGGTATGCTGGTATTTCACTGTCCATCTGTTATACCTCTGCTAACGCTGCTATTTACAACCCCTGGAGTCAGAGCATGCACCGATTGGATCGATGTCCATGGCAGTGCATCAGCCACCATGCTGGTTTTCCCGGAGATATGCTTGATCGTGGTAATAAATTCAGAAATGTACAACAGATGGTGCTTCTGGCTCGGGACTGACCATGAGTCAGACACTTTAACAAACATGAAGGTGAGGAACTTGTGATGCGTGAAGATCATGAACTCCCTCCCTTCCAGGAAATACCTGAAGGGACGGATGGCCAGATGCAGGGCTAGCAGATCTCTGTTGAACACACTGTACTCGATCTCTGGAAGTCACAGTGTGCTGACTGAAGAAAGCAAGCGGGTTCCACTGGCCGACTGCTGCATCAGAGGTATCTACAGTGAAGGCCGTGGGACGTCTACCCAACGGTAGACCAGGAGCATGGCATCGGCTGTAGCATCATTGGCCTGGTTGAAAGCTGTCTTCACCTCCTCTGTCCAGGCAAATTCTTTGGCTTTGCTGGACATCAAACCGAAAAGGGGCTGCATGATCCGGACCACTGAGGGAATGAACCAGTGGTAAAAGTTAACTATCCCGACAAATTCCTCCAGGCCTTTCACTATATTTAAGAGCTTCCACTTTTAATGTCAGAGGAACAGTTCCGTGATGGTCATACTGGTGTCCCAAGAAGTCGATGACGGGTAGGCCAAACTGGGACTTGACGAGGTTGATCGCCAGGCCCTAGTCAACTGCGGCGGTGGCAGAGAAGGTGCAGATGCGCCAGATGTTCCTGGTGGGAATGGCTGGCTACCAGAATGTCATCCAGGTAGATGAACAGAATGTCCAGATCCCATCCCACTGCATCCATGAAGCACTGGAAGGTCTGCACTGCATTTTTAAAGCCGAAGAGCAGCCTAAGGAATTTGAATAGGCCGAATGGGGTAATGATGGCCGTCTTTGGAATATCATCTGGGAGGGCAGGAACTTGATGATACCCTCGAACTAGGTTAATCTTTGAAAAGATGCATGCCCCATGAAGGTTGGCCACGAAGTCCTGGATGTGTGGGACTGAGTACCTATCGGAGGTGGTTGCATCATTCAACCTCCTGTAATCACTACACGGCCTCCATCCTTCCATGGGCTTTGGGACCATATGGAGCGGGGAGGCCTATGGGCTCTCCGAATGCCACATGATCCCCATCTCCTTCATTTTGTTATTCTCCTCCCTTGCAAGTCTGGCAGTAGTCTGCAGGATCGGACATGCAAGGGGTTTCCCTGTGTGGGAATGTGGTGCAGCACGCCACGTTTGGGGCTGCTGTGGGAAACTGCGGCGTGATGATAGATGGAAACTCTGACAACACCCTGGCGAACTCATTGTCCAAATTCATGATGGAATCCAGGTCCAGAGCTGACAATTTGGCTTCACTGAAGGGGATGGTTATCAGCCATCATCCCTTCAGATCCACGAGTAAGCAGTGTGCGTGGAGGAAGTCTGCTCCCAGCAATGGTTGTGATGCCACGGCCAGCGTAAACATCCATGTGAAGTGGCTGGAACCGAATTGCAAGGGGATAGCCGGCATGCCATAGGTGCAGATGGTGGTGCTGTTGGCTGCCGTGAGCTCCGGTCTGGCTTTTCTGGCTTGGGTATCGGGACTCGAAGGGTTAAAGACATTGATTTTTGCTCCCGTGTCAACCAGGAATCTGGCTTGGAGTGTCTGCCCCAGATGTATGGTGGCCAGCCACCATAGCCATCAGCGATAGCTCTCCCTTTCACTTCCCAGGAATGAGCGTGGAGGTCAGCATCGGTGAGCCCCAGATCACCACCTTTGATCACCAAGACTCAGAAATGGTGTCGCCTCTTAACATGGATGTTGCAGGTTTTTCGGCTGGGGTGTGAGGTGGCTGGGCCTTCAGCCATGATGCAGAACGAATCCCAATGCTGGCTCCACCATTTTGTTTGGCGTACCACAGAACATCTGCGTGAGCGGCCACCTTTCGTGGGTCGGAGAAGTCCTCATTTGCTTGTGGGATGCAGATGTCCTCTGCCATCTGCTCCAAAAATATCTGTTCGAGGAGTAGACATGGCTTATGGCCGTCTGCTAGTGCCAGCTTGTCACTCATCATGGCTGACGGCATGCGGTCACCCAGGCCGTCCATATGTAGCGAGAGAGGTCATATGTGCCGACCAACAAAGCATTGAGCACTGAATATCTCCGAGCCTCCAAGAGCTGCTGCAGAAAGTCAATCACGTGTCTCGCTGTTTCCTGGTGGAGGACAGCCACCATGTAGGAGTATCTGGTATCATCGGAGACAATGTTCCTGACCTGGAACTGATTCTCTGTGTGTTGAAACCAGATGATTGGCTGAGTGGTCTAGAAAGCTGGCAGTTTAAGCAAAACTGTGTTCTGAAGAGCCAAGCCATTCACGTTGTCCACGTCAAATGTGTTTTTCATGTTGAATCCAAATGCTGTTGGACCTTTGGGTTCACCATTGTGAAAGAAACACGCTGAGTCAAACGGAGTTTCAGTTCAGCTGCTGTACTAATTCAAAATTACGCACTTAAGAGACCTGTGCTTGTCCCAGCAGCTCTTGCGCCCTGCAGGACGGAAGTGACTTTGGCTTCTGGGCCTAGGCTTTTCCCCACACTGAGAGTCCCTGTGAATGCCGTTGGCTGCGGACTCACCTGTGACTGCTGGAGCAGGTTCGCTTGCTGCATGAGTGAGCCGCCACACTGTACACAATAAACAAATTAAGATCTGTCAATAGATAATTAATATAAACAAACTGGCTGTGAAATAAAGAGAGAATAAAATCAAATCAATGAAGTGTACAAGTGGGGTGGGCGTGCCACATGATGATGTGGGGCTAGACTTGAATTCTCTACTCTCTCTGAAAATGTTTTTAAAAAAGTTAAAAAGCCTGAACTGACTGCAAAAAAATAGAAGAGGAAGCTATTGGAAGGCCTGTAGAACAATAAACAATGCCTCCTAAGAAAGATAAACTGACTGTTACTTCTCAAGAACTTGAACAAAAAAAATCAAGCAGATAAAGAAGAGAGGCCTACCTTAAAGGATCCTGGAGCTCTCTGGAAGGCAAGTGCCCGTTGTGACAGACCTGGAGCTGGGGAGATCTTAGACATCACTGCACAAGGTCTCCCCCGACAATGCGCATGCGTGAGGAGTCATGCTTGCGCAGAGCACAAAAAAAGGAGGCAATTTTTTTAAATGCCCAAGAAGCCTCCAGCTTCAGTGATCAAGAAGAGGAGAAGGAAGAAAATGAAATATATGTTGAACACAGAGCTTTGGCCAAGAAACAGGAGAAAATAAAGGAGTCTTATATATCTACAACTGAAATGAAGTATTTGGATTCTTCCCAGCAAACTCTGTTACAGTTAACAATGGAAGTTAAAAAATGTAATGAGGGTATAATTGAAAATAAGGGTTCTACAAAGAAGGTGGAGAGAATTCTGTCACAAATGGAACAAAAATTTGAAGTGCTGGATACAAAAATTTGAAGTGGTGGACGCAAAAGGTAATGAATTTGAAATTCAGCATGTTAAAGAGCAAATGAAGAAGGTTGAAGCTGAGGTGGTTGCAACTAAAGATCAATTAACTAAAAAAATTGATATGTTAGAAAAATTTAGTAGAAGAAATAATATAAAATTTTTGGACTTAAGTAAAGCAATGAAAGGCAAGATATGAAGAGATTTTTACAAAGTTGTATTCCGCATATTTTGAGGGTAACAGAATTTCAAGGAGATATTGAGATTGAAAGAGCTCATAGACCATTTCGACCTAAGCCACAGCCAGATCAGAAGCCACATTCGATTCTGGTCAAGTTGCTTTGTTATGAAGTGAGGGAGAAGATTGGAGCTGGCTGCGAAGCAAGTGAAGGAGAGACAATCGCCATTGATTTATAATGTTAATAAGATTTTCTTTTACCCTGATATAAGTTTTGATTTGTTAAACAAAAAAGAATTTAATGCTGTTAAAAATGTGCTATGGGAAAAAAGGTTACACTTAGGAAGTCGTGTGATGGAGTAGAGACCGGTAAGAAAATACCAGCCCTCTCCAGAAAAGTTTTTAAAAAGTAAAGAAAAACAAAACTACAAACACAGAAAACATAACAAATTAAAAATAAAAGTGTGGAGAAAATGGCAGCAAAGAAAGAAAAATCAAAAACAATGCGAAGAAAAGAAGAAGGAAAAATGTCGGAAGAGAAAGGTGAAGGCCTTTCCTGTACGAGGAGGCCCGCCGTGGAGAGAGAAGCCCGCTCCCTGAGGTCAGTGGAAACCCCGAACTGAGGACTACAAAGATGGCTCACGGAGCCAAACAAAAGCGCGCAACCGCGCATGTGCGATGCACAAGACAAAAACAACACCGACGGGAGGGGGGAACAGCTGAGGAGTAAATCTCCACAGGTGAAACAGACAAGTATAACATGACAGCAAGACTCTCAACAAGAAAATATAGAAAATAATGGAACAAGAAGGAAGAGAATAAAAAAAGGAAATCAGAGAAACAACAGATGACCAACCCAGAGGAAGAAGACCAACACCAAGACACTTTTAATAAAAGTAAGAAGAACAAAAAAAAATAAACAACCCAACAAGAAAATCAGAAGAGACAGAGGTAAGGGACACAGATCCTGGAGTGGACTCAGAAGAAAAGGAGGGAGAACACAGAGAAATGGAAGATGAAGGGAAGGGCAAGTACATGGATATATTTTTTTAAAAGAATGTATGGAAACAGTAAAAGAATGGCAGACTCCGTGAAATAAAAAGAAGAAAAAGTGAATAGATTAGATGATCATGTCAGATATAGGAAAAAGAGTAGACCAGGTGGAAGAACAAGGAACAGCCATAGAAATAGAGGTAGATGACTAAAAAAGAAATTAGAATAATCTGATAAAAAAGTTAAAGAAACATAGGAGCTGTTAGCTCAGAAGATAGATAAAATGGAAAATTATAATAGAAGAAACAATATAAAGATAGTGGGCCTTAAAGAAGATGAAGGCAAAAATATGAAAGAATTTATAAAAGAATAGATCCCCAGGGTCCTAGGAAGAGCAGAATTACAGGAAGAAATGGAAATAGAAAGGGCACACAGAACATTAGCCCCTAAACCACAACAAAAACCAAGATCCATTCTAGTAAAATTCCTAAGTTATACGACAAAAGAAAATATATTGGAGAAAGCAATGAAAAAAATAAGAGAAGACAAAAAGCCACTGGAATACAAAGGTCAAAATTTTTTTTTCTATCCAGATATAAGTTTTGAACTCCTGAAGAAGAGGAAGGAGTTTAATGCAGCAAAAACGACCCTATGGAAAAAAGGTTATAAATTTATATTAAAATATCCAGCGGTACTTAAAATAGTTATCCCGGAGCAGCAAAGAAAAATGTTCTCGGATCCAGAAAAAGCACAAAAATTTGCAGAACACCTACAAAACAGATAGAGAGATGAAGAGATATAATAAGAACAAAAATGACAACAAACTATATATGAAGAAGTAGAATAAAGTATAAGTAAGAACTAAGAAGAGAAAGAAAGGGAAGAAAGGAAGTAAGGAGGGAATTAAGACAGTGAGCTTTGTTATATATGAAGATTAAAATCTTTTCTGGGGGGCTGGGTGGGGAAGAATAACAGTCACTGCGAAATCAGTTGACGCTTGCGAGCAGGTTCACAAATCCAAATGAAGAGGGGAGATGTGGTTGCCCGACAAGGGGCAAAGGGCAACTCAGAGAAGGGAGGGACTATTGGGGTTAAAGGGATTTTAGATATGGGAATAGTGGAAATATTTTATGTTTTAGAAATATTGGCTTATAATGTGTTCAAAAAAAGAAAGCAGAAATGGATAAGAAGGGGAGGTGGTGATGAGGAAACAGAAGGGAAAGATAAACAAAGTATGAACTGGCTATGTTGAACTATATGACTTTAAATATTAATGGAATACACAATCAAATCAAAAGGAAGAAGCTGTTAAATTTACTGAAGAAAGAAAAAATTGATATAGCGTTCATGCAAGAAACACATTTAACTGAAGTGGAACACAAGAAATTAAAGAGAGATTGGATAGGACATGTAACAGCAGCATCATATAATTCAAAAGCCAGAGGAGTGGCTATATTAATCAATAAAAATGTACCAATCAAAATAGAAGAGGAAATAATAGATCCAGCAGGGAGATATGTAATGATAAAATGTCAGATATATTCAGAATTTTGGAATTTACTCAATGTATACGCACCTAATGAAGAAGATCAAAAATTTATGCAAGATATCTTTTTCAAGATCGCAGATATGCAAGGGAATATACTAATAGGAGGGGATTTTAACCTTAATTTGGACTCAAACATGAATAAAACTGGAAAAAAGACTAACAGAAAAAACAAAGTAATCAAATTTATAATTAAATCGATGCAGGAAATGCAACTTATGGATATAGAGAGGAAACAACACCCAAAGGAAAAGGAATATTCATATTATTCGAGTAGACATAAAACATACTCAAGGATAGACCTATTCCTGTTATCAGCCCACATTCAAGGAAGAGTTAAGAAAATGGAATATAAAGCTAGATTGTTATCAGATCACTCACCCCTGTTATTGGCAATAGAGCTGGAGGACATCCCACCGAGAATGTATAGATGGAGATTAAACTCCATGCTCCTTAAAAGACAGGATTTTAGAGAATTCATTGAGCGACAAATTAAAATGTACTTTGAAATAAATACGGAATCAGTGAAAAATAAATTTATACTATGGGATACAATGAAAGCATTCATCAGAGGACAGATAATAAGTTATGTAACTAAGATGAAGAAGGACTACAATCGAGAAATAGAACAGTTGGAAAGGGAAATAACAAATACAGAAAAAGAATTAGCAATAAAGGAAGATCCAACTAAAAGAAGAGAATTGTCAGTCAAGAAAATAAAATATGAAACACTACAAACATATAAGGTGGAGAAGAACATAATGAAGACAAAACAGAAATATTATGAGCTAGGAGAAAAAACGCACAAAATACTAGCATGGCAGCTTAAGACAGAACAAACTAAAAGAACGGTATTAGTATCAAGGAAAAAGGACAAACAAATTACATATAACCCAATGGAGATCAACAAAAACTTCAGGGAATTCTACGAACAATTATATCAAACTGAAAACGATGGGAAAGAAGACAAAATAGATGAATTTCTAACTAAAATTGAACTACCAAAATTACAAACAGAGGAGCAAAATAAATTAATAAAACCATTTGAAATAGAAGAAATACAGGAGATATTAAAAAAAACTACCGAACAATAAACACCAGGAGAGGATGGACTCCCAGTAGAATTCTATAAAACATTCAAAGACTTATTAATTCTTCGTCTCCTGGAAGTAATGAACCAGATTGAAAAAACACAAAACATACCAGATTCGTGCAAAACAGCAATAATTACAGTAATACCAAAGACGGGGAAAGATCCACTAACACCAGCATCGTATAGACCAATATCTCTACTTAACACAGATTATAAGATAATAGCTAAACTATTAGCAAACAGATTGGCTGACTGTGTACCAAAAATAGTGAAACTAGGCCAAACTGGATTTATTAAAAGAAGACGAACAATGGACAATATCTGTAAATTCATTAACTTAATCCATGCCGTACAAGGAAACAAAACTCCAACAGTAGTGGTTGCTTTAGACGCAGAGAAAGCCTTTGACAGAGTAGAATGGAATTATTTATTCAAAGTACTACAAAAATTCAACCTACCAGAGAAATATATTAATTGGATTAAAGCATTATATAAGGGACCATTGGCGAAAGTGACAGTAAATGGATATATATCAAACCAATTTAAATTAAGAAGATCAACAAGGCAGGGATGTCCACTATCTCCCTCACTGTTTGTCTTAGCTATAAAACCACTAGCAGAACTGATAAGAACAGAAAATAAAATACGAGGGATAAAAATAAAAAAGAAGGAATATAAAATCAGTCTATTTGCAGATGACATTATAATATACTTAACAGAACCAGAAATATCAATAAAAGAATTACATAAGAAATTGAAGAAATATGGAGAAGTATCGGGGTACAAGATCAACGCAAATAAAAGTGAGGCAATGCCAATGAATAATGCGGATTTCACAAAGTTTAAGGAAGAATCACCATTTAGATGGCAAACACAAGCAATTCGATACCTTGGTATACAACTGGATAATAATCTTGGCCATTTATATAAACTAAATTATCAGCCATTAATGAAAAAATTACAAGACGACTTAGAGCACTGGAAATACTTACCACTAACACTGATAGGAAGGATAAACTGTATTAAAATGAACATCTTCCCAAGGATACAATACCTATTTCAATCATTACCAATTTACCTAACAGAGAAATTCTTCAAGGAGCTAAAGAAAATAATAAGGAAATTCTTATGGAAAGGGGGGAAACCGAGGATAGAACTAGATAAATTAACATAATGGTATAAACAAGGAGGCTTACAACTACCAAACTTTAAAAAATTATTATGGAGCAGCACAATTAAGATACCTATCAGATTTTTATCAAACAAGGGAAAAACCAGATTGGACCAGATTAGAGCTAGATAAAATAGGGGAGAAGATACCTGAGCATATACTCTATAAGTGGGATGAAAAATTGGTGCAACGTAGGAATTCACCAGTATTACACCATCTGCTCAACATTTGGAAGAAGATTCACGTAGAAAGGAATAAAATAAATTATCAACTACCAAAATTAATATTGACACAAAATCAACTAATCCCTTTCACAATACATAACCTTTCCTTCAGAGAATGGGAGAGAAAAGGGATCAAAAGAATAGAAAATTGTTTTTTGGGAAATAAATTATTATCTTTTGAACAAATGAAGGACAAATATAACTCATGATACAAGGTTTGCATACCACCAACTGAAAGCCTACTTGAAGGACAAATTGGGAAACAGTCTGAGGTTACCAGAAGGAAGCAATTTTGAATATGTGATTACAGACACAATGATAATTTAAAAATTTATAGCAAACATGTACATCAAACTGCAAGAAAAGGAGAACGAGAAAACAAACTGTAAACCTAATCAAAAATGGGAACAAGATCTAAACATAAAGATAAAGAATGAAACATGGGAAAAGCTATGCTCCGGAACCATGACAAATACAATAAACACGAGGTTATGCATGATACAATATAATTGGTTACACAGGCTATACATCACACCCCAAAAGTTAAATAAATGGGACCCAACAATATCAGACAGATGTTTTCACTGTAAAAAGGAAACAGGAACAACAATACATGCAATTTGGACATGTGAGAAAGTGGAAAAATTTTGGGAAGATCTAAACCAGATATTAAATAAAATCACAAAAAGCAATATACCAAAAAACCCAGAGATCTTCCTTCTAAGTAATATAAGAAATAAAGAATTTGGACTCAATTTGGATGGAGCACAGAAAAGATTTATTATTATAGCCCTAGCTGTGGCAAAAGAAATGTATTATGTCAACCTGGAAATTAGAAGACAACTTGAGAATACAACAATGGTACATAGAAATAAATAAATGTATTCCATTAGAAAAAAATAACATATAATTTAAGAAATAACATCACAATATTTGAACAAATATGGGAACCATACATGAAATACAATAGAGAAATCCTACCATGAACCTCCACCACCTAAATTGACAGAAGGAGAAGACAACAAAATGAACTGACTCAGTATATAAAAGTAAAAAATAAAAATTTCTTGTTTATTTTATTAAATGACAACATTGCTTAATGGATTTAATGTATCTTATAGATTGAATTTTGAATAAATGGGAAGGGGGGAGAGGGAGGGAGGGAAGGGAGGGGGGAAAAGGGGAGAAAATGACACTGTATATATTCAAGAAAAAAATGTCTGTATGTATTTTGATCAATATGGTTTATTGTGTAAAAATTTTTTTAAAATTTTTAAAAAAAGAAAAAAAGTTACACTTTTGTTTTAAGATTAAATGTTAAATTTTTGTTCCTCAGGGTAAAAATTGACTTTTTACAGAACCCAATGAAACGAAAGTGTTTGCAAATTTGTTGCCTAAGAAACTGAGACAAGAACTGGGAGATATTTAGAGAGAGAGGAAGTGGAAAGATTGCAGTTGTATAGTAAAATTATGTAAGTTTTAGGAGGAGAGAGAATATTAGAGAGGACAGTTTATACCCAATAGATTTGTATAAAAAAATAAGTTGAGTAGATTTGAGGCATAAGAGATAGTATCATTTTGGGGGAGTTAGGTGAGAGTATGAGCCTGGCCAACATGGAATCTTGTGGGAGGGTGTGGTTTTCAATTACAACTCCTATAGATCGGGAGTATAAAGACACACTGTTAATAACATACGCGGAGGGAGGGGGTGGGTAGGATTTCTGCTCTTTTTTTTCCTTTCTTTTTTCTCATTAATAAACCTAAATTTAATCATTGTATAATGAAATATTTAGTTACTATTTTGGATGTAGGAGATGGAAAGTTGGATGGTTATTGGATTTTATGAGAGTTTAGATGGCTGATAAATTGAATAGTATTAGTATTAATATTAATGGGATTCAGAATCAAATAAAGCAGAAAAAAAATTAATTTATATGAAAAAAATTAAAACAGACATAGCTTTTTTACAGGAAACACATTTAATGGAAAAAGAACATCAAAAATTAAAAAGAGATTGGGTTGGAACATTAATAGCATCATCTTTTAATTCTAAGACTCGAGGTACAGCAATATTAATTAATAAAAATTTACCAGTTAAAATATTGGATATTAATATAGATGTAGTGGCGAGATATGTTATGGTGAATTGTCAGATTTATTCAGAACAACAGACCATGATGAATGTATATGCACCAAATGTCGATGTTGGCAAATTTATGCAAGATGTCTTTATGAATTTATCAAATGCCAAGGGAAAAGTTATATTGGGAGGGGATTTTAATTTTGCATTGGACACTAAATTAGATAGATTGGGAGATAGAATGATGAAAAATAAGGTAGCAAAAATGGTAACAGATTTGATGAAAGATATGGATTTAATGGATATATATGAAAAATCCACCCAAATGAAAGAGATTAATCACATATATTTGCAGATAGATGTTTTTAATTTCTGCACAATTATCAAGTATAGGTTTTATCAGCTCATTCACCTTTAATTTTGTCTATTTCATTGGAAGAAGAGCAAAAGGTAGGTCATAAATGGAGGTTAAATACTATTTTGTTGAAGAAAAGGGAATTTTGTGATTTTATGGGGCAACAGATAATTTTTTTTCAAGATACTAATAAGGATTCAGTTGCAAGTAAGTTTGTATTATAGGATCAAATGAAGCATATTTGAGAGGTCAAATAATGTTATACTTCAAAAATAAAGAAAGAATATATGAAAGAAGTAACTCAGTTAGATAAAGAAATAATGAAATTGGAGAAGGAAATTCAAGTACATAAAGATGAGAAGAAGAGAAAATTGTTAGAGTTGAAGAAATTAAGACTTAATACTGTGCAGACTTAGAGTGGAGAGAGATATAATGAGAACACAACAAAAATATTATGAGTAGAGTGGAAGGGCCCATAAATTTTTAGCATGGCAATTAAAAATGGAACAGATTTCTCGAACAATAATTGCTACAAAGAAAGAGAGAAGAGATGATAATAAAATAAGAGATTATTTGAGACAAATTAAATTACTGGTATTAAATGAGGATGAAAAGATAAAGACTGTCCAAGAATTCTTCAGAAAATGAAGATTATGAGACTCAAATGTCTCTATAAAATAATAAGATGCCAGGTGAAGATGGTTTCCCACCAGAATTTTATAAAGAGTTTAAGGGGCTATTAATACCTGTATTGATGGAGGATTTAGGTCAAATGAAAGAGGTTTATGATCTACCTGAATCTTTTAAAACATTAATAACTGTAATTCCAAAAAAAATAGAAAGATTGTTTACAGCCTTCTTCATATAGACCGATATCATTATTGAATAGAGACTATAAAATTGTATCAAAATTGTTAGCTAATAGGCTAGTTGAATTTTTGCTAAAATTAATAAATTTAGATCAAACTGGTTTTATTAAAAATAGAAAAGCAGCAGATAACATAGTTAAATTTTAAGTTTGGTCAATATAGCACAAAATAGAAAGATTCCCGTGGTAGTGGTAGCATTAGATGCAGAAAAAGCATTTGATCAATTGGAATGGGATTTTTTATTTGAGACATTTAATGCTTTTGGGATTCCAAATATTTTCATAAACTGGATAAAGGCATTGTATGATCAACAAAAACCAAAAGTGAGTGTGAATAAACAAATCTCACAACCCTTTTTGCTTGAAAGGTCTTCGAGACAAAATTGTCCATTGTCACCCTTTTTGTTTGCATTAGCGATTGGACCATTGGCAGAAATAATTAGAACTGATAATGAAATTAAAGGATTTGAATTTGATAGGTAATAAGGAACATAAAATGAGTTTATTTGCTGATGACGTTATAGTGTAGCGGCTGCTACACACAGAAAACATCACTGGACTTGGTGGGGTTTCCAGTAGAACTGTTTATTTGAATTTTGTGCATGCCCCTTTAAGGCCAATGGGAGTTCTGCCCGCGCAGCGGTGACATAGTCACATGGTCCATGTTGTGAGCTGTGGCCTAAGCCATGAGGCAGAGAGTAAGCCCTGATGGTGCCATCTTCTGCAACTGCCCTGCCAGTGTGGCAGTACAAACAGAGCTGGTTCACTCACAGAGATGTGCACTGCCACAATGGTATATTTAACAAGACCAGAAATATCTTTAAATAAGTTGAATCAGAGATTAAAAGAGAATGGGTTAGTATCGGGTTATAAAGTGAATGTTGATAAAAGAAAAGTAATCCCTATGGTTGATATGGATTACTCTCAATATAAAAGAATGACAAAATTTAAATAGCAAAATGAAGCAATTAAATACTTAGAAATTAAAATTAGTAGAAATATAAATAATTTGTTTAAACTAAATTATTTACCATTGTTAAAAAAATTGGAAGAGGATTTGAAAAGATAGAAAGATTTACCAATAATGTTAATAGGATGAGTGAATTGTGTTAAAATGAATATTTTTCCAAGAATACAATATTTGTTTCAATCATTGCCCATTCAAGTACCAGAATTTTTCTTTCGAAACTTGAATAATATGTGAATCTCTTTGGAAAGGTAAGATGTCAAGAATTGGTTTAGAAAAATTAATGTGGAAATTTGATCAGGGTGGACTAAGACTATCAAATTTTAAGAATTATTTTAAAGCAGCTCAATTGAGGTTTTTGTCCTCCTGTTATCAACGAGGTGAAAAACCAGCTTGGATTCAAATAGAAATGAATAAAATTGGTGACACTATTCCGAGTTAATTTTGTATAAATGGAATAGTGAGTCGTTTAAAGGAACTAAAGATTTTTCTGTATTGAAACATATTTTAAAATTATGGAATAGAATTCATATTGAGAAAGGAATTAAAAATTATTAACTACCAAAAATGTTGTTAAAACAAAATCAAATTCTTCCTTTTTCTTTGAATTTTAGTTTATTTGATAATCGGTATAGTAAAGGGATGCAGAGAATAAAATATTGTTTCTTAGGATCTTTTTTTCTTTACTTTTGACAATTGAAAGATAAATACAATATACATAATAATTTAATTTTTGCATATTAATGATTAAAAATTTATTTGAAAAAGAGACTGTATTCAGATTTGAGACTCCCTAAACAAAGTCAATTTGAACATATACATTTGTTATTTAGAAATGTATTACTAATATGTATAAAAAATTACAAGAGAGTGTAAAGAAAAAAAATTATATAAATCAAAAATCTGATGGGAGAAAGATTTAAATGTAAAAATTCAGGAGGAGACTGGGTCAAAATTATGGTATGAAAGTGTTACGAATACAGTAAATGTTAGATATCAAATGGTTCAATATAATTTTCTTCATCAATTGTATTATACTCCACATAGGTTAAATGGACAATCCTAAATATTCAAATAAGTGTTTTCGATATGTGAACGAAATGGGGAATTTATTGCATTCAGTGTGGTCTTGTGAAAAAGTGGAAAAGTTTATTATTAGGGCAAATTATGAAGATAAAAATACCAAAGGATCCAAGAATATTTTTACTTGGAGATATTTATGAAAAAGATATAAAATTGAACTTGGACAAATGCTAAGAAAAATTTTGAAGTATGGCAATAGCAACTGCAAAGAAATGTATAGCGATATTATGGAAACATAATAGAGAAGTGTTATTAAGTGGATGGTATAATGAGATGCAAAATTGTATACCTTTGAAAAAAAATTACGTATAGTTTAAGGAAGTGAGTTGAATATTTGGAAACTATATATGGATTTTATGGATAATTTTCCAACTACCTCTTCTACCTTATCCACTCCTCTTAATTAGTAATTTTTAATAATAATTAATGATTGTATATGCTAATATTATTGTATATTAAATGATAGGTGTTTCTTTCTTTTCTTTCCTTTTCTTACTTTTGAGTGGGGGGCAAATGGGGAGAAAAGTATAAAAGTTTTTTTTGTATCATTGCCTATGGATAGTTGATTAATGTTTTATTCATTTTTTTCCTGTAATGATGCAAACAATTATTTTTTTTTAAAGTAAGTGTACAAGTAAGCCCTTAAATGAGTCCCTGATTGAGTTTGTTGTAAAGAAGTCTGATGATTAAGTGGTAGCAGCTGTTCCTGCCTATAGTGGTGTGAATCTTAAGGCACCTATACCACCTTCTTGATGTCAACAGTGAAAACAGAGCATGTTCTGGGTGAAGTGGACCCATGTTGATTGCTGCTGCTCTCCCTTCTCGACCTGCTCATGGATGCTGTGTGATCCAACTCTTTGCCTGGAAATTTTGTTGCCTTATCTTCATTGTTAAGTTTTTAATCTTTTTTAAAATTTTACTTTAGTTTTATTTACAGCATGGTAGAAGCCAATTCCAGCCATTTAAATTTGTGCCACCAAATTAACCCACAACCCTGTAGGTTTTGAAAGGTGAGAGGAAACTGGAGCACGTGGGGGAAACCATCGCAGACACAGGGATCATGTACAAACTCGTTACGGACAGCGGCAAATACAAGTCAGAGTCACTGACGCCCTAATAGCGTTGCGCTAACCATGCTGAAGTCATCTGCTTGAAGCAATGATTGCTGAAAGAACTCTAAAATGTTACTATGTCCTGTAAGTTCCATAGATCCACAAAACATTTTGTGTATTGGTTTCTATTACTTTCTTCCAACTCTTAAAATTTTTGATTTAATCACAAATTCTGTGTCTTTATTGATAAGGACAGATGTGAACAAAAGACACTTGTTTTGCAAATTAACAAAATCTGCAATTGAATTCATACAGTCAAAAAGGAAAATGCAACATCTTATTAACCTGATCTAAGATTGGTTTTCTACCATGATTGGAAGAGAGACGGCTACATTTTAAAATAACTAACATTTTGAGGAAGGAAAAATGCACAGTTACATCTTTGACAGGAATTAATATCTAATATTTGTTCAAGGTTTAATCCTTCAGTTTTGGTGTGGGCAATTTTCATAGAATAAAAGAGAAACTTAAAAAAAGATAGTCACAGAACCGCATTGTAAAATCCTACAAGTCAGTCTTCAATAAGAAGGAAAATTTAGCAGAATATTAAACACATGGCTATTTTGATCCCATCTGCTTTCAAACATGTGAGTTACATTAAAATTATTCCCACATTGTATTAAAATAACTTTTTAATATTACATGATAGTGACTCGGAATTATACATAGCATTGAATACAAATCAATAGAGCTGGGTACAATTCAAAACAATATCGAGGATATTGCATAAATATTGCATAAATCTTTCAATTTTTACAAGGTAAGTAGCAATAATGGTGGTTTTGAATTAAGGTAGACTGACCATTTGCAAACATTCACAGTTTAACATTTCTCTTGAATGTTAAGATCTAAGACAATGTTACATGATAGACTTACATGTTATTGAAGGTTCAACAAATAATCCCCTTCAGTTTGATTCAAATCAAACGCATCATCTAAAGTAATGTAGAAAATGCAAGATTTATGTGAACTCATTCATGTAAATTCATAGATTGTTGTACTCAAAAGATAATTCAAGATACTTAGACAACATTAACTAAATGGAACATTTCTAAATGCAGGGCAAATTTTAGAGAAACTTAGAAAATATATACACTTTTTTTTAAATTAGTAGGACAAGTGCAAAAACTATTCAAATAGTGCACAGGAGTTTGGATTTCAGGAACAGGAATAAAGTATAAAAGTAAGGGTGTTCTCAGTCTTCACAAAAGAACCACGACTCTACCGTAAGTTGAACTATATTCATACCTAGTTCCAATTGCCAGCATTTTCCCCATAACCTCTGATGCCCTGACCAATTATATACTTATCAATCTCTTGCTTAAACTCTCCCAGTGATCAGGCCTCCATCGCTGTATGCAACAATGAGTTCCACAAATCCATGACCCTCTGACTAAAGAAGTTCTTCCTCATCTCTGTTTTAAATGAATAACTTCTAATTTTAAGACTGTGAACCCTTGTCCTTGATTCACCCACCAAGGGAAACATCTTATTTATATCCACTCTGTCAAAACCTTTCAAAATTTGAAATGTCTCTATGAGATCCTCTCATATTCTTCTATGCTCCAATGAATATAATCCAAGATCTGGCAAATATTCCTCATTCCTTGTATTTCAGGAATCATCTGAGTAAATCTCCTCTGTTCTCTCTCCAGCAACATAACAACCTTTCAAAGACAGGGGGCACAAACTGCACCCAGTGCTCCAAATGGGGTCTCATCAGTGCCCCATACAGCCTCATCAACACCTCTTTACACTTATACACTATTCCTCTTGAAATGAATGCCAACAATAATGAACAGATCCTAGTATTAGTACCAGGACAATTGATGAAACAGTCGAGGTCTTAGAATGGGAGCAAAGGAGACCACAGAAAATGCTGTCCCGTTTAGAACAGAAATGATGGAGGGAAATTTGGAAGAGATGTTCAAAATATTTGAAGTTTTCAACAAATGAAAAGTCACTGTTTCTACTGGCAGAAGGATAAGTAACCAGAAGATATACATTTAATGTCAAAGGCAAAAATCAGAAGCTCGTAAAGATTTTTTTAGAACTTGATGACTGCAATCCCTTAGAGATGATGATGCTCTGCAAAGGGAATTAGAGAAGCTAGAGACCAAATTGAAAAGAAGAATTAAAAAGGTGGCCATCTGTGGATTGCTACCTGAGCCACGTGCAAATTGGCACAGTGTCCAGAAAATTAGAGAGTTAAATGTGTTGCTCAAGGATTGGTGTGGGATGAGTGGATTGCAAGTCATGGGAAATTGGTATCAGTATTGGGGATGGAAGGAACTGTTCAAAGGGGGCGAGCTCCATCTAAACCTGATGAGACATAGATCCTAGCGAATCACAAAACTAGGACTGTGGACAGGACTTTAAATTAAATAGTAGGGACTGGGTTCAGGAGATTGGAGAGGGGCAGATGACGTGAAAGAAATCTGTGTGGAAAAATTAAAAACAAAGTTAAAAAAAAATTAAGAATAGAGGGCATAAAAGCTAAGTTCTCAACAGAGGCAAGGATGACCATATTTTAAAAGTACAATGAGAATAAGGGCACTTTATCTGAATGCCCGTGGTATTCAAAACAAGGTCAGTGACCTCGTGGCATAAATCAGGACAAAGAAGTTTTGATTTTGTGGCCATTGCAGAAACATGCTTACAGGGTTGAGAGGATTGGGAATTAATCACTGGGCCATTCCAGCATCTCATCTGGCTGCTTTGGGGCCACTTCAGGGCTGCTCTGGCACCTCACATTGGTGGCACCTTGTGGCAGCACCTCACAGTGCCCCCCTCCCCGGCTGAGCACTATTCTCTATTCTGGACCTGGATGTAATAGCTATCACTAAAGAGGTGGTATGCAAAAAATGTGAGGGTCTAAAGAATGCATCCCGGGGTACAGAGCAAAATGATGGAAGTTATAGTCATGGCGTTGGTGATAATTTACCAAAATTCTCTGGACTCTGGGAAGGTCATGGTGGATTGGGGTGGTGAATGTCACACCACTAATCAAAAAAGGATGTGAGCAAAATGCAGGGAATACATCTGTAGTTGGGAAAATGCTTGAAACTATCATTAAAGAAGAAAGGTGAGGCATCTGGAGTGAAATGAATCCAGCTGCAGACACAGCATGGATTCAGCAAAGGTGGGTCCTATTTGACAAATTTACTGGAGTTCTTTGAAGTGTGGTAGATAAAAGGGAGCAGGTGGGCATTACTTACCTGGATTTCCAGAAGGCATTTGATGAGGTGCCACATAAAAGACAAAGAAGAAAAGGATGAATGAAATTGGGGGGCGGGCGGGGGGGGAATATAGCATGGATAGAGGATTGGTTAACCAATAGAAAGTAGAGAGTTGGGGTACAGGGGTATATTTATGGCTGGCAATCATGGCGAACAGGGTGCCACAGTGGTCGGTACTGGCCCGTAACTGTTCACAGTGTTCATAATGATCTAGAAGAGGGGATAGAGTGCAGTGTATCTAAGTTCACTGGTGACAAGAAATCGAGTGAAAAAGCAAATATTGCAGAGGATACAGCTAGGTTAAGTGAGGGGGCAAGGGTCTGGCAGATGGAGTATAATTTTGGCAAATGTGAATTTATCCACTTTGGAAGGAAGACTGGAAGATCAGATTATTATTTAAATGGAAAGCAATTGCAGCATGCTGACATGCAGAAGAACTTGGGAGGGCTTGCTCATGAATCATAAAAGATTGGTTGGCAGGTGCAGCAGGCTGCCAAGAAAGAAAATGAAATGTTGGCCTTCATTGCTCGAGGGATAGAATTTAAGAGCAGGGAGGTTATGCTGCAACTGTACAAAGTACTGGTGAGGCTGCATCAGGAGTACCGCATGTAGTTCTGGTCTCCTTACTTGAGGAAGGATGCATTGGCTTTGGAGACAGTATGGAGGAGGGTCACCAGGTTGATTCCAGGGATGAGGATATGAGGAGAGAGTGAGTCTTTTTTGACAGTGCTCACTGGAATTTAGAATATATAAAATTATGAAAGGCATCAATAAGACTGAGGTAGGTAAGTTGTTTCCATTGGTAGGGGGACATAGCCTCAAGATTCAAATTCAGGACAGAGATGAGGAGGAACTGCTTTTTCCAGAGGGTGGAATTCGCTGCCCATTGAAACAGTGGAGGCAGCCTCAGTAAATATATTTAAGACAAGGTTGGGTAGATTTCTACATAATAGGGGAATTAAAGGATCTGGGAAGAAGACAGATAGGTGGATATGAGCCTATCACCAGATCAGCTATTGAATGACAGAGCAGGCACGACGGGCTGGATGGTCCTACTCCTGCTCTCATTTATTACGTTCCTATGCTCTGGTTCAATTTTGGTCATTAACTCTGGAAACCTAATTCTCCGCTAAATCTACACAGCATCTCACAGACTTACGAAGTCACTAATTTTCTTATGTTCTACCTGCAAATGCTGTTTCTGGTTGGGGACACTAATACATAAAAATGTTCTAATATCATAGCGTATCTAGCAGTTATCATTCTGTTGAAATTATGACCCTCTTTTGCTTGTCTTATTATTAGTCATGTCTTCGACTCAATGCTACCAAAACTAAGGAGCTGATGGTTGACTTCAGAAAGGAAAGCCAGATCACTGGGGGAATCAGAGGTGGAGAGGGTAAACCAATTTCGGTTCTTGTCAAAACCGAGATCTGGATATGTTTATCAATGCATCAAAAAACTTCAACCTGAACATCACGTGGCGGTGAGCGGGAGGTTTGAGCTAGTGGAGTTGTTCTAGTGAACTGGTGCGGACTTGAAAGGCCGACATGGCCTGTTTCCGCTCCGTAAATGGTTATATGGTTATATGGGTGCCTTTATGATAAGCTAAAGTTGACAGATTTTGGGTTAAGTACATGACAATGAAGGAATCTTGATCTTGAATACAGTACTCAAATTGTTCATGTGCCTGGAGATCTAAAAACAGGAACTTATTACTTCTGCTACTGATATAACTGGATAGATTCTCCTCATGAGTTGTACGCAATAATTCCAGCCCAAATATGCCCAGATTCGCATCATTTAGGAAAATGTTTCCCCTCAAGAGCATTTATAGATTGTTGAATACAAGATTTGCCAGGAACCAGCAAAATCAGGCAGAAACTTTTGGCCATAATCTTTATGAACGATTATGAGGAAATGCACTGAAAAATTAGGAAAAAAAATATATTTATTACCTCTTAAATTCATCAACCTAAATAGAAAAGATAAACATATTTTATTCCATGAGCATTTTTGCATTGATTGATGGGAACCCAAATGTTTCAAATTTGTTTCATTGGAGTGTTGGTTATTCATATTACATCACATCGTTCATTACAAAGAATATCTTGAAATATGCCAAATTGATGTCTCACAGAACCAGGAAACTAACAAGTGATCCATGAAAAATTTGACTAGAGAAAAGCCCATCTGCTCCTTGTCTTTATATTCTTAGTCCCACAGAGACTCTTGTAACATTACTGTGATCTGTTTTCAGCCCTACTGCCAAACATTATTTTGGATTCATAAAACTGCACACTTCAACTGAGAGCATTAGTGAAAACATCAGAATGTCAAATCAGTGGAGAGTCTGGTCAATCTAATTAATATTGACATTTATATTTAAGCATTTTGTTGCATTTAACTGTTGGAGCCTATATTTCAATTTTACTTACTCCCAAACGACAAAACAAATTTAGTTCTAGTTTGAGAGATTTCACCATTATTTTAATATTAAGTGTTGCTATTTTTACTAGAAAATAAAACATACATTTGTGAGTGTTCATTTTTTAAATTAATTTGTTAACTTGAAGTGTGCCATGTGATGGTGTCACAGATCGAGAAAAAAATGATTCCTGTAAATCAGGCAAGTTTTAGGATTCATTCAAAATTAATTTAAATGTTGCCTACAAATAAAATATAAACACGCAGCAGTAAATAGAAAAGACACAAAGATGAAGTCAGATTTAAATTGTAATGACATACAGGTAAAGGCAGAAAATTTTATTTCCAACATGTTTATGAATGATATCTAGATCAGAGACAAATTGTTAAATTTACTTCCTACATAGTTTTCATGCAGAGCTTAGTCTCTGGAATGATTACAGCATGGCTCTGGATTTGATCTGATTTTTGCATCATTTGTACAGTTAAAACATCCAGGAAACCTTCCACTCTGATCAACTAATCATTGATCTGAAGCATTAATTCTCCACAGATGTTGCCTGACTTGCTGAGCTTTTCCAGTATATTCTTTTTTTTAATTTCAGATTTCCCGCATTTGCCGGGTTTTTTTTTGCATGTTCATTTTCATGAAAGTTAGGCACCAAGGAACATTTAAAATGTAAGTATAGAATGTGGGCATCATTTGAAAAGCTAACATTTATGGCTAGTCTCTAACTGGCCTGCTTGAACCCATAGAACCCATGCGGTATATGCCTAGGGTTTTAGAATTGCAATGAGTTTCTTCAACAAGTTAATGCATAAAATTCAAGATTTTTTTATTGTACTGTACAAAATGCACAAAATTTATCAACTTTTGCATGCTGTAAAGGCACTGCCCTGGTGCTCCCATCAATAAGGGAAAGAGACAAAAGAGAGCCCCTCACCTCCTACAACCTCTATAGCTGTAGACCCTCTTGTTCATACAAGCAGTGAACCAGAGCTCCTAGTTCCAACCTCCAGTACCAATCAAGTAGCTGCTAAGGGCCTTCAGGAGCACTTCTCACCATCAGCACCCTCACAACTCCCAATCTCGATACTTGGTCTTATGAAGTAGAGTTGGCAAAGCTAGGGTTTTTCTCTTTGGAGTGACAGGGGATGAGAGGCAACTGAAGAGAGGTAGATAAGTTTCTGAGAGATTGAGATAGGGTGGACAGTCAGCACCATTTGCCTCAGACGACAATAGCAAATAGCAGAGGACATTTGTTTGAGGTGAGTAGAGGAAAGTATAGGGAGATGTCAGAAGTAAATATTCAACACAGAAAGTGGTGGTTGCCTGGAAGGCATTGCTGGGAGCTGGTACAATAGAGAAATTCAAAAGGCTCTTAGACAGGCTCATGAATGTAAGAAAAATCAAGGGTTATGGGAGTGAGAGAGGGAAGGATTATATTGTTGTGGAATTGGTCTACATAGGCCATAACCTTATCATGGTCTGAAGGGCCTCTACTGTGCTCTTGAGGAGCCGGTCTCCAGAAGCTCGCAGCCCAGCAGGAGTCCTTCAGTGTCTGAGCCCTTCGCTGATCTGCTGCTTTCGACACCTGCCCAGTGGTCTCTTCTCCATGGCTCCTCCTTATCGATGGAGTCAGGTGAGTATCCTACCAGACTGGTGGCCTGGAGTTCGTAACCCTTGTAGTCTGTCCCAAATATGAGCACATCCATCTTGGGCATGGACCTCCATTGTTTTGCTGATGTTCAAAAGAAACAACGGCGAGCACTCCTACAGGCCAATTAAAACCTGTACAGGCCCTGAAGGTGTAACGTCCAGGCAGCAGGCCCTCGTGAAGGAGTGCTTTATCTCCACTCCATGCTCTTCCGAGGTCAGAGCCAGCACAGTGCTGTGGTTAACAGGAGCAGAAGCAGCACCACCATTTTTTTGCTTGCAACTAAGCTTGAGGTGCGAGTAGACCATACACCTGGTGGTTTTCTTCCTCCAGGTGGATGATGGTGTGTTTTGAAGGTTGCAACCATAATGCAATAAAGCGTGGAAATTTAATGTTTGAGATTCAGATTTGAGATTTATTTTCAGAGTACATGCATGACATCACATACAACCCTGAGATTCATTTTTTACTGTGGACAAGGCAGAATTACCACTTAGTAGTAGTGCAAAATCTCTGTTCTCAACTTACACATGTGAACAAATAAAGAAATGTAAACAAATTGACTGTACAATAGAGAGAGAGGAAAAAAATCAATAAAGTGCAAAAGTGAGAGTCCTTAAATGAGTCCCTGATTGATTTTGTCATTGAGGAGTCTGATGGTGGAGGGGGAGCCCACTGTTCCTGAACCAAGTGGTGCAAGTCTTGTGGCACCGAGACCTCTTTCCTGATCATAGCAGCAAAAACAGAGCGTGAACTGGGTGATGAGGATCCCTGATGACTGCTGCTCCTCTCTGACAGCAGCTTTCCCTGTGGGTGTTCTCAATGCCGGGGTAAGTTCTCCCTTTGATGTCCTAGGCTGTCTCCGTTACCTTTTGTAGGGCTTTCTGGTCAGGCGTATTGGAGTCCTCATACCAGACAGTTATTCAGCTGGTCAGCACACTTTCCACCACACACAGGGTGCCAAACAAATGGGCTGCATTCGCCTGGATGTGTTAAGCTCTTCTATAACTATAGGTTCAGTTATCCATGCACACATAACACTGTCCTGCAGGTAGAAAGAATTAACAAAGTCAATTAATGAATATCAAATGTTAGACTTACTCTTAAGCATCAAAATTAACCTGGTTAGACCTGTGAAGATTTCAGTTGATAGAAACTGCCCAACTATAGATGATATAGAGTTTAGAAATAATATTGCTATAGGTCGCCAACAGGAGATGGCTGAACTACCCCTACTTGATGAACATTTGAATATTGCTCAGAAATTGATCAATGTGGGTATGAACTGCTTCAATATTCATGTAGATACAAAGAGATGTAAGCAATCTGCAGTCTTTAAGAGAGATTCTGCTTGGAATCTTTTGATGAAGTCAGCTCATTGATGAAGCAAATGAAAATACTTAGCCCCAGAACCCCATCTGAATAAACTCCTGCAAGGTTATCCTGAGCTTGAGATAATGTGTGGTATTTTGTGTCTGGTTACGATTACATGTACAGAAAAACTTTAAATCAAATCTTCAAAAAAAAAGAGATAATTTGCGGTGAAACGCGGAAGTCTGTGGATGCTGTGATCGTTGTAAAAAACACAGAAATGCTGGAGGAGCTCAGTAGATCTTCAAGCGTCCATAGGAGGTAAAGATTTATTCCTGACATTTCTGGCATGAACCCTTCATCAAGGCATGAAGAAGGACTTGGGCCTGAAATCTTGTTAATAACCTTCACCTCCTTTGGACTCCATGAGAGAGTGGTTCCTCCAGTATTTCTGTGGTTTTACTTGAGATAATATTGCTCCAATGAACACTATAACTTCCTTTAGCTGAGTATTAATCCAGCCAAGCAAGAGTTGTCCTCTTGAGTTCCATTAGTTTAAATTTTGTTAGGGAGCCATGATTCTGTGTATATCCACTTGCCTCAGCTCTGTAGTTCATCTCTTCAATTCATGTTTGGACCAGAGCTGCAAAGGTATCTGGGACTGATTATACATAGTAAATCATAAAGTGAACAGTTTGTTGATAAGTAAATGCTGCCTTAAAGCAACTGTCAATGACACCTTCCATTGCTTTGCTGAAGATTAAGAACAGACTGATGTTTACCCATTAACATCTGATCGCTGATGCTCGATTTAGTTCCACCAGAGCATTTTCCTGAAACCTCATTAACATTTTTTTTTACATCATGTCAACTAAAATATATAATCCTGACAATATGTTAGCAGAGCTGGCCTGCAAAATTTCTGTGTAATTAGGAAGCATTTTGTTGCACTGCTTTTCAATCCATTACAAGGAGATGACAGAATTCTGGACGTAAGCACATGCAAAGTTATCTGTCAAAAGCAGACGCTACGAATCGGGAACCAAAGCAATTCAGATGTTGTCCCTTCATCAAAATTGGAACTAAATTTCTCGAAAAGGATCCACTCCCAAGATTTTGAGTGTTTCTCACATTTCTGACCTTGGTTCAAGTCTTCTACCATATCCAGACTTTGGAGGAACAAAAAAGCTTACAGCATATTCAAATCTTTCAAACCAGTGCAGAACTAGCAACATTTTAGCTGAAGTTGAACTCAATCAGATTTACATTGCATCAGTCATTCTAAAGCTAATGAGAATTCTTGTTTAAAAATAATTGCTGTGAACTTTTAATATTTTAACATTGAATTGTAAATGTATTCAACCTTGTGTTGCATTGGCTGCAGTTTAATAGCACAGTGCAACTTTATGAACCAATAAACGTCATATGCATGAGAAGTTATTTAAAGCTGTGAAACATCCAGAAAAAAAAATTCTCTCATGAATTCTGATGTAGATTTCCGCTCGAATAAACAGTATAATAGACAACATTCTAAACCTTTAAGAAATACCTTCTTCTAAACTCTTACTTCTTAACTTGAGTAAAAATTACATAGAGTGATGGCTGAAAAATATTACTTTATTGTGCTGGACGTCTGTACACTAAACAAGGTTAGAGGGAAACATTGACTGGAAAAACGTATCACATTTTATCGGTCAGTCAACACCTGTTGACTAATAAACAGAGTAAAGTTTATTGAATTTAAGTTCAATGATGTCCCATTGGAATATTCTGTGAAAGCTCGTGGCTTTCATCATTATTTTCTCCCTTTGTCTTTGTTTCCAGCAGATATTGTGTTTTTTTTTTCCTCTTTACAATTGCCAACATGCACAGATTTTTACGTCTACATTATTATTTTGCTGGTTGCCTTTTGGTCTCTGATACACCAGTTTCAGGAGAAAACTCTGTGTGTTCTGAGTGAGTATAAATGAAGAGTTTATGCAATAAATCATGCACTGTAAATTCAACACTGAACACAAACCTTAACAAAATTTCACAAAATATAAAGAATCAATCACATTTGTTAGCTCCTCTTTGTTTGCCACTTGACGTTTATTTCTGAAGCAAGCCCATTCTAAAAATGATTCATTGTATTTTAAGATATTGACAATTAGATTATTCTCATTGCTCCTGTTCTTTGTTATTATCAAAGTAATATTGTTGCTAACCAGACAAACATGCAGAAAACACAAGCTGCAAAATAACTTACTGCCCTCAAACGGTTGAGTTGCAAAGAGATTGCAACTCAGAAATCGTGATTTTGATTTTTCTTCCGTGTGAATTATTTGGGAATGAGTGAGCGGATAGTTAAGATAAAGGATGCGCTTTCGGAAAACTGAATGACTGCTCCACAGAAGAACATTTGAATCCTATCACGGCATTCAATTTAAACTTAACCTGTCAAATAAATAGAGAATTAAAAACAGATATGTAACTGTGAAAGAAACTGATTTTTTTTTTGCAAAACTTTATGAAATCTTGCACACCTCACTACAGCAGTCCATCGACCCTGTGGCTTTCAAAACAGCCACCGTCATGCCAGCACCAAAGAGGGGGACACTAATAGGCTTTAATGATTACAGCTCTGTGGCACTGACCTCCATTATGAATTACTTTGAGCAATTGGTGATGGAACAAATCAAAGAGCATTTACCAGAGAAAATGGACCCATTTCAATTCACCTGTAGAAAAAAAATGTTCCGCTGATGATACTTTAGCCTTGTCCCTCTACTCCATCCTTACCCACCTGGGCAATAACGCCTCATATGCCAGGCTGCTGCTCACCTATTCCAGCTCAGCGTTTAATCTGATCATTCCCCAAAGGCTGGTGCAAAAGCTGTCCTCTCTGGGACTCAATACCCCTTTCTGTAACTGAATTCTTGACTTCCTAATGCAGTGGTTCCCAACCTTTTTTCTTTCCACTCACATCCCACTTTAAGTAATCCCTATACCATCAGTGCTCTGTGATCAGTAAGGGATTGCTTAAGGTGGGATGTGAGTGGGAAGGAACGGTTAAGAATTACTGCTCTAGATCCAATTGTTACTGAAATATTCTGCTTGAGAAAAATTGTAATTGGCCCATTTCCTTTGGAGTTAGGAAACTGTGCACATAACGAGTCAATTAGGGATGATTACAACAGGGGTTTTCAACCTTTTTCTTTCCACCCACATCCCACCTTAAGCAATCCCTTACTAATCACAGAGCACCTATGGCATAAGGAATACTTAAGGTGGGATGTGAGTGGAAAGAAAAAGGTTGAGAACCACTGTCCCAATGGAAAGATCACAGAGTGTCCGAGTTGGTAGCAGAACATCAAGCACCATCAAGGTTAGACTGATCCTGTTCACACTACTGATCCATGACTGCATTGTCAGATCTAGCTCCAACAGAGTTGGCAGATGACATGGCAGTAGTTGGCCTCATCAGCATCAACGATGAATCGCACAACAGAGAAAAAATGGACAATTTTGTGATATGGTGCACGAATAATAACCTGAGTCTCAGCGTGGACAAGACAAAGGAGAAGATCTTGGACATCAAGAGGACCAGGAATGGCCACCATCCCTGCACATTAATAATCCGGTAGTGGAGAGAGTGTTGCAGTCGTGTACTTAATTTTGTCAGGAGAGTGAGAGCGTCAGGATCACCCGTGTGGCGGTGAGGCAATGAGACTGAAGACGCTGAGGGTCCATATAAATGGTGAAAGGACAACTGTTCAGTAAAAGGCAGAAATGTTTCACTGCGAGATAGATGGCCAAGAGTTCTTGACTAAACCTACTATACTTTGCCTGAGCTGGGCTGAAAAGCAATTGCCCATGGACTCATTCAAGCACTGCTCCCACAGCAATGACCGAAGCATCTGTAATAGGAGAGAGCCAGGTGTTGGGCTTCTGATGTACGAGCATCACGGCATTTTTAAGAGCAGGCCTACAGCCTCATTGAGTGTTTCCATCGACAATTCAAGGCAGCATTAACAGCAGGTCGCAATGCATCTACATGGAGCAAACACTCGCTCATTGTTCTTCCTGGAGTGCGCCCTGCTGTTAAGGCAGATCTTGGATGTTCAGCAACAGAAACTAATATATGGTGTGAATTAATTTTGCCAGGTGAGTTTGTGAATCCGAGGCCAAGCACAACGCTCTATGATCTGGCTAGTTATGTTGATCGTCTTCAGGAAAACATGAGATTACTCCAACCGACTCCTATGCAGCGGGCATCACCTGCAGTGAATGTGCTGAATTATTTACACATGTATTCCTTGGGCATGATGCTGTTTCAAAACCACTTCAACCCATTTACAATGGACCTTTTCAGGTCTTACAATGCCACCCGAAGACTTTTGTGACCGACAGAAATGGAAAAGCGAGCATGATTTCCATCAACAAGTTGAAGCCAGCGTATAGCAATGGTCTACATTCTGTGTCAAGTCCAGAGTCAGAGGACCAGTCGCACTCTTGCCGGTCGTACCGTGCATCGCCTGTCTTGCACTTTTGGGCGAGGTCGGACCGAACTGTCAACCCTCCAGACTGTTATGTAATGGGACAGTTCCAATCAGTTACTTCCTTGCATGGCTTGGAGGCTGAGAGGAGGAATGGGGCACATGCTGTCATGCTCACGTCCTTACCTTCTTCGGGAGAAGAGTAAGAGTGTCAGGATCACATGAGTGGCAGTGAGCCAATGAGAAGGTCAGAGGAGTTTAAGTGGGTGGTGTTTGTCAAGGTATGATGAAGGTCTCAAGCCTGAAACATCAGTTAGGTACCTGCTGAGTTAGTCCAGCATTGTGTTTTTACTTCAACCGTGGTGTTTGCTGATTTTTGTGTTTGACTTCTGAGAGGAAACAAAGCAGGGCACTCTTATTAACTTTGTTCTGCTTTTCACTTGCCATTGCACTCTCATCTTAACAGCATTAGAAGAGCTCTCATTGCAAATGAGAAATCAACCATATTACTTAATAAAGTTCTCAGGAAAAAAAATTACACAGTAAAAAGAAGAAAAAATTATTTGTGTACATATAAAATGAAGAACACAAGGAGTTATTTCTATTTATAGGCTGGGATCTTAACCATGAGTTAAGATACTGCGTGCATGAATTTTTGTTTTTGCTCTTTATTTTGATGCTCAGTAGCTGTAAGAATGTTGATTGCTGTGAATGAATATGGGAACGCATACAAAACACATAAAATTCAGAAGTAATGCGAATGTAATAATATTGCAGAGAGCATGATGTATTCATAATGAAGTAGGCCTGCATAATATGAATGGCATTTAAAAGTACTTTCTGAACTTATTTAGTGAAAGATTGTTGTTACCTTTGTGAGCAAAGTGTACATAAGTTGGCCTGGCATGGGAGTGGTGTGAATATTAATCAATATTTTTCTCAATTTTTGTCCCTTCAAATATCACTGATCTTGCAACATGCAATTAAATCTCCTTTTCCATTAAAGGGTTTAGCTAACCTACTGCAGCAGAGTGAGCATCTCCACAGGAAGCTAGTTCAGTTCTATACCCAAAAAAGGGCTATATCTCTGTTATGTATCAAGTGTCACAAGACAATATGGATAAACCGGAATGGGAGAAGTCTAAGCTTAAGTGGGAAAATGATTTAGCTTTTGTTTTTCCTGAAGATTATTGGGCAGATATGTGTATTGACAATGTAACTAAATTGGCGAATGTACAGTATGGAATGGTTAATTGTAATTTTTTTACATCAGTTAGATTTAACTCAAGTGAAATTGAAAAAATATGGTTTCAGTAAACTCGGATTCTTGTTTTAGATGTGGTGTATGTACTTGTACTTTTTTACATGCTGTCTGGTCTTGCGTTTATGTACAACCATTTTGGGAAGAAATGAGGTTAATTTTGGAAAAATTATATAACATTAGATCCATAGTTCCTTTAAAGGGATTAGGGCTGGATAAAGTTCAAATTGCATTTGTACATTTAGTACTGTCTATAGCTTGAAAATGTGTAGCAAGTACATGGAAAGATAACACAGTGATTAATATAACACGACGGCATAATGAATTGAAAGCTTGTATCGTCATGGAAAAAATTACATACAATTTGCATGATAATTTTTTTTGTCAATAAGTGGTTACCGTATTTGGAATATATGCATTTAGATGTATTTTGATGTATTATATATTTTTCCTTTTTTTTTAGCTCCTTAAGAGAGCAGGCTGATGAGGTGGGAGGGTGGGAGGGGTATAATTTTTTTTCTTTCCTTTTTTTGTGTTTATGTTTTTAATTTATATATATATATATTTATATATATATATATATATATATATATATATATTTATATATATTTATATATATATATATATTGGCAGAGGTCGACAGCATCGAGTCCACGCTGCTGAAGATCCAGCTGCGCTGGATGGGTCACGTCTCCAGAATGGAGGACCATCGCCTTCCCAAGATCGTGTTATATGGCGAGCTCTCCACTGGCCACCGTGACAGAGGTGCACCAAAGAAAAGGTACAAGGACTGCCTAAAGAAATCTCTTGGTGCCTGCCACATTGACCACCGCCAGTGGGCTGATAACGCCTCAAACCGTGCATCTTGGCACCTCACAGTTTGGCGGGCAGCAACCTCCTTTGAAGAAGACCGCAGAGCCCACCTCACTGACAAAAGGCAAAGGAGGAAAAACCCAACACCCAACCCCAACCCACCAATTTTCCCCTGCAACCGCTGCAATCGTGTCTGCCTGTCCCGCATCGGACTTGTCAGCCACAAACGAGCCTGCAGCTGACGTGGACTTTTTACCCCCTCCATAAATCTTCGTCCGCGAAGCCAAGCCAAAGAGATATATATATATGAAAACAATATACAATCTAGTATAAGTAATTATATATATATATATATATATATATATAATTACTTATACTAGATTGTATATTGTTTTCATATTAATGATTTTCTTAAATAAATAAACTTTTCAAATAAAAAGGCTAATTCAGGTAATTTATTCTAACTCACATGACCTAGTTTGGCATTTCTTTACACAGATGCTGCTTGCTTCTGGGAATGCATATTGAAGCACCCCCATCGATTTCATATTTTGTTCACAAAATTCCAGACTGTCATGGACAATGTGTAAATGTATTTAAAATGTGCATTATCTATTTCTGTTATTTCAGATTGATTTTTTTAAAATTTACTATATAAAAAAAACAACTTTAAAAATCCTTTATTTTAATCTAGTATGTGCATAATTTTAGTTTGATAATAAATATGACATGGAAAGTTTTAGTCTCAGCAGGTAGAATGGACTTTATGTTTTTAATGCACTTTTAAAAACATTAGACATGTTATGACATAATTGTTATATCCCACTTTCAAATATTTCCCCTCTTAATTTTCAGGTTTGCTCCTATTTCTCCATACAGCTCTCATGCATTTCCTACCACTTGTTTGTTTACTCAGACCTGTTGCTGGCTTTATTAATTGTTTTCTTTTTTTCTATTTCAGTGAAATAAGGGAGACAAATCCTTGGAATGAGTAGAAAATGGCTTTGGTTCTTTGAAGAGTCACAACAGCAGAGGCTACATGTTTTAGTGAAGTTCTTCCTGTAACTAAATCTTCACATAAATCTAGAGTTGATGCATTACATCATCTTAACCCTGGTTGTGTTCTGCAAGGTTTACTGGAGATCAAATGAAATGTCCCTGAGGCTCTGCTTGTGAAACTAGTCCTGTAGCACTAGCTGCCAGTCTAACGACCTATATGTCACTCCACTCAGTACTTCAGTCTCCAACATTTTTCTATTATTTGTCAAGCTGCAGGTACAGTATGTTACCTGTTGACTGCTACTCACACTATATTTTTGTTTATGCTTCCCATTTATCTGATAGTTAAATAAATTGAATTATTTTGCAAGAGAACTAAACATTATCTTCTATTCAAGAAGTCTTACATAGTGGTGGCACATATGTTTTGATGATGGCAGAAAGAAAGATTCTTCCGTAATAAGGATATTATCTGTCTGAAAATAGCATTCAATAAAGTTTTGGGATAAAGCAAAACAAGAAAGTGAATCTAAATTGAGAAAGCAATATGTGCTGTTGTATTAAATAAGGTTTAATATACATCATTTAAAACATTCAAATGTTGACCAAGGAAAATAAAATGAATCAATTTTATGTTGAATATTAGTTACCACCTCGGCTATGATCAGAAATTGTGGAGTTTTGCTTTAACTGCTCAGGACATCGTTATTTATCTTGATTTGAAGTTAATATTACTTGGATCTCAGAATTATGGAGGTTCAAATGTATGTAACGTTTCTGTTGGTTTTAATGAATTAACAATTTTTGTTTAACTTTAGTTAGTATTCATCAATTTCATGGATGAAGTAAAATAGCTTAAGATGCTTTGACACATCATGTCACTACTGAAATGCACATTTGTTGTAATTATGACTGCATGTTTATTTATATTGGTACACATTCATATGAGCAAAAATGCAAGATTTTTAGACGCTATTATTCAAAAGTTTGTCAATGTGAACTCAGGGCAGGCAATTCGCATGACCATCCCTCGTCAGTAACATCGGAGAGAAGGCACACATTTCATGTGAGCTGTGCTTTCCAGACTAAGAGCGTGATGTTTATATTTTACGTTTGAAAACGTCTTGGTTTGTGCATCAAATGGTTCTAATTAAACCAACCCATAACGAGGTATATGCTATTAATTCTGATTAAAAGATTATTGCTCGGGATTCCTTTTGAAATTCATGAATTGTTAATTGGCCCTGACCTGAAAGATTATCATCTCTTAAATGCACACACTTAAACTTGTATTCAAACTCCAGTTATGCAGAAGTGCAAGTTTATGTTATGGATTCGACGTGTGTGTTCATTATTCGTTTCTTACATTTGAAATGCTCGATTCTGAGCTGAATATATTGTGTCAGGAAGTTTGCAGATGTGTGGTAACTGGTTCAATCTGGAAACACCATGAAATCTTGGGTGAGATGTCCAATTGCGAAGGACGGATGGGTTCTACAGACGCTATTAGGAGTATATAAAGCTTGGAGTGACAAGACGTTATGACCCGGTAATACAGGTTCCAACAGCATCGTTTTATGCTTAAAGAGATACAACCGCTGGACATTTTCAGACAGAGGGAGAGAAAAACATCTTGTCAGTGCCTATGGAAAACGAAAAGTTGTGATCGCCACGTATTTTGATAACTTGACTGAGATCGTTCTATTCATTAAGAGATTCGCGTCGGTGTCAGAAGGTTCTTGCTCTTGGCAGCATTCATCCATCAGCAGTGCTGGCCCTGACACAATACTGAGGTGTGAAACTGACCATGGGGGGATGTGGACGAGGCTTTCTGCAGGACCCCAACTTCTTGCCAGAGGAAGAAGAGACAGAAGTCATGGTGAATTGTTTGGCTGGCTGGTGGGTTTTGAGGAATGGCGGAAGAGACACACCACAGAGAGGGTTCCAGTGGTGAATTCTTAAACGTGGGGACCAAGGTGCAAAAAGTAAGTCAGTCCTTTGGCGAAAGCCCAGTCCGAGTAAGTGGACATGGGAGGGAGTGGGTCAGAGCGCTGGTGGAGCTGACTGGCAACGCAAGAGTCGAGCGACCTTCATTCTTGAACTAGGCGTCGACGCATCAAACTTCTTTTGATTTCTCTTGATACTTCAGAGCTCGTCATTTTCGGACCGTCTGCCTTTTGAATGAGTATTAAAATTCAATGTTGAGCAGATCGCCACACCCGCTCCTTTAAAACGCCCGCTCACAGTAAAGATTAGAGCTTCCGACGACTGTTACCACTGCTGAAGTCGGGCACCTTGTTACCTTGTGTCCACCTCCAGCCCAGTGGATTTTCAGTCTGAATGACAGAGTTTGTTGATGACACATCAATGAGCTCCAAAGAGTCTGCATTTTTTTAACTGTCAGACCCGGGGTACAGATCTGCTCACAATCAAAGGCTTCACTTTGGCGTGTAAATTTATAGCAGACGGAAGCGGGGAGGGGGGAAACAAAACCCAACTTTATCCCCGAGGGCATGTGTGTCCCAGGAAGAAAGCCGAGAGTCAGAAAACCGTGTCTAGTTTGCCGAATTAGCCCCCTCACTTCGCAGCAACCAGAGGACTAAAATGTCAAAGAATTGAATCATTGAATTAAATTCGGCGCTAGACCAGGACACAAGACGTGTTAACGATTTTAAAGAACGGTCTTTCAAATCGGGGATGTGATTCCTTACGGCAGTTTAAGAGCCTTATTTTTTTTATATCTAAGTTATCTTGAAGGCAACCGGTGTTTTATGTCCACATGTGACGAGTCTGCACTTTAATGATCCGGTTGATTGTCCAACCCGAGGGCGATAATCGTGCAATGCACAGGAATATTTCAATTGGCACGGGTTATAAATTAAATGTGAAGAACTGCCATTTGTTGTTGCAAGCCCGAAGGAATTTGCCAATAATCGGCACTGGATTGAAAATACTCTCAGATTCCGTAAAAAGACATCGAGGCGGAGAGCTCGGGTTTATTTTAGTCGAACTAATTGGTGTTTTCTGCAACTTTTTGAAAAGTGTTTCCCCCCACTCCCCACCCCCCCACTCCCCACCCCCCCCCCACTCCCCACCCCCCCCCACTCCCCACCCCCCCACTCCCCACCCCCCCACTCCCCACCCCCCCCCACTCCCCACTCCCCACTCCCCACCCCCCCCCACTCCCCACCCCCCCCACTCCCCACTCCCCACCCCCCCCACTTCCCACCCCCCCCACTGTGTCAGGTTCGAGGAATAGAAATCACTACTTGAAACAAAATGTACACACCAGTCTCCATTAAAGAGCAAGCAGATTGCAGAATTCGGAAGCAGACAAAGTTAAAAAAATCGACAAATGGGGTCAACAAACTGCAGAGATTTCATAGGTTCAAAAGAATGATGCCTGTTCCAGTCCAATAATGGCACCTTCACTTTTAAATTGCGATTCGACTCAAATAATTACAGCCTTTCTCTTTCAGACGCTGGCCAACCTGCTGGAAAATGAATGGCTTTCCACCCGCTTCCATTAATTTGTTTCGACGGGAAGGCTTGCGCCCCTGACTTCCTCAGGACTTCTATTTGTTAGCTGGCTTGGAAGGAGTGTGATACATTATCCGGATTTTAAATGAAACTGATCATATTTTAATTTTGCACAAAATTCGCCATATCCTTCTTCCCCAACCCTGCAATTATTGTGGAGATTGAGGAAACAAGGCTTTGCCAGGCGAATTTTAACATTAAACCAATTTTCAATGCATCAACATGCCATTAAAATTAAAGTATTTATATTTTCAGTTAAAACTCTCTGCTGCTGTTTCCGCAACTCCGCAATGAGAAATTGTGTAGGAAAGTTTCAATAATGTCAAGAAAATACGAGTTCGGCAGCCTCAGTGCTGTTTGACATTTTTTTAGTAATGCGATACCATCGAGCTTGGCATAAACCATGCCTCGCTGGGCGTGTGATAAGCATTCCTCTCCACGCTGGACGGGGAGACCACGTGCAGGGTTTGTCAGAATCAGATTGAGTGTAACAGTCAGGGAGTTCGCCAACCACTGAGGCGCAAGTGCTTGCGATCAAGCCCCAAAGCTGGGGCAAATGTTTTCCCCTTCCCCCTCTTATCCTCTGGCCGTTATTTGTAGCATTGACCACTTGCTGGAGATGGTGGAAGGTCGACACAGCTGCGAATTGAGAGGTGGTGGGTGGGGGGGGGGGGGTTGGGGGGGTGCACCGGACACGGATGCCTTGCTGAAAATACCATCGACCTCGTTCCAGTATTTCCAAAGACCTGTGATTGTTAAACGTTAGCAGCCTTCTGTGCCCGGATTATGGGAAAGGCTTCCAGTGCACTAGCCTGAAGAAAAACAAGAAAGGTGTCTGACCAATGACCAGCCCTCAACGAGCACAGCCTGTCTTGCACATTGGCACCCTGCTATTTGGGGAGCTTTCTGTGTGCAAAATGGATGAGGTGCTTCTTATATTTCAACACTCAAACGACTTAATTGCCCACAGTACACTTTGCAATCTATAAACTATTATTATTCCTTGTTTGGCTTTAAAATCTCATCGAAGTGACCTAAATGTTATACTCTCATTTCATATCCTTCCTTCCACGCCAGCTATTTCAGAGCGACACAACTCAGTGGCAATCGCTCATTCCCACCTGCTGCCGTGTACCATTAAACTCGTTCAACGCAAAGTAATTGAGGTCCGACCATAAGCAAGAAGGAAAGCGATCATAATGACCTCAGAAAGGCCCGTGTCGTGTCTGCAGCACATTAAATGAAGCCCAGTGTCGTAACATAACAAAATACGGTTGAACCATTGCAATTCGTAATTGTACCCGCTAGATGCTGCTCCGAGATCCTGGCTGTTGAGGGAACGCTGGAGCAGCTTGACTCACTCTCAGTTCCACTGCATGGAAATGTCGAATGCAGAAAGCGTGAAAGCACGAACCAACGAATTTAAGACAAAAATATCATTTGGCAAGGAGAAAAAGTTTAAAAAAAAAACACAAAAAGGGCGAAAGGAATTGACAGAAACTGCCAGAGATTATGGTTACAATTAAAATACAAGGACGTATTCGGACTGGTTGACAAAAAAAATTGTCTGGTGTCAATGAGTTGAGTCCCTCCAATGAATCCAGCAAATATCACATCAGTAGTTTTGAGGTGGGGAAGGGAGTGGGAGAGAGGGAGAGAGAGATCGTGTCTTTGAGGAAAAGAAGCCCAGAAACGGTTACAATTTATTGGCACACAAACGAGTTGGCAAACACACATATGAAAGGAGAATGTGGATCATCTTAAATTGACCATATTCTTTACTACATACATTTCATATATTTAGAGGCCTTAGAAGCAAACTTCAATCGTTGTTTCCATTCATGTGTGTGTTAATGGACCGTGCAATGCTCATGAGAAACTACTTGTTTTATAAAGTAATGTAGGGATATATTGCCTAGGAATAAATTATTCACGATTAAGACCGTTAAGAGAGATTCGCAAATGTATTTAATATCCCTCAGACTGTTGTTACGATTCTTTCTGGTTCATGCAATGATTATCTAGCGTTATTTTTTTGCAAAGAGATCCATTAGTCATAATTTGCCATACAAAATACTAGAGTCCATTTACTGTCATTATCTTTTGTGCTAACTTCAGTATTGGTTACCAATACAACAAATTACGAAACTATTGAAGCTCTTGTTTATACTATTTTATCTTCTTGTTGATAATTTCAATCACATATTAGTAACAAACCGAAAATGGAGAGAGAGTGAGAAAGAGAGAGAGAGACAGACAGAGACAGAGAGAGATTTCTTACATTCCACATTCCCCTCCTATTACACTATGCAGAAAGTTTTATTCTGCTCCTGTATATGTTATGGATTCAACAATGTCACATGCCATAATGTCACACGACAAATACCAGTTGCCTGTTTCACAGGAAAAAGGGTCAGTTTAGGTTTTTGTAACAAGACTATTAATTACTTATGCTGGAAGTTCAATGAATAAATTATTTTTCCAAATAAATACGTGGATGGAAGTAACCCCATTAAACCAAACGGTTAACATATAATTTCCCTGGCAGGTGCCTGTCCACATTCAACCATTCATTCTGTTATTGCATATAACTCATTGCTAATAAATGTTTAATTCCTGCTCACATTCATGAGTAAATATTGGTGCATTTTATTCAGGTTTACTACAGGCCAGTTTAAGAGGTTCAACCACACAGCAAATTAACCACTGAGCTGAGATCATTAGAGATGGGAGCAGAATTAGGCCGCTGGACCCATTGAGTCTACTCCTCCATTCAAATTATCCCGAAGTCTTCTTCAGGAGACTGACATAACTTTAGAACTATTCTGAGACTGAGAATTTGCCCCCGAATGATTTTTTTTTACAAAACAGAGCGCATGACAAACTTGCTTACAGCAATTTCCAGGTGCACCACAAGAACAAGTTCTTTATTTTCTTTTTGTGTGTCTTCTCGCTGCTCAGGGTTTAGAATATTTTCACCGCGTTATTTATTAACTTTGGAGCGTCATTTTTTGATTGAGATTGGATCGGAAATTCAAACCGACTAAACTTGAAATATATGCCAAATTTCAAGTTCGAAGATGAGGTCAGGGAAATATGCATCACCCCCTTTCTCCTTTAAACAAGCAGTTTCAGTGGAGTGTGTGCCTCACTGAGAATTAACAATAGCATTTGACCCATGTATTTTTCTTTTGCATAATTCGCAAAACATTTTTGTTTCCTCTGATTGAAATAATCTTAAAGAAAAGAGAGAACGTTTGCGTGAAAAGGCAGGACTCCTATCAACTTTACCAGGATAAACTTTTAAACCCTTCTCTGTTCCATTACGAAATTCAACTTGCGAGACCAATATTACTGCAAAAAAAAAATGACCTCACCTCTCACATGCAAACTTGAAAATGTTCATTTTATGAGTTCAGTAATAATCTGTTTTGGGGGGGAAAAAACGCAACTATAGTATTTACTTCAGAAATATTTTGCAGACGAATTTAAATTGCCTTTGACAACCATGTAAACGTTTTGAGTTCAGAGATCGTCTGAGGGGATTACCTTTGCGCGTAGATTCCGAGCAAACCTTTCAGAGAAATATTCCTCTTTTTGGTTTTGCTTCTGGCTAAGCAGCCAATAGCGTAGTTAAACTTGCTCTTTTAAAAAAAATAATAATTAGGCATACAGCAAGGTCACAGGCCATTTCGGCCCACGAGTCCGTGCCGTCCAATTTACACCCAATTAACCTACGAACCCCATTACGTTTCGAAGGGTGGGAGGAAACCCGTGTGCCCCACGGGGAGAACTGTTCTTACAGACCACGCGGTATTCGAGCCCTGGACCTGATCGCTGGCGGTGCAAAAGGTGTTGTGCTAACCGCTACGACAACCGTGCCGCCCCAAAATCATTTCCTTAATTATTACAGACAAATGAATACCAGGGTCAACGCATTTTAAATATGATACACATAATGGCAAACGATTCCTTTCCCTCAGTAAAATGCCACGTATTATTCAACCCCTGGTGAGTTAAGCACACGCTGAGACTTTAAGTCCAGATTTCTGAATTAATTTCTTTGAATGACAGCAGTCAATCATTAGTCCGACGGGATAATTTAACTGACGTTCAGATATCGTTGCACTGTGGGGAAATTATGCTGTCACTGGGCCAAAAAATTGTTTCAACTGTACAATATAAATGGAAACGCAAGACGCTGGGAAGGATATTTTTAGTGGGTTTTTTTTTAAAGATGCGTTTCTTGAGTTTTCGTTACAGAATTCTGAAACGTGCTCCAAAGTGCAATAACTGGGGGAAGATAACACGTGTACGAAAATCCCAATGGAAATTATTTCCCACTTGCATGTGTTCGGTGCTGTAACGATCTGTGCTACTGAGGCCTTAACGTTGTTATTACAATTTAAAAAAACACATTTTGAACCATCGTGTGGGCGACATTTGCCCCGTAAAATATCCTCCATCCTTTCACAAAGTGACTCTGTAAAGTCTGTGGCGGCATAGAAGCTTCGGGTTACACAGAACATATTGCTAAAGCGCGACATAAACGGGGGTACCTAGCGTGACAGTGAAGAATGTGAAAGGACAGGAGGCAGGTATTGCATACCCAGGAACCTCCAACAGTTGCTGTCAGCTACAACTCACCCCATATGCGATTATGTGACCGGGCGTGAACGATCAAACGGGACTGATGTGAACCGGGCCCATTCCACTGTTACCCTTGCACTAAAAACGAGAGTGCATGGGAGCACCAGTAGAGTTAATATGTACAGAACGATGTTCTTGACCCACTGCTACCAATTTTCTACAGGCAAAAGTTCTCCTTAAAAGTTAAAGGGTAATCGATATTGTAGGACTCAGTAGCAGAGGGCCAAGAACTTAAAATTCCTGGATGTCAACATCGGAGAAGATCTGTCCTGGAGCTTCCATGTCGATGCAATCACGAGGAAAGCCCCCCCCCCCCCCCCCCCCCCAGCAGCTATACTGTGAGCTGCTTGAAGAGATTCGGGATGTCACAGTGTATCACGGAGAGCATTCTGGCTGGTCGCATCACTGTTTGATATGGAGGCCCAAATCTCAGAAAAACTCGAGAGGGTTGTTAACTAGGCCTGCAACATCACAGGCCCTAGACTCCACTCCATCCAGGATATCTACCTGAGGATATCTATCCTCAAAGACCCCCGCCACCCAGGCCATGCCATTTTCATTCTGCTACCTCAGGCAAAGGGTACAGGAACCTAAAGACCAGCACTCAGCGGCAAAAGGTCAGCTTCTTCCCCACTGCCATCCTATTCGTGAATAATCAATGAACCAAAGACACTGCCTTACTTTTCCTGCACTATTATTTTTGTATATTATTGTTCTAAGACGGTTCATAATATGAATGTTTTCATGACACTGCCGCAAAACATGGAATTTCGTGACTATGAATTCTGATTCTAAATACTGGATTGCAGGTGTAAATTCGAAAAAAAAGCCGCACTTGTTTATAGTAGTTAACAAAAACTGCATTACATATAAATACACTATCAGAAACCAGGGGGGTCTGTAAATTATGCAGTATTGATTTTGAGGGTATTGTACTTCATTATATATATACACGCCTGTTAAAAGCATGCGGTCTTACTGATGAGTGAATGGCATGCGTTATTTGACAGGTGGTTCCATTGAAAAAGTCGATGGAAGTCAACAAAGAATGTCATCCCGACAAGTCATTACACGGGGCCGCCTTCCTGATTTTCGATCCCCATCCTTGATAGCTGGAGGACCAAAAATACAAAGCCAGAGGGTTCGTTTTTTTTTGTGTGGCTCCGCCAGTTGTTGGAGAGACAAATCATAACATCGTGACTCCGAGATCAAATTGCAGCTACGCTTATGAATGACCCGTCCCGAAGCTAGTTTCTCAACCGACTGGCAAATGGTGAAGATATCTGAGAGTGATCCCGGGTTGCACTTGTCACCCTCGAAATACTTGCTTGAAAAGCCAGTGAATGCCAAAGTCAAATCCCAATGTGCAAAAACCATCGCGAGCACGTTTCCACCTTTCAACCGTGCCCTAATGCAATATTTTCTAATTCATCCATTCTTGAATGACAGCAGTGACGGCATCTGATAGTGTAAACAAAATTCATGGTATCATGAAGTTAAACCAGCCGGTTGCAATCCTGTAAGAAAACTCAACTTAATTCCTCATGGCATACAAGTTGATAGAAGAACACGGAACATATACTGACGGATGCTATTTGCTGTTGTTGTGGCCCAAGACTAGTAGCAAATATGGGAGGGGGGGGGGGGGGGAAATCGCAAAATTTGGACACTGGAACCGTTTTTCAGTTAATAATTGACTGAACGGTATTCTCGTTGGAAGTCAGGAACTACTGCATGCAGACATCTTCACTACGTTATTGTTAGGTATCTGTTTGCCACCCCCACCCCGGTCTGTCACCCTGTTTCTCTTATTAGGGGAGGGAAAAGGGATCACGGCGGGGAGGTTGCAAAGGTTAGCCAAATGATGTTTTTAATGATGAGATCATTAAATCTGTGTATGGTTTAATAATGATTTGATTGGTTACCAGAGTCCTGGAGTGACAGTTCGAACATCTGATTACTTGGACGAGGTGCATTAAAACATTGCAGATTTACATGCGACTCTGGGGAGGTTTTTCGCTTGTGGTGCATAACACACATATTCGTCACACTTCTAAAAGTTCACTGTTACATGAAGCCTTCCAAAGCTTGGCATAGATAACATTTCCTCAAAAATTAACTGCACGTTAAGAATGAAGTACCATTGGTTTGAGTTCAGTGGATAGGTTATCAAATCTTTTAAGTCCATCCAATTTGAATTACGATCGTAGCTTTCTTGCCTTTTTGCTCACAGCAACTTGTTACTGAGAATTTACTGGCTGCTGCCATGAAGGGAAGAAATTAGGCCTGAAAATGGACAAGTAAACACAACGTGTCCTAAAGACCATGTGAATTACAGTGCAGGTCACTGGCAACGAGCCTAGAGCGGGAGCATCGACGACCAAATCCAACTGCTACCTACATTCGGATGCCGATATACAGTAACAGGCCATTTCAGCCCACCACTCCGTGCCGCCCAATGTGCACCCAATTAACCTACACTCCCAGTACGTTTTGAACGGGAAGAGGAAGCAAGCACCTGGAGGAAACCCTCACGGACATGGGGAGAACGTACGAGCTCCTTACAGCCAGCGCGGCATTCGAACCCAGGTCCCGGTCACTGGCGCTGTAAAGGTGCTGACACGCTACGCCAACCTCTTGTATCAATTCGCAATCCAATGTTAAGTGGGGAATCCGAATGGAGATTTTGGTTAGTTTCAATTAGATATGATGTTAACTCAGAACAAACCTCGGAGTTGTCCCTTCATGTTTTTGGGTCATGTTTCTGACTCTCGGCAGAGACGATCTGGAATTACTCTAGAATGGATGGTTTTCGCAGCCAAAATCCACTCGACATTTGATGATCTTCCTTATGGGTGGACCATTACTAACCTGCATATTTTCAATCAATTACGATCGCATTTCCGTAAGGCACTTCACAGTCTCTGAGTTCTCCCCACCTCCCTCCCAGCGCTAACATTCACATGCATTACCTTACATTACTCTAGAAAGGGCTTAGCTCCTGATGTGATTTTCTTCGATTAACTTGTAGCTGACACTGATCATGAGGTGTTGTTATCTGCAGAACTTGGAAGTTACGTGACTAGCCTGTTATGGTCTCTTCCAGTACAAGGATGTACTGGAATGTGCATCCAGCCTGCACGTTCAACCTGTAACTATGAAAGGCGTGTATATGTAAAATCGAATGCTAAAAATTCAAGCAATATAATTTATTGATCAAAATGTGCAAGTTTTCTTGAAGGTTCCTCCGCGGCTTTTGATAAGTGTTTAGTGGTTCTTAGTTAAAAACTGGATAACAGTTGAATGGTCGCAGTTTTTATAAGGCCGCATAACAGACATGTAAAGGTTTAATATTGCCAACATTATGAAAATTGTGTTCCCTGCTGAACATTAAACTTCAAAGGGTCGCTACAACAATGTCCACACACAATTACACGTATTATTTATTCGTTGCTCGTGTTTCTTTTCACAGTTGATCAGAAATAAATCTGTGGCCCTCGTCTTTGGTTTTCATATAAAGGGTCGAAATCATTCTGCTAGTTAATAAGTTTTTGATTAAACGGCATGACTTTAATTTTTTTTCTCTGTTGGTATCGCCTTATCATGTTCCTGATGATCCCTCCCACATATTCGCCCAAACAAAAGTCCCTTTATCTAGTAGGACAGTGTGAAGCGTGTGTCCACTTGTATGCTGCCTCGTCTTATCTTCGCGGCAAGTGATTCTCTTCAGCACCCCGCGGTGAAGGAGGGGGACGGGTGGAGTTGTGTGGATGGGTGGGGTGGGATGGGAGGGGGTGGTGGCAAGGCGTGGAGTGTGGATGGCGAGGAGCTGACCGCGACGAGGCAGCGGCTAAAAAGTTGTCTTTGCAAACAAAGTATACGCCCTTGTCTATTTTCTGTAACGACGATTACGAACATTTATGCTGAAAGAGAACCGCCCAGATTTTCTTTACATGCAAATATCCGTTACTCTACTATAAACAGAACTTCTACAGTAAACATTTGAAGCGAATACTGTAAAGATAACTCCGTAACGTTATTTGGGTCGTCAAGCAATCGATCAAAATGTAGCATTTAATGTTTTTTTTTAGCAATTGTCTTTGCGACTGTTTCATTGGATTAAAGTAGCGAGCTCCGAAAGGGGTTCTCTAACGCGCACCAGGTTAGTCATTCTGATTGAGTGAAATATTTTGCTTTCAGACAAAACAATCCTAATTATTTCAGAGGTGCAAAAATACACATTCCTTTGGGACCTGGCTTTGCAATTTAAACAAGGACCAAAACCACGTCTATATTCCTGATTTGGGTGAAGACTGGGGGATAATACTCGAAATTATTTAGCAGAAAATCGCCTTTGGGAGCCATGCATGTGTTAAATACAGGGAAAAGGTGCTTTTAAAATAAATTCATGAATTAAGATCTCAGCCAGCCGAAACAGCCTTTCGACTTGAGTTACTTTCATATAGCTGTTGAATACATGTGGATATTTATATATCGCAATAATTTAGGCCGAAGAACGACAGTTGAGTGATATTAACGACACAGGTGCAATCTTCCCAGAGTGAAAAATAGTTTAAGGACATTGCATCAAGAACTAATTTGGCAAATAGGTAATATAATTGTGCTGGGGGGAAAAATAATCCCGAATCGCTGGAATAGCAAATATTTTGAAACAGCTTACATTATATATACTACCAAAGAGGGGGAAGGTGGAAGATTAGTAACCGGCTACTTATTCTTAGAGAAAATATGATTGTAACTATGTTCATGCAGTTTTACATTCTCCCGTTTGTTTGCGTGCTTTTGTGGGTATTGTAAATCTTGATTGCGAGAGTGGTGCAATTAAACCCATTATTTCAGTGGAAGAGTTTACAGTCCTGCAAAAGCAGGTTTAAAGTTCCCCTTTAACCCCATTTCTTTAACAATTAACAAAAAAGTCATGGTTATTTAAAAGTCAGAATGGCCCTGATGTGTTAATATCAACAAATTACCGCTTCAGCTGACTAGTACCTTGACATAAAAATCATTCATGTGAAACCAAACCAGACACTTTGTGAGTTCTTTGAATTAGCAGAGGGCTGTTATTATTTTTTAAGAATGCATTATCATTCACGTTTTATCATCTCTGGTAAAATTCCAGGAGTTTGAAAACAGCTAATACATGGTTGTATTTGACAAGACTTGTAAACAGCATTTTATGCTTTCTTGTGTGGCTTTGAGTAATAACCTGATGCTCTCCCATGAATAGTTTGTGAAATGAAAAACATCCAATCTTGGCATTGCCGTATCCTCTACTTCAGACGCTCAGGGTGGATTTGCACAATCGTATTCCCCGATCATGGAATGACTGATAATTCTTCTCTGGACATGTAATATGCTGGAAATACTATTATGGCCTTTGTAACCATGTTAATATTTCACCCAAAATTCAAGATAATGGTTATTTTTCTATTGGAGCGACACATCAAAGAAATAAGATTCCAGTCAAGGTTTCTATTAGATATAGATAACATACTTCTTCTGCGGGGGTCAATACAAAGGTTTTACAGCTGGAAACTCTCTCTCTCTCTCTCTTTCTGTCACATCCACCCACACACATTTAAAAAGAGATTTGCAGATTATTCAATATGATTCACAACTTATTTATTCGTTTCTGTGATCACATACCTTCTAAAGGTATAGCTTTTAACGTCGAATGGATCACGCACAGAGCGTGGGGCGTTTTTTAATGAATTAGTATAAAATCAAAGTAAATCGAGTCCATTTTTATATAGAGTGTAACGTGCCATGTGTTAATCCGAGCTATCCTTGCTTAAAAATTAATACCTTTTATTTACTGGCTTAGTCCATTAATAATATTCCACTATAAACCGACTAAATAAACGAAGTGGCTTAAATATAAATGTCTGTAATGAACAGGTGGATCCGCAAGTGACATTTACAAAGAATAAAGCACCTTTCCAAACATTGAAGGGGGCAATCTTTATTCCTGAAACATTCCAGAGCAAATAGGTTTTTTTTTTCCAGTGCACGTGATGAGCAATTACTTTGATCGGAATGTGAAAGGTTGAAAAAAAAAGTTATTGGAAATGGGTTTTAGAGGATACTTTTTTTTTCCAAATGATCGATTCAGATGTTTATGAGGAAACGCATTTTTTTTGAAATGGCTTGACATTGTTTGGTGCAGTCTTGTGGAAAAGCGAGCTGTCTTCAAAACGGAGAGGCTTGGTAAATATTTGAAGTGACTGTTTCAAAAGGTGTAAAGTCGTTAGACAAATATAAAGCCTTTCATGGGATTATGGCTACGCCGGTTAGTCAAACGACAATGAAATAAATGTTTAGTCATGACTTATGGTGTAATGTCGGATTTGACATTTCTTTGATTTCTTAAACGACGGTGAGAGTGGTGCATTAGTTTCTGAAGCCCTTCATGCACTTACTGATCCGGAACGGTTTGGTCTCGCCTAATGGAATCATTAGGCTACCTGTGTGGAAAACGGTGGCAGTGTCCTGGCTCCACTTTGACCAATATGATTAATGTTTTCAACAGCCTTACAGGATGGTAATAGCTCTTGCGAAATGGAAATGTGTGCACCGAGCACAACAGATGCCATCATTTGGATCTGCAGTTGAACAGGATTCCTTTGGTGTCTGGTTAATATCTGTCACTGAACTGTCCAATGGGTTGAGCTTTCGGTGATTGTGTATGGGCTATTTGTTTGGGGTAGTTTTAACATAGATCACTATTGATGCTGAGGGACAATCTCCCTCCTCTTGGCAATAAAGGTTTAGCTACGTTCCTTTAGCAACTACGATCTCTGACAAAATAGCACGATTATGACACGTATTAAAACATAAATATTTGTTTTCCTTTTGTAGTTTCTGCTGATAAAACGATACCGAAGTCATTAGGTTGTTTTGATCATTTCGCCCATTTAAATTTACAAAGTAAGGCTGATGAGGCCCAGACAGACTGGCACCAGTGGTCATCTCTGTAGGCAATAGTTCTGTCAATTTAAGCCACAGGACAGGTGTAAATCTCACTGACATTCCACATTTCCATTCTGTGTTTTTACCTGAAGCTACTCTCATTTATTACTGGTCGCAAAACGACTACATTTTTAACACGTCATTCACGTGAAACACATGTTATCGTGATAATAAAGCCGTGGTCTATATTTTAAAGGCAAAGTGACTAAATGCTGCCCGCCTATACCGAGATGGCTTTAAACTAATGACCAATAATAAAGCTCATTGTATTCTTCCGGGCAGATCTAACTCTGGTTCCATTTTTGCTTTTCGGAGCACTTGAATTGTTCATGTTTGTGGGAGAAATTAGATGAATTCAAGGACCTTCAAAGGGGGAATAACATTTTTTTTCGGGGATTCCACGCACTGGCATTCCAGACTGCAAGCGTTAATTCCTTTATGGAGGGGGGCGGGGGGCGATGCACTTTTTAAGGGCTAGTATCCGCCAGATGAAATATTTCCTTCTTTTTAAAAAAAAATCAGTACACCGTTTTATAACAACAAAAAAAAAGATGAACGTGTAAATGATTTTGCTGCATTTTATTTAATTATGTTCACAGCTAAGTTTCCATCTGTTTATGGAGATTGAATAAAAATACTTCAAACGTCGGAACTTTCCAAGATAAATGATGTTTTAAAGTTCGTTTCTGTCTTCCTTCTCTGGGTTTTTTGACATTGGAGAATGTTCAGTCTTAGGTCACAGCTAGTTGCAGAGCGTAACTGGCATGGTCAAACTGAGAGGCAAAACTGGTCGAATGCTTTGTCGTCCAGGCTTACGTTTGTATGACCCTAATCTTTATCCTTATTTTAATTACAGATTCTCCGTTAGTTATTTGATCGTTTTACCTTATGCCTCGACTGGGTTTAAGTTTTGCATATAAAATCCAGCCAGAATTTTACCATCTTCTAAATCAGATAATCATTAGTTTAAGCGACACTGTCCGTGCGAGCAAGACTGTTGTCCATTCATGTGGCCGGATTTTTCTCTTCCCACTTTGCCTTGACTCGCCTACTTCCAGTGCCGCCGCCCTCCCCCACCTCCACTGTCCGCCACCCTTAAATATCCTACCCTTCCCATATAAACTCCCCTCCATCCCCTCACCAAAACCGCACCAGTTGACTGGTCCTCCCACGCGCATTTATCTGAAACTTCTCACACTATAATCAGACATTGTTTGTGATCAAATAAAGCGAAGAACATTGCCTGAGAGCTTCTCAGTGTTGGATTACAAACAATAGTCTCATCACAACTCCGAAGGGAGCACAGCACATCGGGACAGATTTCCTAATTATATTACAAATTCACTACATAAATCATTGATTCAAATATATTGTTGGAAGATCCAGTCCTTAGTTGCTGGTTAAAAGGTGGGGGGGGGGGGGGGGTGGCTAAAGGGAATCCAACATTATTAACGCACTTTATCTGCAATAATGCTGGATTTTAATATTACTTTGCATTGAAAGAAAATATAACACATGTTGATTATGAATCGTTCTCAAAGATGTGCTCAGACATGAGATAATAAGGGCCGTGATCGCCCAGATCCCTTTACCTTTTCCCAGGATTGAAGCTGTCGCCAGTGTACAAAACGACAGTGTAACAGTGCACCACGCTACTCACATCCAATTTGTTCTGTACAAAAGCTGATCTCTAAATCCGCACTAACAAAGCGGTACTCGGAGACAAATCATATAATGTTCAATTTTATTCTATTTTCTACTAATTAACTGGAATCCCACCTCCCCTCATATAGTCTCCAATTAATTTGCAATGTATGTCAGAGGTCGTTAGACTTCCAGTAAACCTTTGTTAAGATTTAGTCTTTCTCTCTATATTGATCTTATTAAGGCATTTTTTCGCGCAAAAGCCCGTAAAGGTTTTTTTTTTACTGCCTGGGTCTTTAACTTGAAGCGTTGATAATAGGATTCGTGTCTGCGCTCAAAGTTTAAAGCAATGCCGTGGTTGTTTGCTGCTTAGGTCAAAATACAACGCCGCGGAGTAATTTGTCATTTGGATAATGTCCGGTACAGGCAAACAATTTTCATTTGAAGTAAATCTAATTAACACGGAGATAATTTAGATACGATCATACAAGTATAAAGTATAACCTCTGTTACATATGGCGATGAACTGTAACGCTGATGCATTCAATTAGCCCACATGTACAGTCGTACAAACCTTTCGCTTACAATACCATATATTCTTCTAATTAACTGCTATGAATAAGCAGAACTTCTAATTCTGCCAGCGCTGCTAAGAGGGATGAAACTACAGAATTTAGTTCAAAGGATCATTTCACTGGGCTTAAGCTGAAGCAACAGAGATTTTTTTAAAAAAATAAAGCCCTGGATTTAAAACAATAGATTTTTTTTTAACGCTTTCACCACTCGAGCCAATGTGACATTATAAAATAGATTTTTACAGACTCCATTCACTGCAGAACGGGCACCCGTGACCTTTAAATCGATTGAGGCTAACCTGATGAAAATGGCATTAAAGTGGCCATTCTCTCCGTTTTGCTTCTGGGAAAGAGCAGGTCAACCAACTTCCCAACTGGATCTCACTGTGCAAATGTCGCTGGAGAGGATTCCAAACTATGAAAACCCTAGTAGGTTTAACCATAAGGTGTTGAGGTCGCCGGCTTCTACTATAAACATTTCAATTGAAACTGTTAAAAAATATAATTAATCCGTTTGATTGGGGCCTATATATTATCAGTGCAACTAAATAGCTCCATGGGAATTATTGTCACACTGGCGAAAGGCGAACCTACAACAGAGAAAGTGAACTTCGGGTGAACTTATCTTGTCTAAAATGAGCTCTTGGTTTAAGTTGAAAAACGGATGCTTCACCCGGGGAATCACATTGGGCAGTAGATGGATGAGAGGTTGCATCTATGTTTCCCTGTTCGTTTGACAAACCAAAATTATCCTATTGTTGCTCCCCCTTTCACTGATTGGGAATAAATGTGCCCAAAAGAAATAGCACGTCCGGTTGTTTAAGTAGCAATAGAAGTAAATCTACCTAAGACCTGTCAAATTCTCGGTTAGGGAACGGGAAACCTAAAGACAGCGCCATCATGCGACAGATGGCTGTTATTTTCTCAGGGGAGCAATTTGGCCTCCGGTGGCCAGAAAGGTACCGCAGGACGTCTTAGCGCTGTGATTTACACCATGAGATTTACCCGCCCCTCTCATTTATCCAGAAAGCTTACTGTTGTTTAACAATCGTTTCTACACCAAAACAAAATATAAACGGTATTTAAAATAGCACAACCTGTAGAAATGTTTGTAATACGTTTGGTCTTCCAGGTTCATATTTAGGGTTTTTTTTCGACCAGAGAAAAAAATATCCTTAACGACAATTTTCTCTTTCTGGCTTTTGATGGTGTAAACTTCATTGGATGTGCTTTTTGGGGTGACCTGGTATATAAGCAGTGTGCCGTTACATAAGCCACACATCTAAACGACCCATATTTACACCTGCGGAGTGATGATGGAAATAAGTGCATTGCAATTATGTGAATTGTAAATCTTTTCCGTATGCTTTAAAAACACGAGGTCATCTGTGTTTAATAGATTCTAACAACACGCCCTGCTGCAAACAATGCAGCACGCACAGGCCTGGTTGTTTTAGATAATTTGCGCAAAGAAAGATAGAGATGGGCAGTGTTGGAAAGTGCAGCAAAGTAAAAACTGGTATCTCTTCCAAACCTGTTTTGTGGTGTGAATCTGTCAGTCCTCGACAGGCCGCGTATGTTTATTTTTCTTGATTTCTCAAAGTTATGTACAGTATCTTTGATAGAAGTTGGATCACCCATTCTCGCCCCCTCCCACTCGCTCGCCCCCAATGCATTCTACATTCCATTATTAGGCATTAATAGAAATGCTTTTGCTGTTTAAGTTCGCACTGCTTTAATGTTGGTTTAAGATATTCAGCACGCGATGAGGAATTAATAGTTAATGGTCACTCAAGGCATTCCTTTCACATGCTTGAAGCGCCCCTGCAGCTTACTTTGTAAGCGTGAGGCCATCCTTCACCTAAAGGATGGCCTCACGTTTATATCATAATTGCCTGTTTTCAACACAATTTTTTTTCACCTTATTTTTGTTCCGCCTTTCTTAAGATATGAGGTTGGAAGCATGGACTCAAATCATGTTAACAGCATATTTCATTTTAATTTTTGGCAAATGATTTACAATATTTAAGTCAGTTAACTGATAATATTATGATGGACTCTACTCATGGTCCTTATAAGAACTGCTATATATCTCCAACGTCAGCGCTTATGACATAAACAAAGTCATGGTGTCAAAATAGCCAGCTTTACTATTTGCTGAGTTTCTTCAATTTCTTTTAATTTTCTACATGGTCTGATGGTAATGTTGAAATAAATGAACTTATAGACCCAAACCGAACAGCATCCTCATCAGGGGAATGGGAAAACATATAAGTTACCCAAACAACTAAACTTAAGACACAGCTAGATATATCCTCTCTGGTCACAACCAATTAAAATCCACATGAAATACTCCATATAGGTTTATCTATGCTAGATATTTCAACCTGTCTCAGAGTTTGATCACATTTTATATTCTTAACATTAAACCACTTATTAAGCCCTGAATAAGAAAATGCATCCAAACATGGAATTTGTGGACTTCTGAAAAATTATGTTACTTCTCTCTCGTATTATTTAAAAGGGCTATCATTCCATAACAAAATTCATGTTTAAATATTAAAATATTCAGTTTGGAAATGAATAGGTTCATTTGCTCATTAAAATTCACTTTGGCAAAAAATATTAAAAATGGGAAATAAAACACAGACAGCAAAATTATATCTCATTTAATTATTCCATTGTCTTCAATTCATCTAGACAAAACAAGTCTATGTTTATTCTATCTCATTTTAATAAACTGTCCCAAATTAATTGATTAATTGGGTATATTTATTTTTTCACCTTGAAATCAATTGTTTGACATACACTGCTTATTCATGGACATTGGCTATGTCACAATTGCAAGAATTACTGCTAATTGGTGATGTACAGAGAATTACATAGGGAAGTGACAAAGATCCTTTCCTGAAATATATCTTAACTTTCTTTTGTTTATTGTCTTCACCATTGATTTATCATAAGTTAATTCTGCCTCAGCTAAACCAATCAGTAACATTTACAACAATACCAAGTGATATAACAGTGTTGGCACTAGTTTATTCCCTCATGTATTTGGACAGCAGAGAGCATATAAAGGAGTTGACAATATAACAGCATTGCAAATAAACAGAGAGAGAGAGAGAGAGAGAGAGAGAGAGAGAGAGTTAAGACAGAAAGATAAACTTTCACTGTTGCTACATTATGTCATACACCCAAATATATTTAGAATACTGCTTTCTCTATGAGGCCAAAGTAAATCTGTGGTTTCATTTGTTTTTGTTCAGAGAGTGTGGAGAAGGATGCAAGGGTCCTTGTCACGGTTCAACCCCAGCAGCAGTGAGAGGACTCTGAATTATGGGATGCTCCTGGGGATGCATGCAATGAAAGACATCCATAACTACTGGAAGATCAGCAAAATATCTGCTTTGGTCTGCCCAAAATTTGTTGGTGTTTCAGTGCACCAAGATATTGGTGAGGAAATGCTGCCGATGGGCTCATTCCAGGCTGAAGGAGTAAGTGCAGGTGCTGTGGGGAAAGACCACAGTTAAGAACAGCCATTTTCAATGTGGACTGTATGACCCTTGGGGGGGGGGGGGGGTGGGGGGAGGTCATAGCACATTTTTTTTAATGTAATCAGTAAGCAAACAGAGAAGTGTTTGAAAGGGAAGTGGGCCCATCAACTTTGAGCAGAGTTATAAGGGGACCAACAGCAAAAAAAATGTTTGAAAATAACTGGTCAAGTGCGTCCTTCCATTACCGAGCATTAAGAAGGCTAAGACTGAGGAAAACCTCTCAAACAATAGAGGGGTAGTAATGACAAGATGCCACAGGGGCATTATTAGGGTAATTAGAAAATATATACATTGAAGAAATATATGGATTTGAAAAAGCTTTTTTTTTGGTAAAGACTTTATTGTGAATAAGGTATGTTTTTGAGAAATAAATGTCTTTCTTTATGCAGCAAATACTTCTAAGGGGAATACCAGTAGTGAGCAGTTTTACTACAGATGTCAAAACAGTTAACAATGCTATCAGTCTAGAGCAAGCATTTGAGTGATACATATAATTGGTCCCATTTTAAGTTTCTCAGTGTTTAGAGATGCCCAGAAATGTCAGAATATCATTGCTCAACACAAGGATGACAAACGTTTTCAAGATGATGTGGTGTTTACTTTATATGGTGGAAATTAAGATGGATTTAATTTCTTGAAGGATGACATTAACACTGGAAATGGGCCAATGGTTATTTATTTAATAAAGCTTGCATTCTCTTTGTATAAGAAAATTATTGGCAGATTCAAACACTTAGAAGATAAGTAGGGCTCAACATCTTATCTTGAATATTGTTCTTAATATTTCAAGGTAAAGAGAATTTCTCAGGCTACATGTGTTGTGATTAATTCTTCATGGGGGGGAGGTGTTTGATTTAGTCACCATATTTTCTATTTTATCATTTGCATGGTCACGCTTCAATATCATACAATGATTAAGTTATGCCAATAAATGATATGAGTACTTGAGCTTACTTACTCCGGAAATAAAATAGAGTTGGACTTCTTTTCTCAAAGAACAGGGTCCATTGGCTACAGGGCTGCTTGTTTTATTTCTCTCTCTCTCTCAAACTCGAGTGGATCAGTTGCTTACATTTCCAGACATGCAATAGACAGAAGGAGATTCTTATTTCAACGTTTGTAACGTTTAATTGCCAAAGCGTTTGACAGAAGCTGCAGAAAACCATTGCAAGTGTGAGTGAAGACGCTGATATTTACAGGGCCTGGTAGAATAGAAATCAGAGGGCAAACTCGAACAGAGTAATGTGCAATTGAAAAGTTTTCTTATCGGAAAACAAAACCGCAAATGCGGTCCACAACGCGTTATGTTCGCAAAGAAGCATTATTGGTGAGAGAACTGCAGCAAGCATCAATCACTCTTCCTGCACTTATTATACCAGTTTGCTAAAATACGGCTCTGGACACCCGAAATAAACGCATCTATTGATTCATAAAACCTGTAAAACATCTGGTTAAAGTTTGCTTAATTAAAAACAATCACATATAATTGATCTCAATTCTAAAAGACCAAATACCTACAAGGCTATAGGTACCCCTCATGCAAGTGCCAATTATGGGGAAATACATAGTAACTGTGTAGATTTGTTTAATTATCTCCGTAGCATTAAAAAAACGCAAAGGATTACGTTATAAGTTCACGATAAATGTGTGAGTTCTGTCACAACTTACCTTCAAAAATCAATCTAAAAATTTCAACACAAACTGATTGGTGCAACTATAAAATACAATTTGATGGAAAAAAAAATAGATTTTAAAAAAGTCACCTTGCCGTTTAATGTGGTAGGTCTTGTCATACTCGATCTGCGAGAAACGCATCAGCAATAATGTTGCCGGCAGCCCTTAATGTATCAGCGCTTTGCCCAGCGTTTCTATAGCAAAAAGCACACAAAGAAAGCATTGATACAGTAGTTAGTTACCTATTATAAGTTACTCACGGAAAGTCCAATTAGTTTAATTTCAAGAAAAAAATATTTTCGACTGACATCTCTTCACAACGTCCAAATCATTATTTGGTTTAAAATGTAATTAGGACTGTTATGCTTATAAATAAAAGGACGTTGGTCATTATCCAAAGGCTACTCAGCTATTTTGCCAGAAACCTGGTCCTAAATGAAAATTGACAAACGGACGATCACACGTAACGTGCGGCAGTCTGTGAAAGGCTTAAACCAGCTGGCGCCAAGGTCGGTCTATAGCCCACAAATAATACCGGCTGGAACGAGACAACTTTTGACGATAGCTACAACATTCGTGCGTGCTCTGACACGAATTAGTCGATCGATAAATGAAGTGTCTGTCAAGAGAACCGCGAGCTCGGTTTGATTATTTTGGGGTTGTTTTGTGATGACCTCCAGCAAAATTCCACTTTAAGAACTTGGAAAATCGAGTTCATGAACTTTTTCATAAGAAATGATATATTTACAACGCTGGAAAGAATCAGGAAGCCTTTGCGGTATATTAAGTGATCGGAAAACGACATAAATTAAACGATTAGCAGGAGCTCTCGCCGAAGAGATGTGATCACTTTAGCAATGAATTGAGGAGAAAGGTGCAGTGGATGTCAGAGGCAGTGAATATGAAAAAGACCACGAGATGAACGGGGAGCAGGCAGAAAGTGAGATAGTACTGGGAGTCGGCAACAATCAATATGTTCAAAGATGAAGGCCAAAACCGAGTTGCAAGCAAGCTGCCAGTGTGATCCAATGTGGAAAAGGCGCCGATTGAAAATGCTCTGTGAGAGTTGCATCTATTGATTTTAGTTAAAAACAGAACATAAAGTACATGGTTAAAATGTAGTTATTTCAAAGGGAGAGAATATTTACAATAAATGATTACTGACTGTTGTTCCAATGTAACATAAACAAATGGACTGATCATATCTTTATGCTGCCTTGCATCAGGATTTCCAGGACTTCCCGTGTGCGCATAGGCATGTTGATTAATTACAATAGCTGGCTCGTCGCTTGAATATGAACTTTGCAATAATTACGCGGGCGCTTAAACCAAGTTATTTTACTTGTGTGAAGTAGCTTGTTTTTTTTCTAAATATATTTGAATTACCTCCATACTGAATTTTAACACCTGCATGGATCGAGAGGATTGCAATTGCGGTTATTCATTACATCTGGCGTCATCAGAATTACAAATGTAACACTGTGTGAACTTATTTAGTAACACTTTCGGTTAAACTGCGAATGGGCTGAAAAGTTTCGGAAGGAATAATAAGCATGTAATCGGCATTAGAAGGACCCCACACATACCAGCAATATTTACAGGAAACTTGCCAATGTAAACGTGACCGCTTTCACAGATAAACAGTAATCAACAAACCTCTGTATCATTTCGAGCTATACCTCTGTCTGCGTATAGTTAATGAAGTGAGGTGTCTGTTTGCACAGCCACTTCAGAGCGATTCGGTGCTGGCGTGAATGTTTTCAAAACCATTTTAATTTTCACATCAGTGCACTTACTAGGTTTAAAGCTCTGACGGCTAACAAGTAGCTTGCGGTATTGGCGAATGTTTAACTAAGATGGCTAGCCATCAATTCCCTTTGTTTGCTTGCAAATTAATCATCCTATACGTAGTTGGCGCCAGTGCAGATTTATCACACACAGGAGGGTGAATGAGTCGGGCGAGGAGAGACAAAGAGAGTTCGCACCTTCCTGCTTTTGATCCTAGATTAGTCCACTCTAACGCTTCATAATACGAGTCTCTGGGGTGCTTAGCCTGGGAGGTCAGTCATAATTAGCGGAAGTTAGTGCAAACGTTTTAAAATGTTACATTATAACGCATATTTCATAAATATTTATTACTGCAACTGAGACATTTGCAACACAATATTATAGAATAGTTATATCCAAAAGGGTTCAGTATTTTTTTTTGCAAAAATACTGTTTGGGGATATTTAAAACGGTGATTATAAATTAAAACAAAACAGATCTGAGAAGGATCTCCCTTTATCAAAATGTCAAAGAAAAAAAATGCACACGAGAACGTGAGGGGAACTCGCCTTGAAGAGAATTTGACGACTTCCAAATCTCCACACAGGTCAGACAAGTGCTGTACTTTAGGCATCCGTAACTTATGGAAGGAGCCAAGGGCTCAGAACACGACAGAGAGAGAGAGAGAGAGAGAGAGAGAGCACGGGAAAGAAATAAAACGCCGTTAGATCGCTGGCTACAACCGAGGAGGTTGCTAGTGGCCACATCGAGCTATTGGTCAGGATGTACTCACTGTCTCACAGATCAGGGAGGCGATATGTTGGTTTAGAAAAAAAACGAAAAGTGATACGCGACGGTAGTTACAACTCGACGTCAGCAGACTGGCGCCAAGCGCCCTTAAACATGTGCGTCCAAAATGCAATCTTACAGGAGCTAATCACTTTAGATGTTCCGCTCCTATCTTCGTGCATTTAACCGATTTACCAATCTTCTTCAGCAGCTCCGAGAGAGAGACAGAGAGTCGTGTCTTTCAGCTACATCAAACGCCCTGTCTAGATAATTAAATCAACTCTTTAAATAAAGCTTTTTTTGTTGTTGTATAAATCATGACCAATAAATACAATTAAAACATGGCCTTGTCTGTTCCTGTGAACGCGCAGTAAAGGATAGATCTCTCTCTCTCTCTCTCTCTCTCTGCGGCAGACCAGGGGAAAGAGGACAAACGAGCACAAAAATCAGTATGAATACAAATGGCAATCGCCCAATCTGGCTGATTAGTGAGAAGGGAGAAGTGATGATTCGGACACAACACGTATCGGCAGAATGGGGCAGCGGGCCGTCTGGCCCAGTCCCCAGCTCGCCTGTGGACAGACAGATGATTTCTTGCCGATTTCCTGGTAGTCGATGTTGGGCAAAGCCACCTGAGGCGGCCCAGCATGTTTCCATTGGCTGTCGCCCACTCTACCGCCCCCCCCCCACCCACCCCCCCCATAATGATGTTGACATATTCACACGGCTGAAGTAGTGATGCTCGCTGTACGTTACAGTTTCCGACACCTTCTTTTTATAACTCATCTATCCCCGGCTTTAGTTGTCAAAACCACGCCTATGGAGCCACACAATTGGTCCGAAAGCGTCAAATAGCCAATCAACAGGGCTCAGCTATTCGCAACACGTTCACATACACACACACACACACACATACAGAAAGATCAGAGTTGACTGTTTGGGGAGATGCGTCTCGGCTCCACCACCGCCAACCAGTCTTACTTTCTGTTAATGTGAAGAAAAGAAGCAAATAATATAACCAAGAATAATGCCGTCCTTATAAGTGGCCGTGCGACAGAGATCTGGGGAGTGAATGAATTTACCGATGAGAGAGCCAGTCATTCCAGGGACAAGTATGGCTTATCATCCGTTCTTACCTCACCGGGCGCCGGACTTTGCGATGAGCGCTGCTTTGGGACATCAACCTCCTTTTTTCCCGGCTCTCGCCTTGCCGCCGAGCGGCGCGGCCTCTCTCACACTCCCGGGCGCAATGAGCAAGCCTATCGTGGATCAGCTCGTCGGCGCAGCTGAGGCTGGACTCGCTCTGTCGGCAATGGGCCACCAGTCCTCGCATTTGAGGCCTCTCAAGACTCTGGAGCCCGAGGAAGAAGTGGAAGACGACCCAAAAGTTATACTCGAAGCTAAAGATTTGTGGGATCAGTTTCACAAGCGTGGCACTGAAATGGTTATCACCAAATCTGGAAGGTACAGCGCTTTTTGTCCATCCAAGCGTTGAATGTCAGCTTTTCTGTTTGCAAATCATGACTTTTTTTTAATATTCAGTTCGCGGTTAATTGTGGCACAAGATAATACATGTTTCTTGGAGGTTTTAAGCACGCAAGATAGATTTAATTGAGAAAAAAACGGCCAATTCCCTGAACGTGTAATCTAACAAGGGCTTTTCTAACAATTGGACTTGAAACGCTTCCTGAATTTTGGTGACATGGTTTGGCTCGGCTGTTAGTTTCTCGATATCTGGAGTCACTTATTTATTGGATTAGTATAGCGAGAGAGTGCAAGATCTTTAATCTGCATCTTTGTTTAGATCACTGAGAGGGAAGTGGCACGACCAAATATTTATTTTCAACAAATAGTAATGAATTTAATTCCTTGTGATGGAAAGGTCACACGTAGTCTGCAGGAAGCCGCTTGAGGAATCGGACTTTACATTTTATTAATCCATTCAGCTGATCTGAGAAAAGGCAGTAGGAATATGCAGTTGAATCGAAAATTGCATGCACCGCTTGCACGGCCAACGACCCTAACCAATACGGAGATGCCAAAAGGGGAATTGCAATTTATCTTGAAGGAAAGCGTAGGGTAGATTGTTTCCACGACACCCGTGAGAGTAACATTTTAACTCGCGCAGTATTTTATGACACCAATTGATGATTATAAAACCATAAATGTTAGCTGCGGCCTTACTCAGGTACCAGACATTCTTATACTTGGGACAGAGTTCACAATTATATTTTACTTTATCAATTATACTGGACATATTGAGAATAAAGCTGAAATATCTCCAGTTAAATGTTGCTGCTGCGACATTAATATAATCATGGTTTTGCTCAATGGTATATATATATAATATTTCATATTCCGTCCATAGTTCTCTCAGTGCTGATAGACTTGTAGAAAAAGCCACGCCACTGAGAGTGGTCCCACATACTTAACAGGAAGAATGACCTGCTGCATGTCCAGACCTAACCATAAAATAGCGTTGAAATTAACGGTTTTTTTTTTCTGCATTAGAAGGTCACAGTAATGAAAATAAGCTGGCTTTAAAAAGATACATAATTTAACTTTTTTGTTTCAGGAGAATGTTCCCGCCATTTAAAGTTAGGTGCACGGGACTGGATAAGAAGGCCAAGTATATTTTGTTAATGGATATTGTGGCGGCAGATGACTGTAGGTACAAATTCCACAACTCCCGCTGGATGGTAGCTGGAAAAGCGGACCCTGAAATGCCAAAGCGAATGTACATTCACCCTGATAGCCCAGCTACCGGCGAGCAATGGATGTCTAAAGTCGTCACTTTTCACAAGCTGAAACTGACAAACAACATTTCTGATAAACATGGATTTGTAAGTTTAATATTTTATTTTGAATTAATATAAGTAAGTTTGGTCGAGTGATTTAAAATTATAAATGTATTTATTTCGCAAATTCAGGGTAAAGATGCAAGATATATATAATTACAAAACATACAAATGTCTGTCGGTATGGAAAAAAAGTGGATTTTGTTGTCAGTATTTTTTCGTTGTTTTGTGATTATTTTCATAACCTGGGGTATTGCGAAAATCGGCCATTTTATGTAGCAGAGATTGCAAGTATTCATTTTTAGAATCAAACATGATGTCAATTCTCTGATGGGTAAATAGATTGGTAAATCTGGAAGTCGTGTACAATGCCTTGCAGAGGAAACGTTTTTTTAAAAGTGTATTTCCCCCCCCCCCCCCCCCCAAATCTGTGCTGGAAGAGGAACAAGAATCCAGTCACTGTAAATAATAACGAGGATAATAGCAGCTCTATAATCAACACATTTTAAAGTGACATTTAAAAAATTGCTCGAAGCAAGACAAAATTTTGAAGGCTTATTTTATAATCACTGTTTAACTTTTTTGTTTCTGACCTGAAACTACATATTGGCGCAGTTTGTGGATTAATGCAGTTTATTCGCATTTTCACATTTGTGTGCACAAATACATATTTCTAGAAATAAAATTGGATGTAGACGTTTGTAACTATATCTAGCACTAGATTCAGGAAAAAAAATTACGTAAATCAAATGGTATGATATCTGTTAACAGTCAGAGCGGTGGGAAAACTCTCCTTTTGAGGTTACCTCGCCGTCAGTTGTTCTCGTAGAAAGCCGGGTTTTGAATTTTGCTGAATTCAGTTTTTTCTTAGTAAAATAAAACGACTGCCATCAGTTTGTTGTTGCTAAAAAAACTATCGATGAGCAGCGTGTAAAACGATATTATGCTAAATTTAGCCGCAGCAAACCAAGCGTCAGACTGACAGTTTCCAAAGCACTGGTACAATGTGTGGAGCTGCCTTCGCTTTGAGAGAATTAAAATTGTTTGATTTATTCTCTTCAGACTATTTTGAATTCAATGCACAAGTACCAACCTAGATTTCACATTGTTCGTGCGAACGACATTTTGAAACTTCCTTACAGTACTTTCCGGACATACGTTTTCCCTGAAACAGAATTCATAGCCGTGACTGCATATCAAAATGATAAGGTGAGTTTAAAAAAACTTTGCAGTTTGTGTATAAAGACACCTTGTCAGATTGAATCGGATCTACCCAGTAATGGGAGACGTCTATTACACTGAGAATGTAAAAGTAAAAGGGATGTAAAAGTAAAAGGGCCAAAGTACAGCGAAACGTCTCCCCCCCCCCCCACCCCATCCTAATTATTTAGTTTACTCTGGTCAACAGAAGTTTTTATAGTAGACGACGATGGTAATTAAATTTACAAGATGTTGAATATTCTGTCTATTTTGCGGGACACTTTGGTTTTCTGCTTTATTTTGTGATATGGATTAAACCAGAGGACGCCGCTCTTTTGAATGCATGTTTGCAATTTTTACCAATTTGGCACCACGAAGTGGCAGCATTTAATAGATTTCTGAACTTTTGTGAAGTATAAGTCATTTAAATCAAAAGCCATCGAAGTTTACCATTGTGGATTAACCATATAGTATTGAGGTTGAAGCATCAAGTCAATCAGGGTGATCAATTAATTACAGTATAATTATTTCATACAAACGATTTTAGAGGAATGTCGAAATTTTTTGGTAATATTATCTGACTCAACATCCGACTTCCAAGAGATCATACTTTTTTTATATGTGAAAATTACAGATGGAAATATGGTAATTTTGGTCCATCGCTTTGTTGATTAGGAGGGGGAGGTTCATTTCAGATAATATAAACTTGGTTTGAATAAGTTATGAAAAGGTTGTTGACTTGATAGAGGGAAATTTAGCTAAATTGCTTTCTTGACATTTTGGGTTTCAATTTCTAGTATTCTTCGATTATTTTCTCCAGCCCATTACTAAAATGTCGGTGATCTCAATCTCGCTTCATTCTCTGCTCCCATTGAAATGAAAATGATGTGACAATTAAGTTACTGTGACTATGTTGTCAAGAGAGGGCAAGTTACGATGGTGACGCCAGACCCGTTTCACTCCTTCTCGCTGATAAACTACCTGCTTATCTTGTTCCTGCTCACCCGAGATTATCATGAAAGATGCCTTTTTTATATTTGAGGGCGGATATGTGATAGGTTCCGAGAATCTTCACATTTAATAAAATAAAAACGCTGCGTTAAACAGCAGAAAGCTGAGCCCAGGTCACCGTGCCAAAATAAAACAGATCAAGGCATCACTCTTTCTACCATGGTGACTTCTCACAGAGCAGTTGCGTTCAGTGTTGGCCTATCTTTAAGAATAAGCACTGAATGAACATGGAGAAAATATTGTAACAATTGATCAGAAAGAGACAGAAAACGAATTGTTGATTAAATATCGGTACAGGGCTATCCTTTGCAAAAAATATTGAACGATAAATTATTACTGCGTCTCCTGAATAACACTTCGAGCCTGTGAACTTTTGATAACAAAAGTTTGATAAAACTGTTTGGTATCGCAGACCACGAGGAGAGGAATCAAACCTGTTATTATTTAACATCTAGATAACGCAATTAAAAATCGACAACAACCCATTTGCCAAAGGCTTTCGTGACACAGGGAATGGGCGGAGAGAGAAAAGGTGAGATTAGTTCAGTTTAAGTCCACTTTATCAATACGCGCGCCTCATAATGTCTGACACGGTGAATCCATTTCATCGATACCGATTGCTAGTTTGCTTATTACATTTTGAATTGGAGTCGTGGCTTTCATCTTAAAAGTTTGATGTTGGAGCTCAGTGCCATTTTAGATGTTTAATTTTTAGAAAATTGGCAAGCGTTATATTTATATGTCATTGTCATTAACATTTACTAAGTCACCACTCTACAATCCAAAACGATTCAAAGATGTTCGATTTCCAGAGTGAAATAAACTGGAAACAATAAGAGCAGTTATTTGATGACTCAAATCGTTGTCCTTTTAATTAAAAATCCAGAAAACAATTGGCAATCCAATCACTACGAGTTTACGAAGAACAGCAGAAAGGCTCCAAAGAGAACGGAACATCGGATGATTCATCCAACGAACAGCCCACTTTCAAATGCTTCGGTCAGTCTGCCTCTCCCGCGGTTTCCACTCCAGGGGCTGCCAACTTAAAAGGTTATTATTTTGTTGGCTACACAAGGGACTTGTTTGTTCTTTTTATAAAGCGCGACCAAGTTTGTGTTTTTCTCACCCATTATTTGAGGACATGTTGGGAACATGCTTGTATTAAAGATCCTAATCACCTCACACCGTAAGTCAGGACACCTCGCACTGATTTACATTGCACCTCTGGAATAGTGCCTGTTCAGAAAAAGGAGGCATTTTTTGAAACACAGAACATTTGCCGGATTTTAAAACAGAAGTCAACTTCTCTGTTCATTTGGTCTTAGCAAAATAAGATTATTGAAAAAGGTGCGGAATTAAAGCAGTCCTATGACCAGCTCCCCCACCACACCCGAGTTGCTAGTCCCTGCACCAGTTTTATTACTTTGGAATTTGTCAACCCGTGACTCTTGGAAATGCTCATGGTCACCGACTGGCTAGGAAAAATGACACCGTTTGACAAGAGTTGGTTTTTTGTATTATTTATCTGTACATTCGGATTTCCAGGTGGTCTGCAAAGTGATGGAGAAGAAAGCGATATGGATACAAAAGATGACCCCATTCGAGACGGGACAGAGTCGGAGAAATTCTCAACCGCGGAGCAGCGAAACAATGAGCGCAATTCGGTCAAATCGCACCAACGCCCCTCGGACAGTCTCAGCAGAATCAGACAACATGAAAGCGCCAGGATGGATAAGAGTTTAGGGGATTTGCAGCCGAGCCCGACAAACACCTCCTCCAGCATTGTGGTCGTTAATGGCGAGGGATCTGAGATCAAAAGTCCAGTCAGAGACCATCAGAAGGGGGATGAATCCGCTGTGCTGAACAAGGAGCCTTATTCTCCCCTAACCGTGCAGACGGATAGCATCGCACACCTGAACCATGGACAGTTACAGAACTTTGCCTTTTCTCACAACTTATCCGGTCAGCACTTCTTTACCCCTTTGAGCGCAGGACACCCACTTCTCTTGCACCCGAGCCAGTTTGCTATGGGTGGGGCCTTCCCAAGTATGGCTGCAGGTATGAGCCACCTTCTCGCCTCCATGTCGGCCTCGGCGGGCGGCATCGGCAGCATGGACTCACTGGCTTCGTCACAGCAGGGATTACCTGGTGGATCAGCGACAGGTCTCCCTTATCACCTCCAACAGCACGTCCTGGCCACGCAGGTAAAGAGACCACCTCCTCATTCTATGACTCTAACGTGGCTCCCTCTCACATTTGGAAATGCATTTTGTATTCGGGTCTTTAATTTAAATGAGTTTGCATTTCGGGAACAATAACCAAAAGATATGATCCTTAAAAAATACAAAATGCTCCAGATACAAAGGGCCCCGAGTCCCCCGCCTAGTTTATGAAGTATTTTACCATCATGTGACCTATAGGGTTGGAGCTGACGTTCATTTTAATTGAAACCCCTGCGCGGCGTCACTGTTTCCAAAGCGCGCCCCTTCTTCGGGGTTGCTAGACATTTGCACTGTTCGTTCATTTGCACCAACTCAAGAAATAGATACCTGATATATGAAGCTTATGCTCGAATGTGGAACACGAGTTTATCGGTGAACGCGAAAATGCGGTCTGAACCAGTGTTATTGGTCATTTTATATATATATATATATATATTCACAGTGACTTTTCTTGTTGCATTGACAGGGTCTTGCGATGTCACCATTTGGTAGTCTTTTCCCTTACCCTTATACCTACATGGCGGCTGCGGCCGCGGCGTCCATGCCCGCTGGAATTCCGACATCAGTCGCGTCCTCTATACATCGCCATCCGTTCCTCAGTGCAGTCCGGCCTCGTTTAAGGTATAGCCCTTACACTTTCCCCGTGCCGGGACTGGACAGTAGCAGCTTGCTGACTACCGGCGTGCCACCAATGTCCACCGTAGCCGAGGCGAAAGTAAACAGCATGGCAACCAGTCCTGTGTCAGCGGGCTTAGACTCGGGGTCAGAGCTAAACAGCAGGTCCTCGACTCTCTCCTCGGGATCCGTCTCCCTGTCTCCGAAACAGTGTTCAGAAAAAGAAACGTCCAGCGAGCTTCAGAACATCCAGCGCCTGGTCAGTGGACTGGAAACCAAACAAGATCGGTCAACTAGGAGTAGTTCCCCCTGAAAGGATGGTGATAGCCGAAAGCAACAAGGCTTTGCATGTCACACACGTATTATATGGTTTCTTTTTTTAATGCAAGTGTAGAGCCTTGATCCTATCGAGTTCCCCAGATTAGCAAGAAAAAGTAGCCGAAAGATGCGGACACCATTGGTAGTTGGGTTGTAGATGTCAATCTGCTTTTTCATATATATGCAATAACAGAAGGAAACGGAGACTATTATAAAGTATTTATGTAATTATTTGATAACGTGTAAATATACTGAAATTCGAATACTCGAAATTATTCTTTAATTTATTGTCGTTGTATATACATCTGTATATAAGGCTCCAAGCCTTTATTCGTCAGTCATACCCATTTCAATTCAACTCCTTATTAATCAGATTTCCGGCATTGTTACCACTATTTTACCTAGTAATGTGTTACCTTCCTACATTAAAACACAACCTTTGTCGAGTCCAAGACGTGCCATTTTTTTTTAACTTTTACCATTGGTTCAGTGTTAAAGTGCTACTGTCTCTACAGTTTAGAGTAACATAAAATAAACGGGCTCATCTATTGCTTGGAAAGGTAATGAAGATGCTTTTGGGGAGGGTTGGGGTTCTTGGTGTGTCTAAAGGAATGGAAATTTTATGCTTACAGCTTGAAAGTGCCGAGAGAGTTAAAACAAAATAAATGAAGGTATATTTTGTGTTATAAAATATTGAATTTTCTTGGTTTTCTTGTACTATTTGTTTCGCTTTGAAGTTCCCATGAAATGTTTCAATAAATTTTTATCCAAGTCTCTTGTACCTGTTATTCTAATCAAACTTGCAGTCAATCTCACTGGCTAGCTTTAGATGAGTGTGGCGAGATAATTATATTATTTGATAATGTTAAAATGTTCATCCACTTTGTTGTGCCCTGAGATTTTTTTCACAAGAAACTGTCATCACAGAGATTACCTCAACTTATCCATTGTTTCCCCTTATCTTCTTCAGCGATGCAGATCCTTATTTACCTCACCGCTCGTTACATTATCTCTCTTCACACTGTTTTGTTATACTGCCCTTTTTAATTGTTAGTTTATCATCGCCACTGTGTCATTTAACCCCATTCCACAGTATGTTAAAAGTCTCCCGTATTTTATACTTTCAGTCTGCAATGTGGTATATCACCTCATCATCTTTAACATTATTCACAATCTTAAATATTCTCACTTCCAACTGCATTACGTAGCCCCCCTGCCTCTTGTATTGCACCAACCTATTTCTCACAGTTAAATATTCTTCCTGTTAAATATGATCAGGGCTCTACACTTGCATTAAAAAAAGAAACCATATAATACGTGTGTTAAATATTCTTCGTGTTCACAACATGCCACGCAAACTTCCATTGCAGTGTACAAGGTTAGTAGTCTTCCCACTGAACTGACTTGAGTCTCTTTCCCACTGAACTACTACACACACCCACTCTCCACTTTTGAACATTATCCCTTCCACTGAAAACAAATCGATACAGCGACTCCCACCCCAATGGAAAACGTTGATGGCATTTCCATTTGCAGTGCCGACTCAATTATTTCACGAAGTCATCCATTGACGAAGTGGCTTTTCTACAGGAGAGGACAAGGAACGATTGTAAAGAAGAACTTCGACCTTGTCTTTTTCTCAAAATACCCCCTCCCCACCTTCTCAGCTATCACAATTCAAATCCTGAGAGCTGAGGTTAGAATTTGTCGGTCCTGGGGCTCAATTTATGTCGCTTAATGGAAGGTAAAATAGTCAAATCCATATTTTGCTTTACACCTAAGCACAAGCCCCTTATGGCATTATCAATACCTTTCTGGGGGGTGGGGGTCTAATCAAAATGCTGTGGTCACACGAAGAAACATGTCAGTTTGATACAGAAGGGACATTTCGAGCTAAAGGGCTTTGCAGACTGGGTTTTGTCTGTGTTCTTATTTCTGGTGCTATGCAACTCCCGCCGTGAATTGTTTCATTTTAAATCCATTAAAGGATAGTAACCGATGACTATGCAGCTAGGTTAATGAAATCCATTTAGAAAAACACCCTGCTTTCAAAACTTCTGAAATGGCCAGAAAAGACTATTTTAAAGAAGTTTCATAAGTGGAAGATGACGTGGGAACAATGTCCGCCGACCTATTTACGGCGATGTTAATAAATAACCTGTATCAAGGTAAACAATGTGCACGGTGCCTGTTTGATCATCGTGTATCACTCACCTGGCGCCTCCGTCGATCTCGTATGTGATTTCGGCTGCGGGGCACCTTTCCCTGATCACTGAGCGCCATCTAGGGGTTAGCAGGCGGAATAAAGTGGGCAGAGTGGAAAGGTCACATCGTGGCCAGTCTGCGGAAAATTCATTACAGGCTCGCCTGTCTATATCTATAATTGGAAATCGTTTCATTAGGCATTAGGATATATATTTTTTAAAAATTGGTTGGGGGAGGGTGTCGATGTTGGGGCATGATCACTACATTGTTCCAGGACCTCCATCTCCAAAATTTGACCAGATGTTTAGTTGAAAAGATATTCAAAGTACAACATCCATATATTCTCTTCACAGACCCAGTAATTATATCACAAAAACGAAGAAATAGTATTCGATGCGTTTTAAAACATGTTAAAAGGGTTAATTATTCGTTTCGAATGCATACAATATATATGAAAATATTAGTGATCTGGTGAAGTTCAAATTAATACGGTAGTGAGGTTTGATGGCTCAATATATAGCCCCCTCGCTTTACGGAGGAGGTATGCACTGAATGGAGACCATTTAATTTCCCGCAGGATCCATTTTAAGGGCTCTGCCAAGATATTGAAATCATTATCGTTGCTACCTTTCATTCTCAAGCCTTTATTTAACAGTAAACGTGGGGGAAAGCTGAAGTTTTAATTATACACCGCCGAGGCGTCTTCCACTCATATCCGCGGCACTTTTGTTTTGAATGTGGGCGACGGCAGAGCTCAGCGCCATCTGAAGAGTCCAACATGTGGAATTACAAAGGAATATAGTTAAATCAGTGAGTGAGAAGGTCTGACATCAATTTCCTGCAAAAAAAATATAATTTGGTAGGAAACTCAAGAGGACATTTAAATAATAATAAATTTGGTAGGAAACTCAAGAGGACATTTAAATAATGCTAAATTTGGTAGGAAACTCAAGAGGACATTTAAATAATAATACGCGATGTTGCAAGCAGGTAGTGGAATCTACTAATAGAGTACATAGGTCGATAACGATCAATTTGGAGGACCACGCGTAGTTAATAAATGTCGATGTGGTGTGTGTTCTCCTCGGTCCCATTCAGCCGGGTCAGAGCTGGACGGCAGATTTACTGCAACCGATCAAGCGTGAGGCGCCATGTATAGGGAGGTGTCAATTAGTTTGTTTCTGCCGCGGAGACAAGCCTTTCCTTTTGGCAACCGGCTCGCTTGACAGAAGCCTGACGCCGGGATGTCCAGCCCGCACTGAACCTTTCCACACCTCGAAACAATGGCAAGGGGCCAAGGCTGGATTGCCTCCAGGCTTTCGTGTCTGGGCTCACACGTTGCACTCCCCACCCCCCCCCCCCTTCCCTTCCCTCCCTCTCCCCGGGCACAACTTCAACGAGGCCAGTCGGAGCTTTGCAAATTGGCTGGGGCTCGCGTCGCGGTCACAACAAAGAGGCTGGCCGAGCAGTCGCTGCATTTGGGGCTGGTGTTGCGAACGCACGGAGTGCATTCCACGTGGTGGAGCTCCCGGACTGGATAACCCCCAGAGCTGAGCCACAGGAGGGAGGGGGAATTCTGCACGGCTCTCTCGCGTTGGAACCGCCCCAAAGAAAATAATCAAACGACTCGCTTCTCACAGTCCGCAGCCGGGAACATCACGAAACGACAGGTGAATGTAAAGCGTCCGGTAACAAATCTTTCAAAATCGTTATTTTGGGGTTGATCTTGTGTCCTCAGTAACGCAGGTCGCTCGGTAAGTTGTTTTCACGTATTGGATGGCAGTTCAGAATGTAATGATCTGATACCGTGGAAGGGACGTGCATTGTGGAGAATGCCAGCATCTTACTTAAAGGGATCCCCCCACCCACCCCGCCAGAGAGACATTTTAAAGTTTGAAAGTTGTTACAGCGGAGAGTGAGGTGGCCACTTAACTTTCGCTCGAAGTTGAGGTCAGCAAGTCACTGGCGGTGGGAGTTTCAAACGCCCCTGATGCCGGTTAGACCAGCATCTGGGAGGTATTGCCTCGTCGTTGTAGCCGTGTCTCCTGGTCGCTGTCTCTGATTGAACATGAGCACTGAATAACGTGCAATGATAACTGCGCCATTGGCGCAAGTGATTGATCAGAGAGCCAATACTGGAAGTCAGAAGTAAAAGCAGAATGGGTGGAACTATTAGTTGATCAGACAACATTCTTTGGATAACGTAGAGTGTGGAACTGTCAAACACATTTTCAGCTGGGGGGGGTGGGGGTGGGGGCGGGGAAGGAGAAGAAAGACCAGGTTGGATAGATTTTTATATAGTAGGGGATATGGGGAAAAGGCAGGTAGGTGGAGATGAGTCTATCATCAGATCTGCCATGATCTCATTGAATGGTGGAGCAGGCTCGATGGCCTACTCCTGTTTCTTGTCTTAAATGCACCTTGATCAACGGGTTGCATTTGTGGGTGAGTGGTGAGGACTGGCGGTGATAGTTCGGAGACTTTTTTTTAAAAGTAGAGGTGGAAAAGTTGATGGTAATATTCCTGTATCTTGGCACTGTAAAGTGGTGGTCATTGGGACCTCCCAAGAAGCCATACAGGAGAGAATTTCAGAGGGTTTTCCATTTGGAAAAGGTACAGAGATGGAAAAGAGAAACTGGGTAAGCTGAATATAAATGTCTTACTGAAATGTCACTGAGATGATATAAAACTTTGCAGGATTTCATCCTCAATTTGGATTGTTTAAATGATGAGCAACCTTTAATTCTCTTTTTGGTCAAACTCACAGGATTAAGGATGACTAATTCCCATTTGGTTTTAGTAGAATTTTATTTGACTGATGAGTTTAACGTAGAAACCATAGATTGTTCCTTCAGTGGAACACCTGGGTTCCAACAGGGTGGGATGTGGTGGGCATCTTCCACTGGTCTCTCAAGGCTTCTATGTGCTTCTAGCATCTCAAAGCCACCCTGAATGTTTCCTGACTGGTGATGAGCCTGAGGCTCACCTGTGGGAATTTTGAATCATTTTGCCTGCTAATCTCCTCCTTTGTCAAAGCTTGGAGTGGAGTTTCTTTTAGGTATCTGGTCTCCGGCGTACTGCATAGTCTTATAATGTCCTTGTTTGTCTTGGATCTCAATATACAAGACATTGGGAATGGGAGAGCACACTTGTGTTGATTTGCTTGTCCTTCCAGAGAGCAAATTTTCTGCAGAAGCCAAAGGCCAGCTGCCTCCCTGTGTAAGGCAATTATGTGAAACCTTCTGTATATAGTAAATCAGATTAGACAACACAGGAAATGGGTTGATGAATCAGGAAATATGAGCTCAGCTGTTTATACGTGATAAAATGTAAAATAAGAGAATAGTTGTGGAGATGTTAACTTCTTATTGGATTCCATATGTTCACATGATATTTTATGATGAGCTTATTCCAGTGCAACAGTACTTTTGCCAAAGTGCTTTCATGGCACTGAAACACAATGAAAGGTGTCGACCTTCTGGTGAAATATATTGAAGGTCAATGACAATGGATTTTAGCCACATTCAAGTAAAGGTCAATGCAAAGTAACACAATGTGAATTCCCACTTGAAAATGCCCCAAACAGGAGTGAGAACGTGAAGAACTAGAAGAGACAACCAATCTGTATCATATCTACAGACAAAAGAATTGCAAGAATCATGAAGAAACACCTTCAACCATTTAGAAGCAGGGTGGTGTGGGGAGGGAAGGAAAATGTGTCACTTTACAATGCCTTAGAAATATTGGGTCTCCCACTAGTGCCATTCTCACCACGGACTCCTTCACCCTGGTGCCCATATGATCATGACCATCCTCTAGATTTAACCTATCGTGGCAGAGAACTTCATGCTCCCTGCGAAGTTGCATTTTTACAATATCAGATTGACCAAAGTACAAATATTGTTTTAAACTACAGCACAGTAACATCCTTTCCAGCCCATGAACTTGTGCTGCCCCAATTAACCTACAAAACCCATATGTTTTGGAGAAGACTGGGGCACCAAAAGAAAAGCCATACAGGCACCGGGGGAAGGTATAGACTGCGTTGGATTAGAACCTGCTGGTGTTGTAATAATGTGGTGCTCACCATGCTGCTGTACTTTGAGTGATAAAGCCACAATAATTTTTACAGGCCGAAAAATAGATCAGGGCTTAGAATATATAATAAATCATATGGGTTTTTAGTCATTGGGAAATTAATAATTATTTGGTGTTGACATAGCACAAATTATGTTGGCATTTATGAAACAAAATTGTGTAGTGTGATAACAAAGACTGTAATCTCATTTTATTATTTTATGTATACATAAGTAATCTCCTTTGGATGTTTAAGTATCAAGAACAAGAAGAAAAAGGACTTCCCTGTTTGAGAATCAACAAGGAAACACACCCAAAGAAACTCTAAAGCAGGAGTACATTATAGAATGAGGAATTATTTATTCTGTTCCTGTGCACAATTATACAACACGAAGTTCTGACAAAAGTTTTGAAAAAAAATTGCAACAGGGAAATTAAACATTTCAAGAAATCATTTGCATGGACTTACCTGTATTGGATACAATACCATCAAACAATTACTGCCCTTGGTGAAGCACACATCTATGCATTGCTTACTTCCAACTTTGACTTGGATTTTGAAACTACGTATATACTGATCATCAACAAACATAAGGAGCAATTAACACCCATCGAAACAATTTAATGAAGCCCTTAGGTGTTTAAACAGCCATGACTTTAAATGACACTATGAGAGTATTAACATACCAACACTATAAGATTTTGTTGCTTGCTGTTTTAACAAAGCAGTGATCCATTTAAAAATACCAAATCAGTTGTACACGCATAATGTAATTTCAGTGGCTATATTTTGAGCAAACTCTAAAGGTTGTCATAGCCGAAGGGTGGCAGTGGGGACAAGCTCCCATTGCTACCCAAATGGTCTTCATGATGTGCACCTGAAACAGCCTCTGACAACCAAGTCCAACTCCTGGCCATCATGTGTGGCATCGTTCTTATGGCCGGTGGAGTATTGTGATAGTAGGAGATTTTATCTTTCCACATATTGACTGAGACTCCAATACTGTAAAAGGGCTGGATAGCTTGGAGTTTGTCATATGTGTTCAGGAAAGCTTAATAAATCAATGTATATGAGTTATCAACTAGAGAGAGTGCAATAATGGATCTTCTATTAGGAAATGACGCAGGACATATGACAGAAGTATGTGTAGGAACTAGAGAGAGTGCAATAATGGATCTCCTATTAGGAAATGACACAGGACATGTGACAGAAGTATGTGTAGGAGAACATTTTGGGTCCAGTGATCATAATTCCATTTATTTCAAGTTATTTATGGAGAAGGATAGGTTCTGGGCCGCAGGATGAGTTTGTAAATTGGAGAAAGGCCAATTTTGAAGAAATGAGAAAAGATCTAGAATGCATGGATTTGGGGTAAGTTATTTTAGGACAAGGATGTGCCAGGTAAGTGGAGGACCTTCAAAGGTGAAATTTTGAGAGTATAGAGTTTGTATGTTTCTGTCAGCATTAAAGGCAGACATAGGGAACCTTGGTTTACGAGGGTTAAGAAGAAGGGAGAGGTGTATAGAAGGTATAGGCAACAAGGAACATATGAGGTAGTTGAAGATGTAAGAAAATACTTAAGACAAAAAATCAGGAAGGCAAATAGAGATATCTTTGGGAGATAATGTGAAGGTAAACCCAAAAGTTTTCTATAAGTATATTAAGAGTTAAAGAATAATAAGGGACAAAATTGGTTCCCTTGAAGATCAGAGTGGTTGTCTCTGTGTGGAGCTTCATGAGATGGAGGAGATCTTAAACAGTTTTTATGCATCAGTGTTTGCACAGGAAACTGGCATAATGTGCGAGGAAGGAAGGGAAACCAGCAGTAGTGGCATGGAATATACAGAGATAAAAGAGGAGGGGTTCTTGCTGCCTTATAGCAAATAAAGATAGAGAAATTCCCTGGGCCTGACATGATATTCCCTTGGACCTTGAGGGAGACAAGTGTAGAAATTATAGTGGTCCTTGAAAATAATTATTTAAAATATCTTTAACTGTGGGTAAGGTGTTGAAGGACTGGAGGGTACCTCATGTTGTTCCATTGTTTAAAAAAAAAGCTCCAAAAGTAAACCAGGAAATTACAAGCTGGTGAGCCAGACGTCAATGGTAGGTAAATGATTGGAGGGTATTCTGAGAGAATGGATATACCAGTATTTGGACAGCCAAGGGCTGATTATGGATAGTCAGCATGGCTTTGAGCGTGGTAGGTCGTGTTTAACACATCTTATAGAGTTTTTTGAGGAGGTTACCAAGAAAGTAGATGAAGGAAAGACTGTGAATGTTGTCTACGTGTATTTTAATAAGGCCTTTGACAAGGTACCATGTGGGAGGTTAGTTCGGAAGATATCCATGGAGAGGTTGTAAACTAGATTCGAAATTGGCTGAATGGGAGAAGACAGAAAGTGGTCAAGTCAAGTTGCCACCTTTATTTATCATTCATGCCATGCTCACACAGTAAAGATGAAATAACATTTCTCCAGGAGCACTGAGCACATTTACATAAATATGTTAAAATAGAAATTAAACACATAAAATATTAAATATTAAGACATATATTGTAAAAGTCCAGTACCGAAGTATTCATATATGTTTGGGGAATTCAGGAGTATGATGGCCTGGAGGGAAAAAAAACTGTTGCCCAATCTGGACACAAGGGCCCTAGTGCTGCAGTACCTCCTACCAGATGACAGAAGAGTGAACAGTTTACTTGAGGGGTCTGTGGAGTCCTTCACAATGTTTATTGCCTTTCTCCTGCATTGAGTGTTGTAGATGTCCTTCATGATAAGAAGAGAGCCCCCCCCCACCCCCCACAATGATCTTTTTCTACTGAGTCCACTAGCCTCTGCAAGGTTGTGAAGAAAGATGCTTTTGGTATCTTGGCTTTCATAAATCAAAGTATTGAGTACGGGAGTTGGGATGTTATGGTGAGGTTGTATAAGATATTAGTGAGGGCAAATTTGGAGTATTGTGGGCAGTTCTGGTTGCAAAACTACAGGAACGATATTAGTAAAATTGAAAGAGTGCAGAGGAGATTTACCAGGGCGTTCATTGCCATGTCTTCAGGAGTTGAGTTACAGGGAAAGATTAAACAAGTTAGGACTTTATTCCTTGGAGTGTAGAAGAATGAGTGGAGATTTGATAGAGATGTATAAAATTATAAGGGGTATAGACAGAGTAAATGCTTGTAGGCTCTTTCCACTTAGATTAGGAAACGTAAATACAAGAAGACGTGACTTTATGGTGAAAGGGGAAAAGTTTAGGGGGAACATTAGGGTGAATGTTTTCACTCAGAGTGGTGGGAGTGTGGAACAAGTTGGCATTTGACATGGTAAATGCAGGCTCATTCTTAAGTTTTTAAATTAAACTGGATAGATACATGGATGGGAGCGATCTGGAGGTATAGAATGGGTGCAGATCAGTGGGACTTATGGTATGATGTTTTCATCACAGTCTAGAGGGGCCAAATGGCCTGTTTTCTGTGCTGTAGCTTTCTATGTGACCATAACATTTGATAAAGTCTTTATTCAGTACTATATATAACCATTTACGGAGCAGAAACAGGCCATGTCGGCCTTTTGAGTCTGCACTGGTTCACTAGAACAACTCCACTAGTTCAAACTTCTCGCTCTCCGCCAATAACCCTCCAACCCCCTCACCTCCATGTACACATCCAACCTTCTCTTAATTGAACCAAAATATTTTTAACTTAACACAATGATAAAATTGATTTTTTTTTTTGTTTATGAGGAAAGAACTGAATCTAAACATCAAATAAGACATAGGAACAGAACTAAGCGATTCAGCCCATCAAGTCTGCCCTACCATTTAAATCATGAGCTGATCCATTTTCTCACTCAACCCCACTGCCCGGCCTCTCCCCCCCATCCCCCCCCCCCACCCCCCGCCATAACCTTGACACCCTAGCTAATCAAGAATCTCTGCCTTAAATGCACCCAGTGTCCTGACCTCCACAACCACCTTTGGGAAACGACCCTTTCTATATCTACTCTGTCCATGCCTTTCAACATTCAGAAGGTAGCTTCAGGGCTCAGTACTTATAGTTACGGTGCTCAAATAATAATAATTTTTAAATTGAAAGCACAACTGTTTACTTTAAATGGATTGCTGCTCTGAAAAGTAAAGAAATTAACAAATCTATGTTCATACATTAATATTCACAAACATTTGTATCAAGACCTTAGTTACCTAAAACTTTCTATAAATGATATTTTATTATAATCTGCTGCACATACTTAATAAGGAGCTTGGGTTAGTTGAGGAAACATTTGTTGCCTTATGATCTTTTAGTGAGATCCAGGAATGAGTCACCAGTCTGAAAGCAGCAAGTGTAAAATTGATTCGGAGGGTATTTATTTATTCTCTTATAGTGAATCCAACTTTTAGAGTAAGTGTGTAAGAGATGTTAATAAAGTTTAAATCCATTCAAATATTTTTTTGGTTGTTGCAAGCATTTTAACTTGAATGTTTTAAACATCTCGATACATTGCAGACATTTCAGATTTTGATTATATGGTGTTTGTGGAAAGAGTCCATGGAGATTTTTTGGCTTCATTATCATCTGGAGGGGATTATTTAGCCTCTGCAGGTCCAAATACATTGCATATACAGCTGCAGTATTTTAATCTGTCTATCACTGTTGCATGGCATGCCAAACTTTTCAACTTTAACACTTTCATGTTACTCAAAATCAGGCCTAAACATAAAATTTTACTCTTCATAATATCAGTGATTGGTCTGTAACCCACCCAACAATGATTTGTCTATTTCACTCAAATTAACCCCTCGGGCACTGAATAAGGACACTGAATACAATATTTACAATTTAAGGTGAATCTGGAGATGTCTCACACATAATGAAAATGTGCTGTTGTTTCATTGTTTGGGGCCTTAGCGGGCTAATATGTAGTGCATAAATTATTACAATAATCACCACAGATGTTAACTGATCAGTGTAATCCATGCAAAATTTATTCTCCACTCTTACCTCCTCCTATCTTCCCTTAATGTGACACTATACGATCACATTTCATGTTTGCTTTCCAACTTCCACCCTTATTTCATCTTCTCAATGAGTAGCCAGTTCAATCAACCAGCCATTCTCAACCTTTTGTTTGGCTGTGACCTGCCTGGGACTCTGTTCAAATTTTATGGATCTCCTTCCCTGTGAAGCAGCCAACTTTTGGTTTCTTCTGTCCTTCTCTCCTCCTGACTACATAAAAAATAAAAAATATATTTTTATGTTAAGTGAGGTAAAAAAGAAAACAAGACTTTTACTTAAATGTACTGTGCCTCCCATTGAGAATGGCTGTCATAGACTACTCGATGGAAGAATAAATTTATTTTCTCCTAATTCTTCGGTGACTTCTTAGTATAGGTAACCTTCTGATTTTCCCTTCCCCCAATGGAAATATTTATATACTTGCCTATCTACCACAAGGTGGAAGACTATACCAGCCATTGAAACCTGTGTCTCCCAATTACAGCTAATTACCTGACCAATCCCAAAATGTTTTAGAGGGTGAAGGGAAACTGAAGCACCTGGGTAAAACCTATGCAGGTCAAGGAGGGAATGTATAAACTCCTTACAGACTGCCCCAGATTCAAACCTGATTGCTGGCATTCTAATAGCATTGTGCTAATTGCTATGCCAACCAAGCTACTTGATCTTCTACTATATTAAAAATGTCCATGATTTTGATGCAAAATATTGGGTTTCCGTTTGGATTTCCTATTCAAGATTAAAGAAATCTACCCATTTCTGATAGCTGTAACCCTCATTTCTCATACCACCCTTATAACTTTGTTTTTACATACACTTTAATACTTCTGTATTTTTCTCAATTAGAGTAACTAAAATTGTGTAGAGACTTTCAGGAGCGGCCATAGATAGACTAGATAATTTTTGCATAAATTTTAATTTGATTCTTCAGAAACAGAACTCTGATTTGTGTTTGTTAATGGTCTTTTCACCCTGGGTCACTCTTTTTAGTACTTGTATGTTTGAAGTTCAATATTTGTGTATTCCTCCACTCCATTTAAATTCTTGTTTTTTAAGTAACATTTGGCCTTCTAGCATTCGTGAAAATATGGTATTGTATTCTTGCTGCATTAAAATTATTTTCAAATTACAATCTAACCATCAATTTATTAATAAATGTACTTACATACAGCCCTGCCATGTTAGCTTAGTATGTCCCTGCTCTTAAATTTTAAGTAAGCCATAAATTTTGTTTTTAATTATGCAATATTTATGAAAGTTAGAGATTTATCTGAATCTTGATAACCCACATCCTATCTTCTATCACTCTGTTGTTAGCCTTCACCATTATCTGTTTGCTCGTCAAGTCAAGTTTATTGTCGTCAGATTGCACAAGTATAACCCGATGAAAGAGCATTCTCTGGTCCTCGGTGTAAAACATGCAGACATAGAACCAGGTGTAACACACATACAGACAAACAATGCATATGCAAGACAAGTATTCATATATACAAATAAATAAATATATTCATAAATAAGTGAAGTTAATATTTCTTTGGACTTATTGCCAGTGGGAAGAAACTGTTTCTGAGGCTGGTGGCTCCTGCCTCTGATTCCCCTGTGTCTCTTTCCAGAAGGTTTTTATTTACAGCATCCTCTTCAGAAAATGATCCTGGTCAATCATGTCAATGGGGAATTGGGGGGGCGGGGGGGGTGGGTAGGAGACTCCAGTGATCATCTCTGCCACTCTTAAGGTACTATGGATTGATCTCTGATCTATTTCTCTGCAGCATCCATACCATTAACCATTTCTGTCTCAAAGCCAATAGGTGCCCATCATACTATATTTCCCTAACTCTGCACCTGTGGTTTTTAGACTCACAATCTTACTTTAATTAATCCTATACTATAGGTGCTCTGTGATTATTAAGGGATTACTTGAAGTGCTACGTGAGTAGGGGGAGAAAAAAGGTTGAGAACCACTGGTCTAGACCCAATTGTTACTGAAATATTTGGCCTGAGACAAATTGTCATTGGCCCATTTCCTTTGGAGTTATGAAACCGTGCACATAACGAGCCAATTAGGTACGATTAAAATAGTGGTTTCCAAACTTTTTATTCCCACTCACCTTCCACTTTAAGTAATCTCTTGTGGCAAGGGGATTGCTTAAAGTGGAATGTGAGTTCAGGGGGAAGCTTGAAAATCACTGTCACCTTCAGTAATCTACAAGGTGGTATCTTATTGAAATATTTTGGTACATTACTTACACTACATTATTTTTTGTCCAATCTCTCTATTATCTAGTCAAAGCATCATAAATCATTTACAAGCATAAAGAAGATGAGTGTACTCCTCTAGCAAGTATGAATTTCACATTTGGGCTGATGAATGTATTGATTTAATAAAAGATCAATGAACCAGTAGAAGAGGATAAAATTAGATATGTATATCCATGAGGTTGCTTGATTGGTTTAGTTCCCTGACCTTTCCCTCACAATTAAGTACAGTATAAATTAAACAGGAATTTCTACAAATTTTAATTGCAGCGTAACTACATGAAAGATGATCAGACTTTCATTTCACTCCTATAGAGAGGATCATTCTTGCTTCTTGCTGCAAAGCCATGGGGTGGCATGGTTAGTGTAGCGGCTAGCACAACGTGGTTAGAGCGCCAGTGACCAGGGTTTGAATCCATGGCTGTCCGTAAGGAGTTTATACATCCATCCTGTGTCTGTGTAGGTTGCCTCCAGGTGCCCCGGTTTCCTTCCACTGTTCAAAACATACCAGGGGGTTGTAGGTCAATTGGGTTCATTTGGGCGGCAAGGGCTCGTGGTCCTAAAGGGCCTTGTTACCGTGCTGTATGTCTACATTTAAATCTTTAAAAATTTTAAAGCATTTTCATCATGATCTTATAAAATTAGATTTTGTAATACTAACATCAGCATAAATAAGGGGGCGTAGGGACAGTAATTCTGAAATGTACATTTCATCATGATCCAGCTTCTTCTGCAAAGAAGTCAAAGTTACAGTAAATCCCAAAGGAATCAAGTTACAGGGATAATTGTTTTGTACTTTATGTGCTTGCAAAGCTATGTGAAAACATTAAACTTATCGAACATTCTGGTCATCCAATGTAATAATCTCTGTTTATGTGCTGCCATTAATGTGGGATAGCAGGCCAGGTTTTTCAGAAGGCAAAACAATTAAAAGCAATGCTTGGAGAGTTATTAATATTGAAAGGTGGTTTCCAATTGGTTTTAAAGGTGGAAAGAGTCAAAGCGATTTACAAGAATTTGGGATAAAAGTACTTAAAGACACTCCCAACAATAGTGAGCAAAGGAAGTTGCCTTGTAGAAGGCCAGATCAAACTACAAAAATTATAGAATGATTAATTTAAAAAAAATATAGAGACACTGTACAGTAACAGGTTGTTTTGGTCCACAAATTCATGCCACCATAATTAACCTACACTCCTAGAACATTTTGAACGACAGGAGGCATCTGGAGCACCTTGCTGACATGAAAGAAAGTACAAACTCCTTACAGACAGTGCGGGATTTTTTTTTGCATTAAGTGGATGATGAAACGCAGTTATATGTTTGGAAAACTAGAGGTTGTAGTAGGATAAATAAAGATGAGAAACATTTCTTAATTCACAGTTCTTAGAATGACTATTTTTGGAACTTTGCGTAGCTGCAAAATTGAGACCTGTGCAAAAGCACTGTTGGAATCAAGCCATAACCTGCCATTGCTTATTTGCCTTCAGTGGAGAGAGCCTGTAAAAAATAATTTGCATTGTGCCACTCATGTGATGCAGAATCCTTGTTTCCCTATCTGTGCTTTTCTGTAGTTGAAGGATTACTGTCCAACACCCTTGCTAATGCCTTGCAGGTGCAGTTTTGAAACACTTTCTTGTGTTAATTCAGCAGTTTGCTTTTCCGCAATAAATTAAAAGTTGTATCTATTCCAGAATAATTTATGATAATTTTACCACTTCGCCCATTGTTCCATCCTAATTAACTTTCAATTATTCCCCTATATTTCTGAAAAAGATGGTGAAACCCATCTATTGTAAACAGTTCAAAAACATCGACTGATGGGAAAAGGCATGCTCAAACAAAAATTAACAAGTTCTGCCAAAGACAGAAATCAAACTCACAATACAATGGAATAAATTAAAGTGTCCAAAATGTATAAGGAAATGAATATTTTAAAATAAAGTCTAACTGCTAAGTCTAGAAGGATGAAGATTTCATTTTTCAGTCAGAAAACTTTTGGGGCAGAGTGATCAAAACAATGCGAAGGTTGAAATAGATGCGGAAAGGAGAACCGTGCATAGGTCTAACTTTATGGATCTGAAGGGGATTGTTCTGGAAGTATCGGTTGTAATTGCAGAGGATGAGCTACAATTAACATGCAGTCAGTGACCAGAGGATATAGATTAATGGTTACATAAAGAAAGATTTCTTTGGAGGCTATTTGTGATCTGTGATATCATTAAAAGTGTGGTGGTGGCATATTCAATTGTAGCATTTCAAACACAAATGGGATTAATAAATGAGAGTAAAATAAGAAAATAATTCCACCATGGGAAAAAGTGCAGGAATGTGGACACTATTGTCAAAGCATTAATAAGGAACTAGTTCAGGAGGAATGCACCAAATGGCCTCATGTTGTTTCAAACTGTAATTCTTATACTCTCTCATCTATAAGAATATATAAAATGAAAAAAAAAAGAAAATAGCCTTTTAGAACATTTCCTCTGGTCTCTGCATTTTAATAGTTCATAAAAATCATACTGTTCGAGGACTGAGAGAATACAAATTATTATGGCAATTGGAAGGTAAGAATTGGTGTATGTTGTTAGAGTGTAAAGTTACTTAAAATTGCTCTCTTTCATTGGTTCCAATCAAATTTTGAATGTGCTAATAGTTTTGTAAATGCTAAGCATTGAGGAATATATTTATGATTTGAGAAGGACACAGAATGTTTGCAAAGGGATGTGAGCAGGTTGAGCGAGTTGAGAAGAGGGTAGTAGATGAAATAAAATGTGGAAATGTGAGGTCATGAACTTGGCATGAAGAATAGAATGTTTCTCATTGAGAAATTAATGAATGTTGGTCTGCTGAGAGGTCTTAAAGTGCCAATTCCTGAAAGTTGGGAAGTAATCCATAGGTACGTGGAAGCAGTTAAGGAGACAATGATACATTGCCTTTCATTGCAAAGGATGCAGAGAACAAAAGTACTTATGTCCTGTAAAATTGTACAGGGCTTAGATGAGCCTCAGTGGTGCAACTAGTAGAGTTGTCACTTCACAGTTTCAGCAGTGGTATATAATCCTCCCCTCTGGTGTTGTCAGTGTGGATTTTGTACATACTTCCTGACTGGGTGGGTTTTGTCGCAGGGGCGTAGCCAGGTTCTAACGTTAGGGGGAGCGAGCACATAAAAAAGGTTCCACGATATGGAGTCAGTGGTTGAATGGCAGCCCGCGCTGTCTTTTTGGCAGCGTTCGATCGGAGCAGGGAGGTAGCCATGTTGGAGCAGGGTGGGGAGGGAGGGGAAGGTGCCACTTTTGAAAAATGTGCTCAGGGGGAGTATTCACTTCCCCCACCCCCAGCTATGGCACTGCCTCACGAGGTTCCAGTTTCCTCCCGCATCTCAAATATGTGCATGTTGGTCAGTTGATTGGCCACTATAAATTGTCACTAATGTGCAGATAAGTGGAAGAATCTGGCAGGAATTGATGGGAATGTGCAATGAACAAAATGTGATGTATGTAGGTTAGTTTCCTGAATGGCTGAAGGTTAATGCAGCCTTGCTGGGTTGCAGAGTTTGTTTCCATGATCTATAACTCTGTCTGAAACCTCATTTGGAGGGTTTTATGCAGTTAATAATCTCCGTACCCAAAGAAGGTATATTCGCCCAAGAAAGTGTGCTTCATTATTTGTTGGATTGGTTCTGCTGATGGAAAAACTGGGGTTAAGTAAGATCAGTATGAACAAGTACAGGCAAACCCACATTAATCAACGTGAAATTCAGTTCCCACGATTTGGAAAACTGCAACCATTTCCTGTTTTACCCATGTAATTATTCAGTTGCCGCAAGATCTTTCTGCAAAACACGAGTTACAAGTAGGTCGTGTGAATGGCCCTAAATAAAATATATGCAAATGACAGTCAGACTCTGTGTGCGCTCCTTATTAAATGTGGATAAAAGACATTGTGGAAAAGAATCTGACAGTGATATTAAAGGGAAAAGAAAAGCAATTACTTTAGAAGAAAAGTTAAGTTATTAAACGGCATGAAGAGGGTGCCAGCATTGTGAAAATCGGACACGATCTGGGCTACAATGAGTCAATGGTACACACAATTTTAAATAAGAAGCACGAATATAAAAAACAAGGTAAAGTTGCATCAGTTTCTCTAAGCATGCAAATTACTCAATACAGAAGTCCATTAATGATTGAGGTGGAACAGTTACTTCATCTTAGGACTGAAGATTGCACCCAAAAGCGAATACCACTTTGGGCTCAAACATTCAAGCCAAAGCTTTAAGCAACTTTTTGATGCTTAAAGAAAATAAATTTCAAGGGGGATACGGAAATTTTTGCTGCAAGCCTAGGTTGCTTTGACCACTTTAAGCATCGAACAGGATTACACAACGTAAGAATTACAGGGGAAGCTGCTCGCGCTGGTTAAAAAAAATGCTCCTGCAAAATTTCCAGAAATGTCTCAAAAAAGGATTTGAAATTGTTAAAGCTGCCAAAGATTTTCTTATCTAAATGTCAATCCTAACATGGAAAGAAGCTTGGACGTCCACAGTCATTTAGAAAAAAGCAATGGCTAGCTAGAGGAAATTGTATAATGAGAGGAAAAAAAAATCTGTTTAGTCAACTTTGGACAAATATTTTTAAAAAGAAATGTAATTATGAAATAAATTTTAAAAAAAGCATTTTTATTAACCTTAACAGTTTTGGCATTATATGCAGCTAAAAATTGTTTTTAAAACATTTTTTTTAAAGTTTTGGTGGACAGTCTGAAAGAATGTGGAGTCATTGTAATTATTCCCATTGATTCTATTCATCGCTTAACGTGAATTCGTCTTGTGCGAGTAAATATTGGGACAAATTAATTGTGTATTAATTTTTTTAAATATTTTATTTTGATTTTTATCAACAAAGTATCAAAAGATAACATCACAGATAAATAAATTAATAAATGATGTGTGTTTTCCAATATAACCCTTATCCCGTCTCCCCCCAGACAATACCCTAAATATATGAAGAAAAGTAAAATGAAGGAAGAAGAAAGAAAAAAAGGACAGGAGAAAGAAAAGAGAGAAGGAAAAAAGGAAAATTGAAGAGAGGAGCTGTTGAGATCTGGAATCGAATTCAACAAAAAGGGTGGTGGGGGCGGTGGTGGTACACCACCAGCCTACTGCAGGGGGAAACCTCTGTACCTGCAGGTGTGTAAGGGGACAGGACAACAACCTGGTCGGCTTGTCAATCAGTCGGCCTGAATGGATCAAGCCCCGCCCATTTGGGTGTCAATCACCTTCTGGGATATAAATCTGCGCTTGTCTCCCAAGGCCTCACTTAGAGTTGCTGCAGCCACAGCCAGCCTGGCTCTGTGGAAGTCTTTGTGGATTAAAGCCTGTTGTACAGTCTTTATCTTTGTGTACGTCTGATTCTGGCTAACATTGCACCACAGGGGGGTATTATTTTTGACTAATTCTCAATAAATAAGTGGGGTTTACCTGTAATCTCATTGGGGCATAGCAGTTTCTGTGAGATATTAACATGCTCAGAGGCTTAAATAGCAAGCCATTATCTCAGGATAAGTGATTTACTATTTAAAAATGAGTTGAGGAGACATCTTTGGAATTCTCTACCTTAGTGATGCTCCATTTATTGAGTTCAATGATGTGAATAATAGATTTTGGATACAAAGGGAATCCAAGGTTGTGGGGATCAGATAGGAATGTGTTCCTAAGGCAAGTCGAAGTTCAGGATTATCAATACATGTACCATAGCTAAGTGAGAAAGTTTGGTTTGTTAGTAGTCCAGCTAGATATTCTATGCATAGTATGGCAAGTAAAACATAGTAGAGAGAGAGAGCGATTGGTAAATCCTGCAAGTGCTAGAGTGGAGAGGTGAGAGTAGAATGGTATTCGTGACTGCCTTACTTTTCGTGCCCTATAATTGATATTTTATTTTTTATAATAATGTCATAAGATGGCTATAATATGAATGTTTACACTGTGATGCTGCCACAAAACACCACATTTTGTGACTTGTTCGTGATAATGAATCCTGATTCTAATTCTGATGGAGAGGACAAGATCAGCCGGGAGCTGCTTGTAAAAATGTCATCACACTCCCAGTGCCCTATTATTCAGAACTAATTGTTTCAGCAAGATGAGGCATTGGTGAGACCATACTTGAAATACTGCGTACAGGGTACCCCTTATTTCTGGAGGGTTGAGCATTTCAGAGAAAATTTACTAAACTAATACTTGGAAATGGTAAAATTCTGATGAAGGTCTCTGGCCCAGAACGTTGATCACCTTTTACTTTCTGTGGATGCTGATGAGTTTCTCCAGCACCTTTGTGCATTTCACTCGACTCCAGCATCAGCAGATTTTCTTGTTTCACTCCACTTGGAAGGGGAATGTTGCCTTTTGATGAAAGGTAGGTTTTTGAGTTTTAAAAGGTAATAGGTGATGATTGAAACTCAACACCACGAGAAGCCCTGGCAGGATGAAGAACAGAGAATGTATTTTTCTTGTGAGAATGTCTAGAACTTACGAGTCAGAGATAATGTAACATTTTTCGCAAAGGCCAATTGAAACTCTCTCAAAGGGCAATGGAAGCCAGGTCAGAATATTTCTAAGGTGAGGTGGATGCATTGAGGTGAAAGACTATTGCCAATAGATGGGAATGCAAAGTCGCATTCAATCCGATAAGCTACCATCATCTTAAATAAAGTTGTTGGCTCAAAAGCCAAAGTGATTCCTTCTATTTTTATTGTGTTGCGATTTTTTTTTTTCTCTATTTTGCTTGTTCTATCTTACAATGAAACTACTTTAAAATTTAGACATACAGCATGGTAACAGGCCATTTGACCACGAGTCCGTCTCACTCAATTTCCCACACCCCAATTAACCCACACCCCCAGTACGTTTCAAATGATGGGAGGAAGCCAGAGTCCCAGGGGAAAACTCATGGAGACACAGGAAGAACATACAAACTCCTTACAGACGGCGCGGGATTCGAACCCCTGTCCCGATCGCAGGCGCTGTGGATGGGTTCTCACATTGCTTACATTGTTTCACCATTGGTTATCCATTTATAGTTAGGAAGTTGAAAAAAAAACCTTTGGATCACACTCAGACAGTCATGAGTTTGATTCACATCCACTTACATTTATTGGATTAATTTTTCCACTTCATGGTTGGGTACATCAGCAATGACCTGTGCAAAATAATGAAAGAAAAGAAAACTTGGATTTATGTTGTGCCTCCCTGGACCAAAGTGATAAAAACCAATTAAGTGCATTATTTAAATGCAGTCACTGCTGGACAAAGGGTGCTGGACAAAGAAGCGACTCTGCATACATTAGCCAAAAGTCAAAGAATTTCATGTATAATACATTCTAAATGTAGTAGTATGTGACAATAATGGAAACTTTATCTTTACCTGTAAAACCATGGGATACTAGAGTGCAGAAGCAGGCCCTTCAGCCCATCTAGTCTGTGCCAAACTATTATCCTGCTGAACCCCATGACCTGCACCTGAACAATACCCCTCCTATCTATGTACCTATCCAGACTTTACTTAAATGTCACCATTGATCCTGTATTCACCACTTTAGCTGTCAACTCATTCCTCATTCTCACCACTCTGTGCATGAAAAGGTTTCCCTTAATGTTCCCTTTAAACATTTCACCTCTCACCCTTAACCCATGTCCTCTAGTCTTGTCTCACCTAACCTCAGTGGAAAAAGCCTGTTTGCACTTGCTCTATCTTAGCCCCTCATAATTTTGTACATCTCTATCAAAACTCCCCTCATTCCTCTACGCTCTAAAGAAACATTCAACGAGCTTTCCATCGAAAAGTCCTGACAATGATGATGCAACCATGACAAGATAACGATTTAATTGTTGTTGGTTGAGGGACTCGTGTTGAAAAGGACAGCTGATAGTTATCTTCTGCTATTCTTCCTTTTTCCTTCCACCTGCAAGAAGAAAGATCTCAGTTCATCAACACATCCAATTGAGACCTATCCAACTGGTTGTTCGCAGAGATTTGTAAAGCACAGGCCAATAGGGACAAATACCCTTTGAAATCATTAAGCACGTTAACAATATAAATTGTGTGTATAATGTTGGTCAAGTTCCCACTCAAAAGCCATCCCAATTTAAATGGTAGGTCAAAGATATGGTCCCAAGGAAGTACTATGGCACAGCAAAATCAGTTCTGAGATGGTCATGCCTTGTGCAAGTGCACCCACTTTCTCAAGAATTATTCCAGATTCTGATGGTGTTTAGTCAATAGTACAGTAGAGAACCACCAGCTTGCTGCAGAGTTTGGTTCAGATTGTTCTTGCTTTTCTGCCTCTGTACATGGCAATGTATTAACTGAGAGTCATTCTCTGATGTTCTGCTTGCTGCCAAAACAACGAGTCTAGGGATGGAGCACGCATTTCCTTAGCTGTGCACTATCCAGCACACCCCACAATTTTATTACAGGGATGGATGGTACATTGTCCTGATCTTGATTGAAAAGTGCAGGTGCACTCCTCCTCTCTCTTTACCTTTGCATTTGCTTGATAGCGAGCATTTCTCAGGTCAACCAGAAAAGCTAATTCTGTTGCTCTCTTCACAGATGCCGCCAGGCCTGCTGAGTGTTTCTGGAATTTTCTATTTTTATTTCAAACAAGTGCATTGTTATCATTATGTTCTTGGATTTAAGCATGTCATATTTTTGTAATAATCATTGGACCTTAAAAAAAAAATATTTTTCAAATCATTAGGTATGCTTGAAAGCTGTTTGAAAAGCCTTTAACATCAGTGAGTGGTCATAAGACGATCCGCTGAGAATTGGTTGCTGTTTGCAGGCCATTCCCTTGCGTAGCAAGGCCTCCAGTGCACATAACTGGCAAAAGTAAGTGTGGCGACAGGAACAGCTTGAAGGAAAACTGATTTGGGGACGTCAAAATATTCTTCACAGATGAGGAGAAAGAAATAGAGACAAATAGTTACTTGAATAAATTTATGCTGAAATTCTAGAATATAAAACCTCAATAACCAAAGGTTTAAATAATGACTTTTTTTTTACTTTGGAATGCATTTCATCAAAAAAAAATAATGTAAACAAGTTTTTTTTCCCCTAGAAAACTTGTGTAAATTGTTAATTAAGCTATAAATGAAGTTAAACGCACAGATCTAAAACGATGAAGAAAGATAGCTTGCATCTTTTTCTATTTTTTATCGGTTTTATAATAAGTGTTTCCACTCCGTAAGTGGTTATATGGTTAAGTACAGTACAATGAAGGAAAGAAAATAAGACTGAAAATACAATATCACGTGTGTGTGTTTATGTATATTTTATAAATATAAATAAAAATAAACAGTCCCTCTTCCATTGCACTTGATGTACAGAAAAGACATCAAAAATATATATTGGGTGGGTTTTAATATATACATATTCATACATTTTTATATATAAAACCACCTAACCTACTCTATTTAAAAAAAAACTAAACAAAAATAAATCTGAGCAGTTTGTCCTGAAGGTTACATATATTTTGTAGCTTTTGATTTATGCCGTGAATCAAAAAATCAATGGTAAGACTATATCTCATCTGGAAGAGTGAGTACATCTGATCACATTAAAAACATTTACATCAAATGATAATGTATTTTCAAATTTCACCAATGAATCAAATACAGGATGTCCAATTTTTTTCTTAGCTTAAGCAGAGTTTGCATCTTTCATGAGTTTCATTTACATATTCCTAAACACGAAGCCAACATTTATTTTGTGATGCAACACATAAATGTAAATTTAAAGCACATGACTGACATAACAAATGTAGATTTTTTTTTGATTCATAAACTAATAAATAGGTTTGCAGACATAAAAATTACTTAAGTCAAGAAAAATTATTTGGTATCAGAGTTCAACAATTAAAGAAACTAAGAAAAGCTTTGAGTAAATGTACAGTTAAATATTTTTTATGTTTTCTTTTTGTCAGGCAAATCTGGCATGTAATCTTAATTTATATTTGGCTTTGTTTCTATTACTTAGAATTTTGTAATGTCTACCACAAAACAAATTGACCAAGAGAGATGAATGTCACCCTGGGATCAGAAATGATATGACTTGACGGTTTTCCTCCTCAGGGACTCAATTAATCAGATCCCAATACCAGAAAATTTGAATTTCCTTTCTTGATGATAATTATGATTAAACCATTTTGGTGAAATTTCTATCTTGAAATGGTAAGTCATTAAATCCAACTAGACTTTAATGAAACCAGCAGACAGTCAGCGGAATACCCTGAAGGATGCAATTTCACACCAGGCTTCCTGTGCTTTGCTTTAGAATGAAGTATTCTATTGTGCAATTGGCAACTTTTATATGGTTTTGAATAAATCTCTTCAAGATTGAGCCTCTTTTTTTTTAATAATTGGTGCAGTGATATTTACTTTCTTACTGTTTGTCAAAGATGCACAGCTGGATTATAACAATTTTGCCCTGTTTAATTCATGATGCCCTTTTTTTTCCGGCAAACCTTTTATGAAATATTTATTCCGGTGAATCCTCAGAAATAAAATGTTATCCCCAAGACTGCTTGTACTGTATATTTCTCAATGCTGGTTTTCATTCACAGACAAATAATTACAGATTTGTTCTTCTGTTTCCTTGCTTGTTTGGCAAAAATTGTGATGGAAGCAACAATTTTGTTGAACGTGGTCTTGAACATGCATATTGTTGATTATGGTTTTTTCTGCACATTGTTAACTTTGGACAACTTCCCACAATAATGCATGGCTAACTGTTGGCAATTAGCAGAGATTTTCAGTGAGGTTAAGTTCATTAGTGTTATTCTATTACTGATTTGACTGCTAATATATAACTGTTAGAATTAGCTGAACTCTTGCAGGTAGAATTTAAATTCGAGTTGTCATTTGAATCCTTTGCTTATTTTAAGTTTTTATTAATTCTATTTTAATTTAAAAAAAAAACACTGCAGAAACCCTTCTGACCCATGAAACCCATACTGCCTAATCACACCCAGTTAACCAAACAACCATATATGCTTTAGAAAGTGGGAGGAAACTGGAGCACCTGGAGAATACCCATGCAGGTCACGGGGAGAACGATTAGACTCAAAAATTACATTTTACCAGCAAACCTCTAAAGCAGAATCAAATGAATAAAACAGGGACTGATTTTACTACTTTGATTTATGTGGTTCACTAATTAAGCGTCATTTCTGTGTCCTTCCCTGATTGTTATATACTCCGGCCATACTAATAACACTCAAGTTCGCAAAACTTTTGCCAATTAAAATAGTTTGCCAATCTCTTTTGATTTCTGAGCATCTGCAGTCATTTGTCTCTCTGTTTTGATTTTTCATGTTTCTGAGTATTTCTAATAAATTATCTCTCTATTTTAAGGAAAAATTCGGGTAAACGACATAACTCGTATCCCAGGGATCATTCCAATAAATCTTCTCATGCTTGGTAAAGTCATTGGACACAATTTCGAGTGTCTTAGTTTCAACATAATTTCCATACATTTTGTTCTATTCCTTTGTTTATAAAACCCAATAAAATACCTGCTTTTCCTGCTGCTTTAAAAGATTTATACATAAACTGTTTCGCCAGTCTTTCTATTCCTGCTGTTCTTTAGAATTTGTTCTCCTGATAAAATTGTATTACAAGAATACTAAATTTTATTTTCCATATTCCTCCCAATGCCCGCATGCCTAAAGTCAATCACTATCTGCTCCTTTCACTTTCCAGGTTTTTTCTCTTCTGCCCCCTCCCACCCATATCCACTTAGGACCTCTTGGCTGTTGGCTTGTGCTCCTCCCTCCACCTTCTTTTAGCTCATACCTTGACAATGAGCTCAGGCCCAAAATGCTGGTTGTGAATCTTTTCCATAAAGAACGCAACATGAATTTCTTCAGCACTTTTGCACACTTTCTTCTTTAACACCATCTTCCTCATTGGTCTTCTAAGCTTTACATCAAATACAACTTTTAAAATTGTGCCCTAAAAATGTTTATTTTTTTTTCTCTTTCTATCCATTTATTCAATTCTGTTTCAAAAGGTAAATATTATCTGCCTCTACCAGTGTTTTGAATTGGCATTGCATGTTTAACAGGTCTCCTGTGGAAAACAAAAAAAAATCTGCTGATATTTCCTCTTCATTCTTTTGGTGTTAAATTTATTGCTGTCAAGCTATATTTTACAGATTATTAGTGAAGATTTTCCCTTTGCATCAAAGTTCTGGACAATAAAACACGTCAAATTAAAATGCATCTTGTATGTATACCAATGTTTACACATTTTAACAAGAGACTTGGGTAAATTTAGCAAACTGGAAAGAAAGTAATGAAATAAAATGCACAAGGCCCAACCAACAGCTAATAGATCAGTGTGCAGATCAAGAGCTTTGACACTTGCAAATTCATGGATTTGCCCTCCACTCTTTTTAGTGAACCACTTTCCTGTTGCAGGAAGTACATTGAATCCTGAACAACCAAAATGGATATCATGGCAATTAATTCTTGCCAGAAACTAAATATTGATCATATAGACACTTGGACCTGTGTTCTGCAATAAATATTAATGCTAAGAGATGTTATTGAAAAAAAAATCAAAGGTGCAGTCAAAAATATCACATTAAAATATTAATGTTGTCAAGCAAGGATGCTTCAGAGCTTTTTTAAGCTTCATGAATGACTTTTCCTTCATTTCAACAAGGAAAATCATCAGTTGTTTTAAAACAAATCCAATATTCAATATCTTAAAATGAATTTATATTGAAATCATCATATTAGTTTATCATAATTTCTTTTGATTTCTTCTTATTTTCCTTTCATAATATTTGTGAGTTTAAAATAAAATGGAACTTATTTTGCCAATCAATCCCTTGTTTGACACTTATCCAATGAATGTTTCGGCAGCCAGGTCAACTTCTGACAGATATTGCAAAGCTAAAGAGGGTGAGGGTAGAGGATATAAAGATGAGCAGAATGCGCCAAATTTGTGGATCAAATTCCAACTGTGCATGGAAATTTGTTAGAGGCAAAATTTGGCCATCTAATTTACTGGGTGCGAGAGGCAAAATTTGGCCATCTAATTAATTGGGTGCTAGAGGGAAAATTTGGCCATCTAATTTATTGGGTGCTAGAGGTTAAATTTGGCCATCTAATTTACTGCGTGCAAGAGGCTAAATTTGGCTTTTTAAATGGGCGTCTCTTGCTTTTAAAGGGGAGGCTTTTATTTTGCTTTCCAAAGTAACATTTTTGCCAAGGAACAATAAGAGCATTAGGGCCTATTTCATCACCTGGAGATCTTGCTGAGGGATATACATTGAAGGAATGTGCCCCCCGCCCCCCTCTTTGTGGGCACCTTCTAAGATAAATAGCTCAAAGGAAAAATTTGGAAATATTACAATTAGTGGCTTTTCCTTTGCACATTTCCATTGAAGGTATAAACCACAGTACAATGAACCATGGCCTTTTTTTTCTGCCCTGGGGAATGAGATGAGGACAACGAAATTATTCTTCCCAGTGCATTCAATCTGGAGCATGGAGCCACTTGTACTGTGAACTCTCATTTACCAAGAATATAGGAATGCTGCATTTTTTTTTAAAAATCACTTTCAACCACCATGTGCAATGTGATCCATGATAATGCTTACTGACTATTAAGGCTGATAAATTACAAACCATTACTATACAATTGACCCAATCGAGGGGAGGTAAAATCCCAGTGGTGAAACTATAGGTCCAAAGTTGCATGCTCCTGTGAGTGCCATATGTTACATCTCGTGTTACTTTTTCCAAAGAACTATTTTCTGATTGAAAATTATTAATTATCATGAAACAGAAGGAGACTATTTAGTCCATGACAGTTCCCAGCAGAGCAATTCCATTAGTCCCATTCCTTCTCGCCAATTTCCCCATAGCCCAACAACTTATTCGTTCACATGCCCATCAATTCTTATCCTTTGCCACTTACTTTACACTGAGCAGCAGTTTGCAGTTACTAATTAATCTACCAAAATACTTTTGGGATTGAGGGAAAATCTGAGCAGCAGAGGAAACCCTTTGAGGCACCAGGACAAAATGCAAGATCCACATAGGCAGCTCCCATGATCTGAATTGAACCCAGGTCCCTGGATGCTCTGAGGCAGCTGCTCTTGGTGCTCCCCTAGTCTTTTTACAGGTCATTTTTGCCTCAACATCAAGTACTGCTATCATGAGTGGAGATTGCTTGACTATGAAGAAATTAGTTCATTCCCTGCTTCAGATTTCAAACCAATTCTTGGCATGATTGTCATTTGGGATCAATACAATGGAAATTCGTTAGAGGCAAAATTTGGCCATCTAATTTACTGGGTGCAAGAGGCAAAATTTGGCCATCTAATTAACTGGGTGCAAGAGGCAAAATTTGGCCTTTTAAATGGGCGCCTCTTGCTTTTAAAGGGGAGACTTTTATTTTGCTTTCTGAAGGCCTCTGCAACCACCACGTCTCTGGCAGTAGAGCCTTCTATAGTGAAAATTAACAAATTGTAAAGACAGGTTTCCTCTGCCTTTAAGGCTTTACCTGCGTAAAAGGTCCAATGAGCTCCAGGTTCTCTCTGCCGAGAGTTGAGTCGCTTCACCTCCTGCGTTTATAAGGATAGTTGCTGAAAGTGGCTCCAAAGGGGGAGGGATGACGACGTCATAAGTGCAAATTTTAAAGAACCTATCTGCGCACTTGGCAGTGAACCCACCACGAGCCCAGGAAAGTTCAGATCAATGGTCAACGTGATATAGTCTCAGCTAGAATGTCTACTAATCGGGGTGATAGTGAGACACGTGGGATCCTGGCCCTCAGGGCTCAAAAGGAAATTGATCTCCAGTTCACTGGAACTGTTAAGGATGGCCCGACCTTTGAGAGGCTGGCTGCGTGAGCATGGCTTTCAATATACTAAAGGCCAGGATATAATTAAGTTAAAAAGCCTATGCAAAAAAAATTCACTAGGTGATTGATCACATGGCAGGGGGTGTCTGGAATGACCTCTGCTATTCCATATGGGTAGCCAATCTGCCAAGCCCGTGGCCCTGCAGAGTGTAATGGATGATCCTGGTTCCCCCAAGCTCATCCCTGAAGCATCTCCAGCACCAAGCGGCAATGCTGATGCCAGAGACACAAGTGGATTGGAGGTGGAGGCCACAGGTAGGAACATGAGCTGACTGGAGGCTGACTCCACCGGCAGAAACGTGAGCGGGTTGGAATCTGACACAACTGGCAGGAACGAGCAAGATGCGCCTCATTAGCAGCCAGGTAATTTTTTTGCTTCGTTACCACCATCATCCTCATTTTTGGTATGTTCTCTAGAAACCCAGCAAAGGGCAAAGAACCAAAAACTGGCAAAGGCACAACTTGTCTCGAAGGAGATAAATGACATGCTGGTGTCCAATGACGTGGAGAGGGATGGCCTTTGTGTGGAAAGGCAGAGGGAGCACGAGGTGGAGATGCTTACGAAAATGCAGGGGGTGGAGGTTGTGGCATGGCAGGTTGATAGAATGGAGCATGCGCAGCACATGGCTGGATTCACCTCCTTGCTCCAGAGCATCGAGGGAAAAAAATGGATAGGCAGGCCTCAATGCCTCAGGATCTGGTCTTACACATCTATGACCTTTCCCATCAGCACCTACCCCACTTTCAACAGTACATAAACCACCCCCCACCCATCAGCCCTGTACCACTCTCCTGCATCCCAGAGGCTGGCATGAAATATAACAGCCACATCCAGATGGATGAGGCATTGGGGTCGTTTACTCCATCTTTCTCCTCATCCTCTTGCTGGACTGATATAAGATGATCCCACCTATACTTAAGCATTGAATTAAGAATTACAGAAACCAGTCATTAGTCACTTTGTCTGCTATTTGCATTCTTTATTGTTTTGATCTTGCTATTGAAATTGTTAATTGCTCTATACATATATTACGAAAAATGAAAAGTAAAAACTTGTATCGTGTCTAAAACATTTCATGAATGAGGCCTTTTTTCTTTTCTTCATAAGCTTCTGATTACAGAGTGAACAAGATCAGTTTTAACATTCATTTTATAGCATTAACTTTATAATCACTTTAGTGGATACAAGTAGGAATCGGTTTAGAGGATAGACATAATTGCTTCACGGATAGCCTGCTGATGCGTCCTTGCAAACTGATCACTCAGGTGCGGGGAGATCTGATAGGTCAGTGTTCCACTCTGGCAGGAAGCGGTCATCGCAGAGTTCACATATATATTGTGCAGGACACAACAGGCAACAACAACGTCTGAAACAAAAGAGGTACAAATATCAAGGCGCTTAGACAGGCGCCTTCAGCGGCCTTTCAGATGGCCAAAAGTATTTTCCAGACCTTCCTTGTCAAGTACAATTGTCTGTTAAAGGTTCGTTGCCATTGATAGAGTGCGCGGGGATGTGTGAAACCCTTCATCAGCCACTTCCTGATGGGGTAAGAAGGGTGTCCGACTAGATGCACGGGGATCTCCACTCTGTGTACAGTTCTGGATTTCTGTGGGGAGAGCAATGCAGATTTAAAGGTACTTTCACAATCTCATGGTCGACAAATGTTTTCCAGTGCATGGCCTACAGTATCTGGAAAACTCCAAACCCTTTAATTAGATTATACTCCTTGAAGTAGCCTTGTAGCATATAATTGTAAAACAGGGACACATGCTTCACAAAGAGAATGGTCAGTGGTGGGTATACACTTATCTCACATGGGAAGAGGTATCCACCCTGCTCGTTGTCCTTTCTGTAAATGGGTGGGTTGGCTAGCGCTCAAGCATCTTGCGTGCAGCCAGGCCAACCCACATACACATTTGTGAAGCTGGAAAACAGAAAGGCGGAGTGTATAGATCAGCAAATGAGACACATTAAGTAATAAAGACGGAAGTGTGAGTAAGACCACAACCTTTGTGCATTAAAAATCCCCTTCTGTTTGCAGAAATAGTTTCAATCTGCACTCCAGGGAAGTTGTTGTATAAGGAACAGGTTCAACGGGTCTGAAAAGCAACGAGTTTAGGCACAGTTCAACTGTGATAACAGTCTTTATTTTACCATGAGGGAGATTCACCACAGGGAATCATAATCACTCATACACTTGTCAGACACAACTAAACAATTTATAAACTGCCCTTGGTAGAGATACACAGTAGAGGAAGGTGCAACAACAGTACCCACCACCACTCAACCAAGTGCCGTTACAGCACCAATATTAAATAAGGAAAAAGAAGTAAGATGAAATGATGATCAATCAGTGTACACCTTGATATTGATTCTCTAGCATCAGCTCTGACTCATAACCTGGAGTGGAGTTTGGGTATTTATAGACAGCCCAAAATCTATCTCTGGACTCTTAAGTATGTGCAACAACCTACCTAATTTGCAGCATTGTGTGTTCACACAGAATGCATTGGCTTTCTTCACACCACCAACTAATGCAACATCCTCAGGTAGCTTCTCAACAGTTGAGTTTAATATGAGTTCCATCTTTTTCCAACGCTCCATGTGACTATTTATTACCATTAATTTTTTACAGATCATTTTTTTCATCCAATGCTAAATTTAAAAAAACTAATTTTTATTTGCTTTCTGTCTCCCTAGTTACAAAAATTATCTAAATTGGATGCAAATGCTTTTTTATATTTTCTGCCCATTTATCACATTCCATTTGGATAGGAGTGTGTTTGGATTTAATATTTTGCAAATCAAAATGAATTTGATTTAAACAATGGCACTGAGAGGATAAGACTAATAAAATCACCTCATAAAATCCTTAGAACACATACAATTATCAAAGGAAAAAAAAATGATAGCTGCTCATTAGTGCAATCTAAAGATGTTTCGAGGAAAAGGATCAAAGAGAAATAAGAGATTTTAAAAAAAAAAGGAAATTCTAACACCTAGGGTCCTGGCAGCGGAATCTGAGCTGCCACTCGTGAAACAATTGGGCGCTCAAGACATTACGCCAAGTCGAGAAAGTTTTCTTGGGTGGTTGCACATGGATTAAATGATAGAAAGGGAGAAAGCCAAGGATCTGAAAACTTGAGTGACTATTGCTAAAATGGATAATGAGTCAGATTCAGAATCAGAATTTATTCATTGTTTTGCAGCGGCCTAATGGGAGCCACTATGGGCCAGCAGGCACAATGGCTAAACAGAAATTAAGGGTGAGTTAGGATAATGATGTTGAGTTTATTGCCATACACATGATACAATATACATATGCACCAAAATTCTTATTTGCTGAGCTGAGCAGGTTCTTGTAAAAAAAGACTCTAATGGAAAATTAATTAAATTAAATAGAAAGGATAAATACATAATATATATTTCTTCACAGAAATCCTAGTGCAAAAAAAGTGATTGGCAGTAGTGCAGACAGACCATGATAAGTGTAGCAAGGGGAGGTTCAAGTGTCTGATGTAGATCATGGATTTCCTCACCTCCAGAACACAATCTGTAAGAAAATCTCCTCCACATTCTCCATCAGTACTGGAACACCACAGGGCTGTTTTCTTAGCCCCCTGCTCTACTCACTTTACACCTACGAATGGGTAGCTTGGTATGTCAATAACACCATCTACAAATTTGCTGACAATACCACAGTAGTGGGTTGTATAAAAGAAGGGGATGAGTCAGCCTACAGGATGGAAAACTTGGCTGAATGGTGCACCACCAACAACCCTGCACTCAATATCACTAAAACTAAGGAGCTGATTGTTGACTTCAGGAAAATAAAAAAAACAGAGGTGTACAATCCAGTGATCATTGGGGGATTAGAGATGGAGAGGGTGAGCAAATTTAAGTTCTTGGGAGCCACTATCCCAGAGGATCTTTTCTGGATCCAACACTCTAATGGCATAATGAAGAAAGTACGTCAGCGCCTCTACTTCCTCAGGAGTTTGCAGAGGTGTGATATGACATCAGAAACCCTGGCAAATTTCTACAGAAACGTGGTAGAAAGTGTGCTGACCAGCTGTGTCAGGGTCTGGTATGGAGACACCAATGCCTCTGAGCGTAAAGCCCGCCAGAGGTAGTGGACAAAGCCCATGACATCACAGGCAAAACCCTCCCAACCATTGAGAACGTCTTCAAGGAACACTGTTCTCAGAGAAGAATAGCAATCATCAAAGATCCACACCACGTAGCATGGGCTCTTTTCTCACTGTTACGATCACTCAAGAGGAGTAGATGCCACAAGACTCACACCACCAGATTCAGAAACAGCTGCTACCCCTTCACCAACAGACTCCTCCACAACAAACTCCATCAGGGACTCATTTAAGGACACTACCACTTGTGCACTTTATTGATCTATTTTTCTCTCAATTAATTTACATTCATAATTGGTTTGCAGTTTTTAAAAAAATGCGTACAGTTTTTTTCCACACTACCTTGCTCAAAGGAAAAAGAATCTCAGGGTTGTATGTGATGTCATGTATGTACTCTGATAATAAATCTGAAATCTGAGAGTAATTGGAAAGAAATTGCTCTTGAAAGTAGAGGTGCTGTTTTTCAGGCTTCCCTACCTTAGGAAGATAACAGGGAGAAAAGATTGTGACCAGGGTAGTGGAGGTTCTTTATGACGTTGGCTGCTTTTGCGAGCAGAAGATTTTCAATGACCTCAGATATGCAGAGGGTAGATGCAGAATGGCGTCTAAGAGTGCACTAGAAAAGTGTTGTGGTAATAAATGCAAATACACGGCAGGGAGTTTCAGCAACAAATAAGATCAGGTTTAGGTGAAGTTTGGCCATGTCACAAGGTGAAAATGAACAGGCTTAATAGCAGCTCTGGCCTCTGGTCGACAGCTTATCTCTAGGTCAAATAGGTCACCAAGATTTACTTTCAAATGACCTCTGAAACTGTTCAGCAAAGCCCACAATTAGAATAAGCTTAAGTTTGGCAATAAAAATCTCATCTTAAAGAGGGAGTAGGCATTTAATAATGCACCAGTGTCGCTCAATTATTATATGTATTTCAATAATCACCAATATCTGATTGTTATTGTGTTTGTGATACACTGTTGTGCATTATTATATCAATGTTGCACATTATCATGGAGAAGTTGTATTAAAAGTTATCACAAAAGTACAAAATATTGGCCTGGGAGCATCAGTAAAGAGAGAATTAAATTTAATTTTTTTGGTTATTCCCGTCTATGGAACCAAATAGTGAAAAAAAGTTGCAGAGATGGGGAGGGGTGGGGAGAACAAATGAATCTCTACAGTAGGATGGAAACCAGGTTTTGTCAAAGCTGTAGGAACCAGTTAGTTACTGGAGCTTTCAACACAGTTGTTTTCTCATTGTTTTAATCCTGTTGAAGGGTCACGGACATGAAATATTAACTCTTTGTCCTCAGATTCTGTAAAATACAAACATTTTTTATGTTTTCATTACAAAATTCTTGCATCTGCAATTTTTTTCTTCAAGATGAACATGAGCACATTAATATCTGATATGAAATTACTTCCTAATGATGCACAATATTATACAGTCGTATGTCGCTTAAAGTCTACGATACGCTCTGCGAAATAGGATGTTGTGCAAACACTAATGACAGGTGATTAGAAGCGACATGGGTGTCAGGGTAATTAAACCATTCCCTAACAGCAACATTCGGTGCTGTGTTATTCCTGCATTAGAATAATTGCTGTTGCTCAATTTTTACCTGCTAGGCCACAGCTTCGAACATCATTAATTTTATACTGGAGCATGGTGCCTGGAGAAATGGACGCGGGCTCATTTTCTGTAACACTACTGCTGGATGCCCGAAGTTCTTCAGTCTTGTGGCAGGACTTCTGTCAGTGTATGTGACAATAAGCATTTTACTGTAATGACAAACAGTGGCTCTGACTGAGAGGATCATAACAAGTTCAATTACATCCACTAGGTCCCATTCTCCAGTCGAGATTTCCGAACAGACGTATATGCGGTTGGACGTTGCCTGGATGTTATGCGGCACATGACTGTATACTACTCTGGCATTAGCAGTCATAACTGTATCTGGCATTATTTGTAGCATTTTCAGCTTTGTAAAAGTAAACGTTATTGTCTTAAATATACAGTATTGCAGAATTATTTCAGAATCAGAATTTATTGCTATGAACAAGTTACAAAATGCAGTGTTTTGCAGCAGTATCTTAGCCCTCGATGGGGTCTGGGTCATGTTCCCCTGAGATCTGCCGTTATTTGATATTAATCTAGAACTACAAAATAGTGTAACTATTTTATGCCATTACTTAATAATACAAAATACCTTTTACTAGACTAGTGTCAGATATAATGCTACAATTTGAAGGTAAAATAGTCTAATAAAACTGATGCAACTGAAAATACCTGAATACATGAAATGCTATGATCTACCATTAATCAATATCTAAATATTAAAATATTTAATATGTCAATATTAGTACTGAATTTGTTATTGTCTTTTTTGACATGCCAACTTATCATATTTGGCATAATATCAAATATTATGTCACAGCATGTGTACTACATTTAATACTTCAATTGAAAATTAATGGAAGCTCTTATCCAGTTATGCTTTTATAGTCACACAAAGATCCTGTGAGTCTGATGAAAATGGTTTCCATATCCAATTTTGGTAACCAGAATGATTAGCCTGCTATTGGTCTATTTTGAAGTTATAGGCAATAGGATGAGAGTTGCCTGAAAGGTCAATTTATCCATGTATCGTTATACTTGGGGCATTAAGAAAATACTTTTGCTGAAATTGATCCTGTCATGACCATAGAAAGCCTCAACGTACTCATGATCATTAAGTTATCTTTGAACTTTAATTACTATTAAAATATAAGAAAGCCCACAAACCAATGTGCACTGTGTTGAGATAATTTGCGTCACAATCCTTTTTCTGGAGGCACCATTTGAAAGATGGATTCCCATCAAACCTTGCCTGATTTTCATTGGATTAGGTGTGAGACCTTTTATACCCACTTCCATGGGGAAAGTGGAGCCACTGTTTGATACTTCTCTCAAAAGTTGTTAGGGTGGTGAAGAAGGTGTGTGGCACTCTTGCCTTCATCAGACAGGGCACTGAGGACAGGAGCAGAGACATTATGTTACAACTGTACAAAACATTGGTGCGCCTGCTCTCGGACCAGAGTGCTCAGTTCTGGTCACCCAGCTGTAGGAAAGATATCATTAGGCTGGAAAGGGTGCAGAAAAGATTCACAAGAATGTTAATGGGCTTGAATTACTTTTCACTCAGGAGTCAAAAAAGGGACCTTATAAATAAATGTTCATAAAATCATAAGGGGCATGGATAATGTAAATAGTCAATATAAAAGCAGGACAGAGATTAGAGAGCAGAAATATTTAAAGGAGACCGGGAGGGACATCTTCATGAATGCAATGTTGGGTTTATGGAATGAGTTGCCAGTGTAAGAGAGAGATGCAGGGACTGTTGTAAAGTTTAGAAGACAGGTGCCTGGAAAGGAAACATTTAGAGATAAAATGCAGGCAAATGGCACTAGCTGGGTCAGCACTGATGAATTGGGCTGAAGGGTCCTTTTCTGTGCTGGAGATGTCTATGATCCAGTGACTGTGCTGAGGAGCCAAGGCCTGATGTAAAGCCTGAAATTACTATCAATATATTATGCAATGAAAGAAGAAGAAGAAATTTAGTATTTCATGCTGGATGTCCCAATGTTGACAATAATGAAGGAATGGTGGACTTGTAACAACACTGATTTACCGCAGCTTATAAACAAATAAAGAACACACTCATTCATTTCTTTCAGCACACCGTGAAGTCAATTTTATTTGTATTCACTAGACACAACATTATATTCTTCAACTCCCCAAACACCACCAAGCCAAACTCCTTTGACCTTCTCATTGGCTCACTGTTACACGGGTGATCCTGATGCTCTCACTCTCCTCCTCCTGCAGCCGAGATCCATCACCCGACGTTTAACACACCTATGCATGTGTGCTATTACTCCCGCGCTTTGCTTCGCTTATGTTATTAGCAGTGATCGGCACCACTCCTGACTCAGGCAAGTACATGACTGCGGAACATTCTGAGACCCCCTTCTAGACATAGAGGGATTTTTGGCTCCAACTCAAAAAAATGACCAACCACTTCACAACATCCAGAACCCTTCTCCCACTGGGCTATCACTTCAATTTCTGTGACCAAACTCAGGCGGAATTAAATGAAGATTTTGAAATCAAATTGAATTAAGGTAACTACAGTCTTCCCCAATGCATCCTGGATGGGGTCAGAGATCGATGTCATGCATCAATTGCAGGAAGCACTCAAATGAAAGAATGGGTAGATGAAACATGAACATCGGGCTTCTCCTTCGAAAACTTGGTGGTGAACATATTATCCAATGATGGCCACCTGGGGGTGCTCTGACAATGCAGGAAATGCATGGCGTAAGTTTAGTCATATCTTTTAAAATGACAACAGTATATTGTCATTTACAATTAGGATAACAATTAAATCATTTTTACTGAACATAATGTACAGTTTTCAAGTTATGCTGGTTGTTTAGGTGACATTTAACTTGCTTACAAGACAGAAACAAGATGAAAAATATGAGCATTCCTGTACCTGTGCATGTAATTAATACACAGGTTTTGTACTTGGTTCTAACTTCATAAGAGTTAGTTAAATTGGAAGCCATTAGATGCAAAAAAAAGAATTGTCTGATGAACTGGATTTTTCTTTTGTTTCAAGAAATATTCCCTGAATGATAAATAAACACATTGGAAGGTTTAGAACTGTTGAGAACTTCACAGCATTTTTTTTTCATATTTACTCAGTATGGAAATTCAGGCAAGTTAAACTGGTTTTATTCATGCAAAACACTGAGGATTCTGGAGATTGCAGATTCTGGAATCTGAAGCTAAACACAATCGGCTGGAGAAATTTAGTGTAGCATCAGTGTCAACATTTTGAGCTGAAACTCTATTTTAACTTGAAACATTTACCGTTCTTTTCCTTCTGCTGTTGAGGCTTGACCTACTGAGTACCTCCAGCACATTGCGTTCAATCTTCAAGTTTTGGCTGCATCGACAGATTTCCTACAAGTCATCATACATAATTGTATCCTGATGCAATATATAAATCTTATGTAGGGCACTCGATCCTCAAGGCTACCCAGTTTGTAATGATACTGCAAATGAAGCAGCACGGTGAATTCGTTGTGCTAATTTTATTCTACATATGGAAGTTAAGGTAAATAATATTGATGCGCTTGCACCTGAATATCCTACAAGTTGCTTTAGATTTTTTTCCCAGGAAATGTAGACTTGAAGCATTTTAACATATTATTTATAATGTGAGAGCATAAACTACTTTATGTCAACAAAGGGTTGAATTAAACATCTGATTCAAACTAGATGAGGATATTAGTGAAAAAATGGGTGGTAAAGCATCTGCTCCTACACAAAAAAGAAAACTTTGACTGTCAAGGATCAAATGGCTTGCTAACGTGAGACACTGACCAAAGAAGCAAATTTTAGATGAAGAAGTAGGGTGGCAAGGTTAACATAGAAGTTAGCACGACGCGGTTACAGAGACTGAGATCGGGGTTCGAGTCCAGGGATTTGCATGTTCACCCTGTGTCTGTGTGGGTTTCAACCGGGTGCTCTGGTTTCTGCCCACTGTTCACGAAATGTATCGGGGGCTCTAGATCAATTGGGTGGCACGGCCTCATGGGTCGAAAGGGCCTGTTACCGTGCTGCATTTCTAAATATTTTTTAAAATTTCATGACACTAAAAAAAAAATGATTTGAGAGGGGTGGAAGATTAACCTTTGCAAACTTGCAGAACTTCAAACTTCTAATACATTTTGCAACAACAAAACAAGTAATTTGGCATGTCTTCACTTGTGATTTGGAAGAACTTCAATGATATGCATTGGCAAAGATGTCTTGGTGTTCTGATTGATAATCCGAACTAAAAGATTCATGTTAAAGTGAATCCAACAGCACTTCTGAATAAACCTGGGAGAGTAACCCCACCCATGTTATTATAGTGACACAAAATGCATTCCCCTGGTCATGTCAAGTAAAATTAATGTTTGGCCTCAAGCCAACAGAAGGTTTTGATCTTTCCATGTGTCTTTGGGCAGACTAAAGTTCCCATTCCATGTCTGCATAATTGAATTTCATGCCTACTTTGATATTGTAAAAAGATGTGTGTTATTCACTTAACAGTTCCAGTGAATTGAGCAGGCACCTGCACATTCACCAAATATTTACCACACCATGTCAGTTAATGCCAATAAAATACCTATGCTCACTATTGGTGTGAGTTTCATGATGTGTAATAGCTCGAAGCTATTAAAATGTAAATGGAAGCAACATAGAAGCAACATAGATTACTAAAATCAATTATTAGAGAAGAATTTTGACTTGGGCATTAAGTGGACAGGCTACCCATTAGATGGAAATCATGATATCTGGTTTTACTGAAGGCAATGAATGTGAATATTAAGCAAGGATAAAACAGGCAGCAGGCAAGAAGCTACCCATTTTCCACTGTCACCCATAAATTTCTATCCCCTCCCTTTCAAAGGGGAGGAGGCAAGTTAGACTTTCACATATTTAAGTCAACTGAACATTCTGAAATTTATTAATTAATAGGTGTTAGAGAAATATACTTTGCTCGTGCATCATTTATTCAAAGGAACAAAAATAAAAAGTCAAACTTTCTGCCATTACATGCCTACAAGTAAAGGAAGTAAACAAATTAAATACTTTTTTATAGCTCTAACCTCCATTCAAAATTAAAATGAGCAAAGGTAAGTGGTTAAATGCTTCTTTTAATTATTGGCTCTCTTTAGGGTATTTTACCTGTATAAAATATGTTCATTTACATTTTATTTATTTAAATCCATCTGGTTTAAAAATATCTGTGACAACAAACAGCACTTAAAGTAGTTCTAAAATTATTGGACATTTCTAATCTTGGGTCAGGATTCAGGGTTTGATTCCTGAAGCTTATACAGCCACCCCATTGTTGGGAAAGGTGTCAGATTTGGTGGGTTCACAGAGAGACGAGTCTGGACACAAAGGCTTGAAATCACACGTAGCTTTTATCATCACATCACAATTTATAGGGGAGCGTGGGAAGCGTTACAGGAATAAAAACACAGGTGCACAATTTATAAAGGAGCATGGTAAAATTCTGCACAATACACAATTTATAATTCACACAGGTGGTGCCGACATCCGCACACTATAACAGGGGTAATACACATCCTTCCCAGACCCATGATCATCCAGAGGCGACCCTGGTACAAATGGTACTCGCTGGCGTATAGGCACACTCTCAGCCCCATGATCATCAGGAGGTGCAGCTCTACTATAAGTATCCATCTATAGCCGTTTAAACTATCGTGATACCATGGATCAGCTTCAGTGCAATGCACACCTTACCCACGACCCTTCCAAGCAACGTCAACAGTAGCGAACATGGCATGGAGTGGTGTCTGGGGCCATCATGAGGCAGAGTGAGAGCAATGTGTTCTGTCCTGGTGCTAAATACAGGGTTCTAGCCAATAGTGACTTGAATTACCCAATGGCAAGGTGTGCACTAATTTGTGGCTGGAGCCCCAACCTTGACTGACAGGTGATATAATTAGAGGCCAGATACCCAACCTTGATTGACAGGTGATGTGACTTCTTAATACATTCCAGAAAGGGAGAAGACATGTGACAACCCGCAATATACACATTCCAGACAGTTGGGGGTGGGGGGAGGGGGAGAACATCATTTCCTCAACACACAACATACCCCCACCTTGCTAATTGCCTCTTCAGTGTGAGGAACAGTTTGTACAGTCCTCCTGATTTGGAAAAAGAAGAGTACGGACAGGATGAAATTGCAGACGGCAGAATCAGGCAGTGGACTGGATCCAAGACAATTCATTTTCATGTGGGAAAGATATTCTGAGGCAAACTAGTTTTGTACTTACAGCTGCCAGCTATTTGTACTTCAAATTTCACTACTGCTTTGGTATTATAAGTTATTGTAACCTTATTGTTGGATTGCTGTAGAGCTGATTTGAAGTTTATTTAATTTCAATGAGAAACATGTGCTCCAAACCCCTTTGTGATCAAGTTCACGCAGCTTTCACAAAAAATGGAATGTCTTGTGTTATATTATCCCCAAAACACTTGTAAATGTTCTGGAGAGCCTCGTCATAAAATCTTTAATCTTTCTTATTCACCATATACTGTATATTTATTTTTCTCCCAAAATTGGAAACAATGTTGAACAAATGATAATATTTGCATTTTTAATTAGCAAGAATTGGAGCCTATATTATTGTGATTTGATTCACAATCAAGGATAAACATTCAGAAATTAATGCTTTATTTGTCAATTTTTCATACAGCTAACAACTCTGGCAACTAAATGGCAGGATATCTTCTGTTAATTCAATCACAGAGCCACCAATGCACTTCACTAGTTGCAGTATTATCTTCATGTGAAGCTGACCTTTTATTTAAATTATATTGAAACCTTTGGCTCATAACTGTTCAAAGTGGAAAAGAAGTGTTCAGGATGGTCATGGAGAACCAGAAAACTGCAGAACCATTGAACATTACAGCATAGAAAACAGACCCTTTGACCCTTTTAGTCTGTGTCCAACTATTCTGCCTAGTCTAGTGGTTCTCAACCTTTCTCTTTCCACTCACATACCACTTTAAGTAATCCCTATGCCATCGGTGCTCTGTGATTAGTAAGGGATTGCTTAAGGTGGGATGTGGGTGGAACAAAAAAGGTTGAGAATCCCTGCTCTAGACCCAATTGTTACTGAAATACTTTGCTTGAGAAAAAATTGTCATTGGCCCATTTCCTTTGGAGTTAGGAAACCGTGCACATAACGAGTCAATTAGGTACGATTAAAACAGTGGTTTCCACCCACATACCACTTTAAGTTTTCCCTATGCCATCAGTGGTCTGTGATTAGTAAGAGATTGCTTAAGGTGGGTGGAAAGAAAAAGTCTTAATTATTCACTTTAGATGGCAATTCGTTCCTCACTCCCACTACTCTGTGTGTGAAGAAGCTTCCCCTTACGTTACCCCTAAACCTTTATCCTTAACATATGTCCCCTGGTTAGTATCTCATCTCAGCTCTGTGGAAAAAGCCTAATTGCATTTACTCTATCTATAACCCATCTAACTCCTCTGCACTCTTTCAATCATATTGACTCTTTCCTGTAGTTAGGTGACCAAAACTGCATACAATACTCCAAATTTGGCCTCTCCAATGTTTTGTACAACTTTACCATAACATCTCAACTCCTGTACTTAATACTTTGATTTATGAAGGTCAATATGCCAAAAGCTCTCTTTACAACCCTATCCACTTGTGATGCCACTTTCTGGGAATTATGTATCTGTATTTCAAGATATTTCTGTTCTACCGCATACCGCATTCCTCAGTGCCCTAATCTTTTTCCATATATGTCCCTTCTTGCCTTGTCCTTCCAAAATGCAATACCTCACACTTATCTGCATTCAATAACATCGGCTATTTTTCAGCTCATTTTTCCAGCAGGTCCAGATCCCTCTGCAAGCATTGAAAGCCTTCCACGCTGTCCACAAAACCTCCAAACTTAGTGCCATCTGCAAACTTACTGATCCAATTTACCACACTATCATCCAGATCATTGATATAGATGACAAATAACAAGGACCCTGAGGGTGTGCATCAGGTTTACACAAAGCCCTTTTTAAACACCTTTCAGAGTAAATTCCCGTACATTATCTTCCAACCCACTCTATCATGGAGTTCCAGAGCCATCTTTGGAATGTTCTGTGTTTCCCACACTGGCCTATAAAGAAGATACTTAAGGTCAGCATAAACTATTCAGCATAACTGAGTAACCTTTACAAGTTGCAATGAGCCTGCCTTAACATTAAATTGCATCAGACATTTTCCCAAGTACTTCATGGTGGAATGAAATATTATTAATGTATATCATTGGACTCAGCCTCCTCCTTGTGTCTAATTCTGTTCCTATTACTTCGCACAGAATAACAAAGCTTAATTGAAGTCTGACAATTTTGACTGAATCTGGTTTTAAATGAACTGTGCCATTTACTTGTGGACACCACTTGAGGGCAGTGTAAGATGGCAATATGAAGGTATGCACACTGAGAACGGCTCTGGTCGTTTGCCCAAGCACTGAAATCATTTTAAATAATACTGTGGTTATGTCTTTATTATGAACAGCGTTGCTGAGCAATATATATTTGTCAAAACATCCCTGTTATGTCTCCAAGCATGATAGGGAGATACCCATCTTTTCCAGCCTACTCTGACTCAGCTACCTGCATTACACCAATGAAGCTCTGTGGAAGCTCAAGGGATATCATCTCAAATTGACACTTTGCAGCATTCTTAACTCAACACTCGAGTTCAACAATTTCAAACCAGAATGATTGTCTCTGTTTTCTTAAACAGGGTAACCCTGCAATTGCTGACAGCAGCACTAGACCCATCTTTTGATTCTTTCCCCATTTTGCTCACATAATCTTCTTTCTTTGGCTTGACTTCGCGGACGAAGATTTATGGAGGGGGTAAAAGTCCACGTCAGCTGCAGGCTCGTTTGTGGCTGACAAGTCCGATGCGGGACAGGCAGACACGGTTGCAGCGGCTGCAGGGGAAAATTGGTTGGTTGGGGTTGGGTGTTGGGTTCACATAATATATAAATAGCATTTCACCCACTTGCTCAACCCATCCACATCAAGAACCCCAAATGTGCAGCTGAAGTTGTGATGCTTGGGTGTGTGTGTATATCTCCAATCTTTTCTCCAAATTTCCACCAATTCTTGTAATTTTCCTTGTTTTAATTGAATTTTATACAGAATAATTTTTTCCCCTTTTTTCCTCTTGTTTTTTACATAATGCTCACATTTTGTTCAGGATAGTTACAAAGTCGTTCAGAAATCCACCATGTTTTTTTAAAAATCCATCAAGACACATCTAACAGACAGAAAGAAAACTGTTCAGATTTTCCAGATTTTCTGGTCACCGTAGTTTTACCTCAGACAACAGTAAGCACAGCAAACCCTGACTTCAGTCAATGTCCTTCATCATAAACATTCTGTGTCCAGAAGTAAGAATGAAAAAGTGTTTTTATAGGCTTTCGTTTTTACAGCTAATGTAAATATCATTTAATCTTTCTTTGAAGGCAAACATTAATTCCTAAAATATCAATGCAAAATATGCTTAAAGCATTCCCTTTATTCTTTCAAAGGGATACTGCACAATTAGTCGATCAGCATCATATATCAACTGGAACACATTCATTATATTTCCATAAACACAAGAGCAAAGTTTACAACATGAAAGTATTTAGCAGAATAGCCAGCTGGCTGCAATAATGCAGAAAACGGAGAGTGGTGAAAAATGGTGGTACAGCTGGAGAGACTCTAATGGCAGCACTGTGGACCTGGAAGAACGGGGAGCAGAGAGCGGAGACAAAGTGCTGCTCCACGGGGTCCTACCGTCAAGAACTGATTCTGACAGCTCCATGGAGGCTTTAAATGGCCTGTTAAAGGAGCTGACAGTGTTTTTTAAAAAATTTTGGAATCTCAAGGCCTGTGCCAAAAGTGGTGGCACCTTTGCTGGGCAGCATACCACAAAGGTTGCAAATGCTGGGGGCGCAGCAGCAGGGCACAGGGCCCAGAAAGGGGAGAATATCCCCATAGAGGGGATGACCTTACTGGACAGTGGCCATGGCCTCAGACCAGCAAGATGTTCAGCGGCTGAGGAACATACATAGGCTGTAGGATGCTGGATACCCACTCGTGGAAAACAGCTATCAGATCCGGGATTTGAGAGGGTGCTGAGGCCAAGATGGGCTCCCAAGGGGCCTCGGGCTCTGAAGATTTCCTGATCATGTCACACATTCTGATCTGGAGCTTGGGTTGCCGATGGTTTGAACTGGAGTCTGTGCAGAGGCTGGGTGAGTGCAGGAGGCGAATCCACAGACACTCAGTGTCTCTGAAGGGACACTCATTTGGTTCTCTTTCTCCTATTGTTTGGGGCGCCAGGCAATAATCATGGCGACTCTTCACATTACAGCAGACAAAAGTTGGAGTATATCATGTATATTAGATTTTTAATGTATTATTAAATGACAATAAAAGGAATGAAAGAACCTTTGAAAAGCCTGGCATCTGAATGTAGGCCTTGGAAGGATTAACGCAAGGATCACATTTGTACACGACTTTAGATCAAAAAGCACAAGCTTTGTGTGACTATATCTTAGGAGGTGGAGGAAGTGAAGAATGGTAGATAGTTATTATTCATTTATTTTATGATTTGTTGCTAAATAAACATGAATAGCAAATTTATTTCAGCAATAAGGTGAGGTATAACCCTTCATTATGAAAATAATTAAGTCATATCACTTCAAATTGAAATGTATGTGATAAAAGAGGAAGTTATATTTAGGAATGCAAATAGGTGGCACATTAAAAGTAGCTCGGCAGTTCAATATGGCCTGCAAATAGAATAGTAAATCAAGCTATGTTTTTTATTTCTGTTAATAAATTCTTTAAAAGTAGAGATATTCAAATTGCATGTACTGTTGTTCCCGTTTCCTTCTTACAGCGAAAACATCTATTTGATACTGTTGGGTCCCATTTATTTAACTTTTGGGGCATGGTGTATAGCCTGTGTAACCAATTATATTGTATCATGCGTAACCTCGTGTTTATTGAATTTCTCATAGTTCCGGAGCATGTTTCATTCTTTATCTTTATGTTTAGATCTTGTTCCCACTTTTGTTTGGGTTTACAGCTTATTTCATCGTTCTTTTCCTCTTGTAGTTTGATGTACATGTTTGTTATAAATCTTTTAATTATCATTGTGTCTGTAATCACATATTCAAAACTGCTTCCTTCTGGTAACCTCAGTCTGCTTCCCAATTTGTCCCTCAAGTAGGGTTTCAGTTGGTGGTATGCAAACATTGTACCGTGAGTTATACCATATTTGTACTTCATTTGTTCAAAAGATAAAAATTTATTTCCCGAAAAACAATTTTCTATTCTTTCAATCCCTTTTTTCTCCCATTCTCTAAAGGAAAGGTTATCTATGGTGAAAGGGATTAGTTGATTTTGCGTCAATATTAATTTTGGTAGTTGATAATTTGTTTTGTTTTTCCTTTCTATGTGAATCTTCTTCCAAATGTTGAGCAGATGATGCAGTACTGGTGAATGCCTATGTTGCACCAGCTTTTCATCCCACTTATATAGTATATGTTCAGGTACCTTCTCCCCTATTTTATCTAGCTCTAATCTGGTCCAATCTGGTTTTTCCCTTGTTTGATAAAAATCTGATAGGTATCTTAATTGTGCTGTTCTATAATAATTCTTAAAATTTGGTAGCTGTAAGCCCACTTGTTTGTACCATTCTGTTAATTTATTTAGCGCTATCCTCGGTTTCCCCCCTTTCCATAAGAATTTGCTTATTATTTTCTTTAGCTCCTTGAAGAATTTCTCTGTTAGGTGAATTGGTAACGATTGAGAGGTATTGTATCCTTGGGAAGATATTCATTTTAATGCAATTTACCCTTCCTATCAGTGTTAGTGGTAAATCTTTCCAATGATCTAAATCATCTTGTAATTTCTTCATTACAATTGATAATTGATAATTTAATTTGTATAGATGGCCTAGATTATTATCTAGTTGAATATCTAGGTATCGAATTGCTTGTGTTTGCCATTTAAATGGTGATTCTTTCTTAAACTTTGTGAAATCCACATTATTCATTGGCATCGCTTCACTTTTATTTGCGTTGATCTTGTACCCCGACACTTCTCCATATTCCTTCAATTTCTTTTATTGATATTTCTGGTTCTGTTAAGTATACTATGATGTCATCTGCAAATAGACTGATTTTATATTCCATCTCTTTTATTTTTATGTCTCTTATTTTATTTTCTGTTCTTAACAGTTCTGTCAAGGGTTCTATAGCTAACGCAAACAGTGAGGGAGATAGTGGACATCTCTGCCTAGTTGACCTGCTTAATTTAAATTTGTTTGATATATATCCATTTACTGTCACCTTCCCCAATGGTCCCTTATATAATGCTTTTATCCAATTTATATATTTCTCTGGTAGGTTGAACCTCTGTAGTACTTTGAATAAATAATTCCATTCTACTCTGTCAAAGGCTTTCTCTGCATCTAAGGCAACTGTCACTGTTGGCGTCTTCTTTCCTTGTACTGCATGGATTAAGTTAATGAACTTACAGATATTGTCCATTGTTCGTCTTTTCTTAATAAATCCAGTTTGATCTAGTTTTGAGAAAGTGGAAAAGTTTTGGGAAGATCTAAATCAGGTATTAAATAACAAAAACTAACATACCAAAAATTCAGAGACCTTTCTTCTAAGTAATATAAGAAGTAAAGAACTTGGCCTCGATTTGGATGAAGCACAAAAAAGATTTATTATGATAGACTTAGCTGTAGCAAAAAAATGTATATTGTCAACCTGGAAATCAGAAGTTAGCCTGAGAATACAGCAATGGTACATCGAAATGAATAAATGTATTCCATTGGAAAAAATAACATATAATTTAAGAAATAACATCACAGTATTCGAACAAATTTTGGAACCGTACATGGAACACAACAGAGAAGTCCTACCGCGGGCGTCCACCACCTAAAATGACTGAATGAGAAGAAGATGAAATGAACTGACCCAGTATGTAAAAGTAGATGACACAATTTTCTTGTTTATTTTCATTGTGTGATGACATTGTTTAATGGGTTTAATGTATTGGATATGTTGAACATTTAGTGGGTGGGGAGGGGGGTGGGAAGAAAAAGGGAAGAAAATGTCACTGCGTATATTCAAGAGGGAAAGGTTTATGTGTATTTTGGTCAATATTATTCATAGTGTGAAAAAATTTTTAAAAATGTAAAAAAGGTAGAGATGATATGCTGAAGTTGTTTCCATGTTTAGGGTACTTAGGAACTTTAGAAATGGGGATAGAACAATGCCATGGCTGCTCCAAATCTCCCGATTTCCTTGGAATCCAAATATCTGGTGATCCTACCCTTGACCATATTCACTAACTAAGCATTTACAGCCCTCTGAGGTAGAGTAACCAAGTGGCATAAGAAGGGTTCTGACCTGAAATGCTGATGAATCTTTCTTTCCCCAGTGATGTTGCCTAACCTGTTGAGTTGCTCCAGCAATTTGTTTTATAGCTTAAGGCTTTTTTTTTAAATCACTATCCTAAATGGATGAACCCTTATCTGAGATTGTGCCCCCTGGCTCTAAACCATAGAACCATAGAACAATACAGCACAGAAATAGGCCCCTTCGGCTCTTCTAGTCTGTGCCAAACTATTTTTTTGCCTAGTCCCACTGACCTGCACCCAATCCATCGCCCTCCATACCTCTCCCATCCATGTACCTGTCCAAATTCTTCTTAAATGTTAAAGCCAAGTTCACATTCACTGCTTCAGCTGGCAGCTCATTCCACACTCCCACCACTCTCTTAGGGAAGAAGTTCCCCCTCATATATCCCCTAAATGTTTCCCCTTCCACTCTTAACCCATGTCCTCTGGTTTGTATCTCACCTACCCTCAGTGGAAAAAGCCTACCTTCCTCATAATTTTAAATACATCTACCAAATCTCACCTCATTCTTCTATGCTCCAGGAAATAATAAAGTCCCAACCTGTTTAACCTTTCCCTGTAACTCAGTTCCTTTCGGCACTCTTTCTCTCTTTTTGATATCTTCCCTGTAGTTAGGTGACCAAAACTGCACACAATACTCCAAATTTGGCCTCACCAATGCCTTGTACAACTTTACCATCACATCCCAACTCTTGTACTTAATACTTTGATTTATGAAGGCCGATATGCCAAAAGCTCTCTTTACAACCCTATCCACTTGTGATGCCACTTTCCGGGAATTATGCATCTGTATTTCAAGATACCTCTGTTCTATCGCATTCCTCAGTGATCTATCATTTTCCATATATGCTCTTTCTTGATTTGTTCTTCAAAAATGTAACACCTCACACTTGTCTGCATTAAATTCTATCTGCCATTTTTCAGCACATTTTTCTGGCTAGTCCAGATCCCTCTGCAAGCTTTGAAAACTTTCTTTGCTGTCTCCAATCTTTAGTGTCATTTGCAAGTGTGTTGATCCAATTTATCAAATTATCATCCAGACCATTGATACAGATGACAAACAACAATTGTCCCAGCACCCATCCCTGAGGCACACCACTAGTCACAGGGCTCCAGTCTGAGATGTAATCATCCACCACTACTCTCTGGCTGCTCTCATCCAGCCATTGTTGAATCCAGTTCACTACTTCACCATGAAAACCTAGTGTCTGAACCTTTTTGATTAACCTCCCATGTGGGACTATGCCAAAGGCCTGAAGAAAGTCTACATAGACAATGTTCACAGCCATTCCTTCATCAAATTTCCTGCTAACCTCCTCGATAAACTCTATAAGATTGGTTAAACGTGACCTACCACACACAAAGTGAAAACACAATACTGGAGAAACTCAACAGGTCAATCAGTGTCTTTTATATAACAAAGGTAAAAATACATAACAGATTTACTGGGCTTGAACCCTTTATCAAGGAATGGTAAATTGTCAGGAGGTTACCAAACAAAGGAGTGGTGGGGGGGGGGGAGACCCATCTACCCTCCTCCTGCCTCCTGGGTGTGATCGTGTCCCTTTAACTCCTGTCTACCACCCTGATCTGGAGTTAGAAGATAGAAGATAGAAGATAGGAGCAGGAGTAGGTCATTCAACCCTTCGAGCCTGCTCCGCCATTCAACGAGATCATGGCTGATCTTAAAGTTCAGTACCCCGTCCCCACCTTCTCTCCGTAACCTTTAATACCCTTATACTAAAGAAATATATCTAATTCCCTCTTAAATATATTTAATGAACCTGCCTCTACTGCCCTCTGTGGCAATGAATTCCACAGATTCACCACCCTCTGGGTAAAGAAATTCCTCCTCATCTCGGTCCTAAATGGTTTGCCTATTATCCTCAAACCATGGCCCCGGGTTCTGGATTTTCCCATCATTGGAAACATCCCATCTGCATCCAGTCCTGCCAGAATTTTATATGTCTCTATGAGATCCCCTCTCAATCTTCTAAACTCCAGCGAGTACAATCCCAATTTGCGCAATCTTTCCTCATAAGTCATTCCAGCCATTCCAGGTATCAGCCTGGTGAATCGCCTCTGCACTCCCTCCATTGCAAGAACATCCTTCCTTTGATAAGGAGTTCATTCAACTTCAGTTCCAATACCTTAACTCAGCTTGTAGGCCCTGCAAGACAGATGGCTTGCAAAACTTTATGTGAGGAAGCCCAGCTGTATAAGTTGAGGGGGAAAAACTGAGCTAATGTTACAAATGGACGTCCTACATCGGTATGGGTTAGTTCTAATATCAACAAGAAAGTGAGATACCTGAAATTGTTGAATCCAGTATTTGAACATGAAAGGGCTGCAATGTACCCAGATGAGGTGGTATCTCAAGTTTATGTTGGACCTTACTATAACTGTGCAGAATAGTCAGAGAGGGAGTGAAGATGGGTGGAGGATTAAAACAATAAACAACTGTAAGCACAGGTTTAGCACTATGAACGGAATCTGCATGTAGTTTCTCCAGGGTGGAACAGACAACATTGTGACCATTAGTTTGGAAGAAGTGCAAGTGAATTGCCACTATTCTTGGATAGACTATTTTGGGCTCTGCATGCTGAAAGGGAAGATGGTAAAAGTACAACTCTTGCATCTCCTTCAGGTTACATGGTAAAGTGTTGGGAGAAGAGGAGTTGTTGCTGGAGATTAAAGAGTGAACCAGGGAGTCAGTAAGGAAATAGTAGTCCCTCGGAATACTAAAAGAGGGGGTGAGCAGAAGATGTATCCAGTGATGGAATCTCATTGAAGGGTGCTGGAAAATACATTGAATGCACAAGGACCGGAGAAGAGAGGTTAGATGAGAGATGTAGAAAATAGCTGTGAAGTGGAAAAATCTCATAATTGGAGCAAGTAATATGCTCACAAAGAAACTTGGAAAATATAATGGATTTCTTATAGAAGGGCTGTAGTGGAGATAATTTTTGGTGTGTGAGGACTTGTAATTACAACTGTTGGTTGCTCATCTATTAGCCAAGGAAAAGAACGAGAAAATACCATATGGAAATGTGAGTATTGTGAGAAAATTAATGAGAAGTCCAATTCCTGAACGCGGCAGGGATGCCCACTATCACCATTATTGTTTGCGCTAGCTATAGAACCACTAGCAGAATCGATAAGAAGAGATAATAATATAAAAGGAATAAAAATAAAAGACAGGGAATATAAAATCAGTCTGTTTGCGGATGATGTGATAGTGTACTTAACAGAACCAGAACTATCAATAAAAGAACTATATAAGAAATTGAAGGAATATGGAGAAGTGTCGGGATACAAGATAAACGTAAATAAAAGTGAAGCAATGCCTATGAATAACGCGGATTTCTCAAAATTTAAGGAGGAATCCCCATTCAGATGGCAAACGCAGGCAATAAGATACCTAGGTGTGCAAATAAACAAAAATCTAGGCCAATTATATAAACTCAATTACAATCCACTAATGAAAAAACTACAGGACGATTTAGAGCATTGGAAAGAGCTACCACTAACACTGATAGGAAGGATAAACTGTATTAAAATGAACATTTTTCCAAGGATACTATACTTATTTCAGGCATTGCCAATACAACTGACAGAAAAATTCTTCAAAGAGTTAAAGAAAATAATAAGGAGATTTTTATGGAGAGGGGGGAAACCGAGGATAGCACTAGACAAATTAACAGAATGGTATAAACAAGGAGGCTTACAATTGCCAAACTTCAAAAATTATTATAGAGCCGCACAATTAAGGTACCTATCAGATTTTTATCAAACAAGGGAAAAACCAGACTGGACGAGACTAGAATTAGATAAAATAGGGGAAAAGATACCTGAACACATATTATATAAATGGGACGAAAAATTGGTACAACATAGAACTTCTCCAGTATTACACCATCTCCTCAATATATGGAAGAAGATACATGTAGAAAGAAACAAAATAAATTACCAAATACCAAAACTAATATTGACGCAAAATAAGCTACTCCCTTTTACAATAGACAACCTTGCCTTTAGAAAATGGGAAAAAAAAGGGATTAAAAGAATAGAAAATTGTTTTTCAGGAAGTAGATTCTTATCCTTTGAACAAATGAGAGATAAGTACAATATAACGGGAGATACAGCGCTGGCATATTACCAACTGAGATCCTACTTGAAAGATAAATTAGGAAGCAACTTGAGTTTACCAGAGGGAAGTAACCTTGAATATGTGATTACAGATACAATGTTAATCAAAAGATTTATAAAAAATATGTATATTAAACTGCAAGAAAAGGAAAATGAGGAAACAAATGGTAAAACTAAACAAAAATGGGAACAAGATTTAAATATAAAGATAAAAAAGGAAACATGGGAGAAGTTATGCTCTGGAACGATGAGAAATACAATAAATACGAGGCTGCGTATGATACAATATAATTGGTTACACAGACTATACATTACACCGCAAAAGTTAAATAAATGGGACCCAACAGTATCTGATAGATGTTTTCGATGTAAAAAAGAAAGGGGAACAACAATTCATGCAATCTGGACATGTGAGAGAGTAGAAAAATTTTGGGATGATCTCAATCAGATATTAAATAAAATAACAGAAAACAATATACCAAAGAATCCAGAGATCTTTCTCCTAAGTAACATAAAAAATAAAGAATTTGGAATTGACTTGGAGGATGCACAAAAAAGATTTGTTAAGATAGCCCTAGCTGTAGCAAAAAAATGTATTACGTCAACCTGGAAATTGGAAGATAATTTGAAAATACAACAATGGTATATAGAAATGAATAAATGTATTCCATTAGAAAAAATAACATATAGTTTAAGAAATAATATTGAAATATTCGAACAAGTATGGGAGCCTTACATTAAATACAATAGCGAAAACCTACCGGGAACAAACATTACCTAAGTTGATGGAAGGAGAAGAGAAGAAAAAAATGGACTCAGTAGAATTTCTGGTGTATTTTTGTTGAATGACAACATTGTCTAACTGAATTAATGCAACCTAGATTGTATAACTAAAATGGATGAGAGGGGGGAGGGATGGGGGGGTGGCTTGGGAGGAGGGAGGGGGGAGGGAGAAAAAGTCACTGTAAATGTGTGGAAAAGAAAAAGTGTATATCATGGCTATTGTGATTTATGGTGTGAAAAATAAAAAATTTAAAAAAAAAAAAAAAAAAAAAAAAAAAAAAAAAAAAAAAAGTCCAATTCCTGCATGGGTGTCAAAAGAAGTACAAATGAAGCCATTTCTGTACAGAAAAAGTGTTGAGGAAGAGAACCTGAGTAGGAAAGAAACAAGGAGATTACCACCTATCGCTAAACCAACATGAGTGCCCATAGCTACATTTTTGATCTGGAAAAAGTGGTTGGTGTTGAAGAAATTGTTTATTGTGAGAATGAGGTAGCGAAATTAGATAATTTGCCTCTGTTTTAGAAAGAGTCAGAGGGACCACCTGGATGTTATTTGTTGGCAAAGAGGGATTGTAGGTCCATGGCAAAGATGAGCCAGTTAGGACCAGGGAAGTGAAAAACATCAAAGTGTCTCTGATGCAGGTAGGTTATGGATGGAGTTAACAGTTCATCCTTGCCCCTATGAGGTGTTTGTGGGGTTTTTTTTTATGTCATAATTCTTGCCTAGCAAACTCTTTGGACTTAAAAAAAAAAGCAAATGGATTGCAGGTCCATCAGATAAAAATGTCCACATTCAAATTATTAAAAGATTCTGCACCCAAGACTTCACAGAGTAAATAATTAACCAACTTCAAATTAATGGTCTCAAAACAAACTGGTGTTGACCAGACACTTTAAATGGTTGCTAAATATCACACCACTTCCATCTTTCGTAATTTTTAGACCTTCATTATTCACACACACATATTTCATATTCCTTGCATCAATATATACTTCATTTATTCAAATCCTTGTTTTATCCTTTAATTCACCAGTTTAATTTATCATGAAGTCTTCCAGAAATTTTAGTTTTTATGCTGGCCTTATAGTTTGAGGTTATGAACAAGATTTATAATGTTTTAAGAAATTTCTACTCGTACAATTTATAAACCTGCAGTGAGTAAAAGAGTTAGCCAGAGACAAATGCTTTTCCATTTATCAAAAGCTTTTGGTTTGTGTTTCCAAGCCAGCTTTCAATCCAGTGAGGTAATTTAGCATTAATGTCATATGGCCTTAACTTTTCTTTATATAGGGAATTAAACTGTTTCTTTTGCATCATAAAAGCAGGCTTAGATTCACGGCAATACCCAATCTTCAGTATAACTGCAGCTGAAACAGTATCAGTAACAGATTTGTCTTCAAATGCAAAACTATCTCTCGGGAATAGTTTCACACTGCTTTAGTTTTCCTCAGCTGCAGTAAAATTACACCAGGGAAAATCTTTAAACTTTAAAATTAATTTTTAAGAGATGCCCAGGTGTTTGGCTGGATGCCCTAAAATTTCTAATATGGTAACAAGCCATTGAGGGAATATTTTCTTTCAAACAATAAAAATGTCAAGAAGCTCTCAAGTGGATGTACATAAGAATCTACGTTTAAAGTTCTCTTTCTCCTTGTTTTGAGAACAATCAAAATAAACAACATAACTTTCTCCTAATATTAGATACAATTGAACATCAACAGAAAATGTGTGGAATGTCAATTTATTTCTGAATATCTAATTAATTCTATTATTTTAGTTTTATTGCAGCATCACACATTTTTAATAGGCTGTTTGATAATAATAAATTACGTCAAAACATCAGTGCCCCAGAGTCACCACCAGGCCCCTGATATCTGCCAGGATGCTTCTGTGGCATAGCACTAATATTGGCCAGGGCTCTCCCTTAGCACTGCCCTATCTTTGGCATTGGTGCCATCTATGTTGTATCAGTTCGTGAATTAGCTAACCTCATCATTATCATTCAGGTGCCTTGCCATTCTGCGTGGGCGATCATGTCACTCCGTCCCTCACGATCTCTAATCCTCCGAATTGTAGTTGTTGCCTTTTCTCCTTCCATGAAGGTTCCATCTTTGACCTCAAACTGTAGTCAATGTTGAGATCATGGTTAAACAAGAGAAAAATACTGATGTGGTTGTGGTGCACTGTTAGCCAGAATCAGACACACACAAGGTAGAGACTGTACAGCAGGGTTTAATCCACAAAGACTTCCACAGAGCCAGGCTGGCTGCAGCTGCAGTAATTCTGAGTGAGCTTCGGGAGGCTGGCACAAGCTTATATCCTGGAGGGTGATTGACACCTGACTGGGTGGGGCTTGATCCTTCAGGCTGACTGATTGACAGCCAGCCAGGTGTTGTCCAGTCCCCTTACACTCCTCCAGGTACAGAGGTTTTCCCTTGCAGTAGGCCGGCAGTACCCTCCTGCAGGTACAGGTGTTTCCCCCTGCAGTAGGCCGGTGGTGTACCACCACAGTGGTTTCCTGTTGCCTTCTTCAGTTGCAATGTCCATACTGGATGGGTAACCTGGGCCATTGATCAGCAGATTCATCTGCCCAGCATTTTTAGTTTTACAACCACAAATTCCAATTTGTAGAATCTGCTTGTAAAAACCATCCACTATCTGCAATCCATGGCTGCATGTGACCTTGCCCAAGGGTGACCTGGAGGCTATTGGATGGAAGGAACACCTTACACCTCCTTTTACTGAGCAGTTGCACAACATTGACACCGACCTAACTGTTATTATTCTAGGATAGGCAAAGGTACACTGGCAAGGCAGGGACAATGGCGTTGTACAGGAATGATTCAATGATGGAGCATGCAATATTTCATACTTGTGATTACATTTATCTTAAAATATTTATTTGCACTGAGTCCTTATACACAAAATTGGAGCAGAAGGAGACCACCAGGGTCTTCAAGTCTGCCTCACCATTCAATGTGATAATTGAGGATCAATACTGGCTTCAACTCTTCTGCACCATAACCCAATTTCTCAAACTTTCAAATATTATTCTATCTCCACCTTAAATGATAATTGAATGACCCTCAAAGTCAGAGAATTCCAGAGATTCACAACCTTCTGATAGAAGAAATTTCTGTGTCGCTCCATCTTAAATCATCTCTCCTGTGCTTGGTGTTGTACCTCCTTGTTCATGACTCACTCACCAGTGTAAATATTTCAACATCTCAACATCTACCCTTAGGATCTTCTACGTCTGAATAAGGCCACCCCTCATTCTACTGAAACCCAACAGAAGGCAGACCCAAACTGCTTGGCCTTTCTTCGTAGTGCCCTCCTCTGATTCCAGAAACCACCCTAACGAATCTCCTTTAGACTGCTCCATTACTACTATATCCTTTCTTAGGTAAGGAGACCAAAACTATATACATTATTCCAGCTGAGGTAGTACCAACACCATGTATAATTGTAAAAAATCCTCCCTATTCTTAGATTCCAACCCCTTTACAATAAACACCAACCTGCTGTCCACCTTGTTCATTTCTATCTGGACCTACCTGCAAACATTTTGTGATTTTTATCCCTTGGCACTTCATTAATTTCTAATCTCTCTTCATTGATTTAATAATCTGGTTTTGGGTTGTCTTACTTAAGTGCTTGATCTCACGCCTCACTGCATTAAACTGAGTTTGCTGGGTTTTTACCCAATCCCTCAATCCATTTTTATTCCAACGTTCTTATCACAACATACCCTTTCACCCATTTTCACATCTTGGAAGCCTTATTTTTTGTTCCCTCTGCCAGATCATGAGCGTAAACAGGGAACAGTTGAGGGCTAAGAACCAATCTCTGAGTTACTCCATTCATTACAAACTTTCAGCTTGAAAAGGACCAATTATTCCAACGCTTTCCTTTCTATATGACCGTCAGCTTTTTATCCATGCGAAAACACATTGCCCAAAAACTTGGGTTCTTCATTTATCCACCACCTTCTTGTCGAATGTATTTTGCAAATCTAAATTCACCACATCAACAGGTCCCCCACTATCAACTCTCATTGCCCCGTTCTTAAAGAATTCAAACAAATTTGCCAAACATGGTTTACCTTTCATAAAACTAAGACACAGATTTTTATTATGTCAACTTTCCCAAATGATTTGTTGTTTTCTCTTTGATTATTGACTCCAGCATCTTTGCCAGCAGTGGAGGCTAAATTAACTGGGCTATATTTCTCTACCAGCTGTCTTCCTTCCTTTTTGAACTCATGTTGGCTGTTTTCCAATCTTCTGGTACCACTCTTGAGTTTGGCCAATTTAAATTTTTTTAACCTGTATCCTATATCTGCAGCCACTTCCTTTAAAACCCTTGGAAGCAGGTATTGACTCCACTCCTGTAGCTCTGTGCATTTTTTGATACTTGCAATTGGGATTTTTACAAGCCACTCCCTGTTATTTGAAATTAGTCCATCTGTTACCCTACAGATTTTAGTGTCCTCCATGGTAAAGACTGAAAAAAAATTAGATTTAACATGCAGTCATTTCTTTGTTTCCTGTTATTTGTCATTTGAAAGCATCCTGTGCAACTGCATCACCGCCTGGTTTGGAAGCTGCACCACCTCGGACCGCAAGAGACTGTAGAGGATAGTGAAGTCAGCGGAAAAGATCATAATTCTCTTCTTACCATGAAGTATATCTACAACACTCGATAAAACCATATATAACCATATACAGCACAGAACAGGCCAGTTTGGTCCTACTAGTCCATGCCGGAACAAATCCCCATCCTCCTAGTCCCACTGACCAGCACTTGGTCCATACCCCTCCAATCCTCTTCCCTCCATGTAATTATCCAGTCTTTCTTTATATGTAAATAACGTTCCTGCTTCAACCACCTCCGCTGGTAGCTTATTCCACATCCCAACCACCCTTTGCGTGAAGAAATTTCCCCTCATGTTCCCCTTATAATTTTCCCCTTTCAATCTCAAACCATGGCCTCTGGTTTGAATATACCCCACTCTTAATTGAAAAAGCCTATCCATGTTGACTCTCTCTGCCCCTTTTAAAATCTTGAACAAAATCAAATCCCCCCTCAATCTTCTACACTCCAGAGAAAAAAGCCCCAGGCAGCTCAACCTTTCTCTGTAACTCAAACCCTGACATCCTGTCAACATTCTCGTGAACCTCCTCTGCACTCTCTCTATTTTGTTTATATCCTTCCTATAATTTGTTGACCAAAACTGCACACAGTATTCCAAATATGGCCTCACCAATGCTTTGTACAATTTCATCATAACATCCCAACTCTTGAATTCAATACTCCGATTTATGAAGGCCAACATTCCAAATGCCTTCTTCACCACTCTATCTACCTGAGTATCAACTTTGAGGGTACTATTTACCATAACTTCTAAATCCCTTTGTTGCTCTGCACTCCTCAATTGTATACCATTCAATGTATATGACCTATTTAGATTTGCCTTTCCAAAATGCAACACTTCACACTTATCCGTATTAAGGCAATAAACATTGTGAAGGACTCCACACACCCTTCACATAAACTGTTCTCCCTTCTGCCACCTTTTAGGAGATACCATAGCTCTCAAGCCCTACATTGGGCATGTAGCGGCTCACTAACCGGGACATGACCCAATACACAAGATGGCCAATGAACGAGGTGACCATTGCAAACCCCACAGGGACCAATGACCTTTGTCCCAGGTGACAACCCACATGGTGGGAAACAATGAGCAATGGCAGGAATGCCGACAAATCTGAGGCCGGCGCTGCTGTGATGTCACTCCTGTCGTCAGCAGCGGGGAGAGAATAAAAGCAGAGCTGCCAGTGCAATAAACTGGTCTTTGACATCTTGGGTGTATGTCATTCTTTCCACTCTTTGCAGTAGCATGCACAATACATTGGTGCAGGTCCAACCTCCAGTTCGATCCAAAGATGATGGACCAGGTGGCTCTTCACATGGTTTCGTTGTAGCTGCCAATGTTCTGGACATCACAGCCACATGTGTGGTTTGAACAGGTTGAGGCTCAGACAGATCACTGCCGCTGACACATGTTACTACAACATGATGAGCTTGCTCGACCAGGACATGCCAGCAAGGGTCCTGTGGCACCCTCCAGACCAAGGCAAACACAATCCGCTCAAGGAGCTATTAACCCGTTTCTTCAGGCTCTCATGGTGCAAGCACACTGCCCGACTGTTGCATATGGATGTATTGGGGACAGGATCCCATCTGCCCTCATGAACAAGATGCTCGCCTTGCCTGCTCTTTGAGTAGATTTTCCAGGAGCAGCTGCCTGAGGACATCTGACCCTTGCATCTCGATGAGGACTTCAGCAACCTCAGGAAAGATGCAGCCTGGGTGGACATCCTCTGGAGAGCGAAGAAAGGAAATGGCACCTCAGTGGAGTAGATCACTAGGTCCTGCACACAGCCAGCAACAAGGCCACAGCAAACAGAGAGGCAAGTGGACCCCCCCCTCGTTCCACCCACCCTGCGCTTTTTAGGAAAATGCCATGGGCAACCGTCGTTAATGTCCAACATGACAGCCTCCTCCACATGTGGGAATCTCTGTCAGGAAGGCGCTTCCTCGTTGATACTGGCACTGAAATAAATGGACTCCCTCCCCCCTTCCCCTCAGCCTACGACACCCGGAACAGCAAACCAGGCCCGGTACTGAGGGCACCGAACAGCACCACCATACGAACTTTTGGCACCCGCACCTTCCCTCTCTGCTCCGGCAGCAACCGGTTAACCTGGACATTCATAATCACGGTAGTGGTGCAACCGCTCCTGGGACCAGACTTCCTGTGATCCCTCCACCTGCTGGTGGACCTTAAAGGGCAGTGTTTGATGCATGTCAGGACTATCAAACAATGCCCCTGGGGGAAGACAAGTTACCTTATCCCCACCTCAAATCCATTACTTTGCCCAACAACGCATTTATGCAGATCCTAGCGGAGTTCCCAGAGGGCCTGATGGCCTCATTGACTAAGCTGAGGGAAAGATTGGGCTCTCTTGCCCCTCCACAGCCTCTGCCGCATGGCCAGGCCAAGTCCTATGTCCCCAAATACTTAGAGACCCGTAAGTATGGGTGGTGCACCGGACACCTCTGCAATGGCCATACGAGAGGCCGTACAAAGTAGTCAGACACAGTGGGTTGCTGGATATCTGCGGTAAGGAAGAGGCTTTCACCATCGATCGCATCAAACCAGTGTGGTGATACAACCACCAGTCTACTGCAGGGGGGGCGACCTTTGTACCTGCAGGAAGACCACCTGGGAGGCTGACTCCACCCGGCCAGCTGACAGTCAACTGACCTGGATATAGACCGTGAGCCCAGTCATTCGTGGAACCATTGAGACTGAAACTGGTGTTCAAGCCTTTAAGTGGATTAAAGCCTGTAGTACAGTCTTTCAGTGTTTTGTGTCTGCTTGCTGCACCACAATTTAATCCGCTTAAAATTTTAAAGACCAGGAAGAAGTTCTTCACCATCGGCAGTCCGGAAATGGACCCCCCTGGCGTGCTTCGAGATCTGGAAGCATACGATTAAGGTGATCATCCAGACTCAGGCTGAGATAATTAACATGAACCAGAAACGTCTCATGGTGCTCTGCACTAAATTGGGCCCCTGCGCTTTCCAAACCATCCTATGCTCGGTCTATGAATCTGTGATGGCCCTCAACGATCGTAGTCTATGCCTGGTACCTGCTCAGCATCAGGGTGCAGCAGCCAGGTGAGATGGCAGATGCCTATCGTGGGAGCTCTGCGTGAGGTAGCTCGCCCATGCCTGACTGAGACTGGGGTGACCGAAGGGGAGGTGGAGCAACTCATCCGGGATGCCTGTGTGCGAGGGCTACAATCGAGTGGAACCCAACAGAGGCTGCTGGAGGGAAATACTGCCTTCCTTACCAGAATAATGGAGGTAGTCTGCTCTCTGGAGGTTGTAGCCCACCATGTGGAAGTATTCGAGGCCCGACTCCCCCCAAGCTCCTGCCTGGCTGATGTTGACAACCACCATTGCTGAAGGCCCCTACAGGCAGGAAACAATTGCTGCCAACAATGTAACATGCCGCTGTTAGCATTGTGGGTCCCAGTGTGGGTCAGACAGGAGCTCCTGAAAGGACTGTCCAATGAGGAAATCGCATTGCTCCCAAAGCAGTAAGAAAGGCCACTTCACTAAGGTGTGCCTTTCCAGACCCACTGGGAGTGCTGCTGCCCTCCACGGCCAGTTGGAAGCCCTCCTGGATACGCCAAGTGCAAGGACTGGCAGTGCCATTACTCGGCCTGCCACTTCTGCCCGCAATGCCAATGTCACTTACATTCCAGCCACCCTCCCGCACCACCACAGTGTGCTCACCTTGGGCACCATCTTCCTCTGCTCGACTTCTGCCCCCACCAAAGATGTCATGTTTGCCAGCAATGATGATGTCACCTCCGGTCGGGTCACCCGACCGCATCAAGGCCACTTGCGTCCACTAGGTGCTGCCATCATTTGCCAGCCAGCCAACCCCCGACCACCGCAACTTGCTCACTTCACAGATGGGATGACGTGGTCAACATCTGCCCATACACAATCACATACCCAATGCACGCCCCCACCCCAGAAGGAAGCCGTTGGCTGCTACTCGCCACAACCATCAGGGAGCAGTGATTCGGGCCCCGAGATGGTCCTAGCATTCACCATGCTAAAGAAGGGTATTCCTCATGGACTCAGGTGCTCGATGATAGAGATCGCTGTCAATGGCAAGGTAATAAAATGCCTGTTTGATAGCGGCAGTGCTGAGAGCTTTGTGCATCCGAACATGGCCCGGACACTGAAATTAAATTTATACCCCACGAACTTCTCTATCTCCTTTGCTGCCCAGGACCACTCTATCACATCACTCAGCGGCTGCTCAGCAAATCTAACAGTGGGTTGGGAAACATATCAAGGGTTCAAGTTCCTGGTCATGCCCCAGCTCTGTGTCCCATTCACCTTAGGGCTGGACTTCCAGTGCCACTTCCAAAGACTCTCCTTTGCCTTCGGTGGCTCGTTTCCCCCACTCACCATCCACAGCACAAACCCCAGCAACCAGTCACACATGGAATCATCGAAATTAAAACTGGTGTACAAGACTTTAAGTGGATTAAAGCCTGTAGCACAGTCTTTCTGTGTTTTGTGTTTGCCTGCTGCACCACAGCCAACACGTCAACCAGTCTCCATTCAGCCCCAGCGACACAGAGGCAGGGCACCAAAAGCGGTGATCAACGCTCCAATCGCCGGTTCTTGGCGAGGGGTTTGTGTAGTGGCCTGCTAAGTGGGACGCAACCTGGTAAACAAAAGGTCCGACGATCATGGTGACCGTGCAGTCCCCGCAGGGGCCAGCGACCTTCATCCTAGATGACAACCCACACAGTAGGAAACAATGACCAATGGCAGGAATGCCGACCAATCCGAGGCCGGCGCTGCTGTGACATCACTCCTGTCATCAGCAGTGGGGTGAGAATATAAGCAGAGCTGCCAGTGCAATGAACCAGTCTTTGACTTTGACTGCTTGGATGAGTATCATTCTTCCCACACTTCACGGTAGTGTGCACGCTACAATAGCAACAGTTTTTTTTCCCCCAAGCCATCGGTCTCCTGAATTCCCAGAACACATGTGGATAGGGTACCATGGGGTTTTACTGTATATGTCTTAATATTTTAATATTTAAATGTGTTTAACTTCTATTCTAACTTGTATTTATGTAAATATGGTCCAGGAGAACTGCTATATTGTCTTTACTGTGCGAGCATGGTATGAACAATAAATAAAGGTGACTTGACTTGACTCTGCTTCCTGTCATCATTCTCCTTCTCTGGAAGTCCCCTGCTTACCTTAGCTACCACCTTCCTACATCTATCCATGGAAGATCTGATTATTTTGACGCTACATACAAGTTTACTCACATCAATTCACTCCCTTATGATCTCTTTAGTCTTTCACAGCTAATTCTAAAGACTTCCCAGTTCTCTGGCCTACCATCATGCCCCACTTTTTATTTCATCGTCAACCTGCTTTGTGAACAACAGATTGTTCCTCTTTCTCTTGGAATTCCTCTTTCCAAATGGGATAAATTCCTGCTAAACACAAGCCTCTGTTCATCTACAAATAAGCTTTGCTTATTTTTCTAGTCCACCTGAAGGCAATGGCACATTTAAACCATTATAATTGCCCTTTATTGAGGTTTGAAGATGTAAGTTGTGAGAGATCAGTATCACTGATATAAAAGAAAAGTGAGGATTGCAAGAGATGAGTAAAACTGATATAAAAATATGAAGATGAGGAAATTAATATAGATATATGGGTAAATGAATAAAGCCAGTATGAACAGGATAAGAAATGGATATTAGAATGTAGGAAGTAGAGTTATTCTGAATAAGATAAAGGTCTTCTAGCCCTAGATAGAATTAGTAGGTTTTGCATATGTAATTAGTAAGCCCTAGACAGTATTAGCAAGTTCTACATATGAAGAGGTTGTAGCCCTGAGAGTTGGGAAGGTGTAAATTAGAACAAAGACAGGTTTGTGAATAAGGACAATGAGGATAATGACATGATGGGACACCGACAGGATACCCCCTGGTCCTCCAAGTTCACAGAAACAGCACGTAGGCAGGCAGGATTGCCTAATACCAAACCTATCCAGGAGGCAGAAGAATGTAAGGGGGAGGGTATTCCTATACTGAAATAAACTGTATAAAAGTTGGGTGAGCCCCAGTGTATGTGTGTATTCCCAGGGTAAGGGGAAGCACCCAACTTTGCATTGTTGTATAATAAATGTTCTTTGTTCTCAATTTTTGTCTCGAGCAATTTCTGTGAAGGTACTTCTGTTTCTAACAAATGGGGACTCGTCCAGGATCCCACTCCCTCCACTGACAGAGTGCCCGACGACGGGGGTAGGTGCACCCCAGCTGATTCAGCTGGACTCACGGACGAAGGGTGACTGGTCAGTGGATGAAGCGAGTGATATCCGAGAAGAGGCATTGAGAACAAGCAACGAGAGGACGTTAAGGAAGCGTGCTAGAACTAGTTACTGGGTCTCGGTAAGAGAAATTTTACTTACCTGTTAGAATGGGAGGTGTGAGTAGTAAGGAAGAGAGTCCTAGTGAAGGATGAGAGGATCAGATAATCAAGCAAAGTCCGTTAGGATTAATGTTATCTGATTGGGGTGCGGGGAGAACCTGTGAGAAGGACAAACAGACCATGGTCAGGTATTCCTGTTTGGAATGGGTTAAAAGTCCGATTAAAGGGAGTTCAGTATATTGGCCAAAGCTCCGATCCGAGGATGACTGGATGTGTCAAGCATTGAACATCTGGCTCTATCAAAACCAAAGAGATAATCTTGAGAGCAGGGAATATGCAGCCTGCTGGCTCAGGGGATCGTTTGATCAACTGGTTTTGAATGAAAAGGAATGCAAAGACAAGAAAGATAAGGAACCTTTTGTCCCTGAAACACAAGGATAGGATGTGTTACATTCCCTTCCTCCACCTTATGCTCCTCCTATGCCGGCTCCTATCTTTCCCCCCCTCCTATGCTCTACCCTTCTGCACCTTCCCCTCCTCCCCCACAGCTAAAGGAGAAGAAAGTAGGGGTGGTATGATGACCCTTCACAAAGTACTCGATTACCACCTCTATTGACAAGAGAGAGAGGCGACTTCAATTCAGAACAGTGTGAGACCCTCCAGGAAGAAAGGGCAGAACCCTTTTATTCATTTCCCAGAGAGCAGGAACCTAGACATAATAAGCCAGAAACTAACTGGATGAGACCTTTACAGGAAGTTCCCATGGGAGGGGTTCTTGGTTTTGTAAATGTGCCCCTGACTAGTCCGGAGGTGCGTAATTTTAAGAGAGAATGCCCAATGCAAGCCAGGGAGACACGACCTTACGCACTGATGTGTTGGAATATAGGGGTTAATTAATCATAGAAAATATGTAGAATATATGCTTATGTACTATTCGGTTTGTATACATGAATCCAGTACTATGTAACAATTTAATATTTACCTCATGGTGAAGGGAAAGAGTAATGTAAGTAAGGGGCAGCCACAGTATGTAGCAAAGTTGGCTGATTACAGTAGGTTTAGAATTGCCTGCTCCCAAAATACAAAAGAGAGGATATGTATGAAACAATTTAGTAGGAATGTTATGGCAAAAGGAGGTGTTGATTAGCACAAACAAAAAGAATCCTGACAGAGACTGTCAGAAACAAAGAGAATGGAACCAGTAAGAAGCTAAGACAGAAGGAGGTGTTTAGTAGAACAGAAGAATATGGCAGATGAGAACAAAGAAATAATTAGAAATATCTGGGGTATGAATTGATTTCTGATCAAAACAACAGGATATTCTGACCTTGAGGATTAAAAAAAAAAGATGGGAGCTCTACACCCCAGATAACTGCAGAGCAGGAAATAAATCTTATGCAAGAAATCTAGCAAAGGAAGCCAACTTTTGTACTGTATAAGGTTGAGCTATATAAACTGTAGAGACTGGACAGTAGAGGTCAGTCTTGGGGAATAGCTCACTGTGCAGGTGACCTATGAACTAACGACTGAACCAGAGCTCTGTTAAGCTTTATTCTTATGCTGTGTAATAAACACGAACCATGGGTGTAAAGGGTGGGGCCAGTACTGCGCGCACTGCACTCCACCTAAAAGCTCCTTTGCGCAAGCCCGAGGACAGGTCCACGTCCTCCCCCTCCACGTCCTCCCCCTCCACGTCCTCCCCCTCCACGTCCTCCCCCTCCACGTCCTCCCCCTCAAAAGATGCTCACAAACTCAAGCTAGCATGCTGGAACATCAGAACCATGCTAGACAAGGCTGACAGCCACCGACCTGAACGTCGGTCTGCCCTCATTGCACATGAACTCCTCAGACTTGACATCGACATAGCCGCTCTCAGTGAAGTCCGCCTGGCAGATGTAGGCAGCCTCCAAGAACGCGGCGCGGGCTACACACTCTACTGGTCTGGCGAGCCTTCGGATGAACAACACCTATCTGGTGTAGGCTTCATGGTCAAGAGCTTCATTGCCTCCAAACTCGAAAACCTTCCGACAGGCCTCTCGGACCGAATCACGTCCATGCGACTCCCCCTTCAAAACAAGCGTCACATCACCCTCATCAGTGTCTATGCTCCAACCCTCCAGGCGGAACCAGCAGAAAAGGACAAGTTCTACACCGACCTGCGCAACCTCATCCAACGCACCCCTACAGCCGACAAGGTTGTCATCCTGGGCGACTTCAACGCTCGTGTCGGCAAAGACTCAGAAACCTGGCCAGGAATCCTGGGCAAGCATGGCGTCGGCAAGTGCAATGACAATGGGCGCCTCCTGTTGGAGCTCTGCGCAGAACAGCGGCTTGTCATTACAAACACCCTTTTTCAGCAGAGGGACAGCCTTAAGACTACCTGGATGCATCCCCGATCCAAACACTGGCACCTCCTGGACTACATCCTGGTGCGAGAAAGTGACAAACGAGATGTGCTCCACACCAGGGTCATGCCTAGCGCGGAATGCCACACTGACCACCGGCTGGTTCGCTGCAAGCTCAACCTTCACTTCAAGACAAAGCCCAGGAACAATAAAACCCCCAGAAAGAGGTTCAATGTTGGAAACCTGCAGTCAGACGAAGCGAGAGGAAACTTCCAGGCAAACCTCAAAGCAAAGCTCGACGATGCAACCCGCCTCACAGACCCGTCCCCTGAAACCCTCTGGGATCAGTTGAAGACTACCATACTGCAATCTACTGAAGAGGTACTGGGCTTCTCCTCCAGGAAAAACAAGGACTGGTTTGACGAAAACAGCCAGGAAATCCAGGAGCTGCTGGCAAAGAAGCGAGCTGCCCACCAGGCTCACCTTACAAAGCCGTCCTGTCCAGAGAAGAAACAAGCCTTCCGTCGCGCATGCAGCCATCTTCAGCGCAAACTCCGGGAGATCCAAAATGAGTGGTGGACTAGCCTCGCCAAACGAACCCAGCTCAGCGCGGACATTGGCGACTTCAGGGGTTTCTACGAGGCTCTAAAGGCTGTGTACGGCCCATCACCCCAAGTCCAAAGCCCGCTGCGCAGCTCAGACGGCAAAGTCCTCCTCAGCGACAAGATCTCCATCCTCAACCGATGGTCAGAACACTTCCAATCTCTTTTCAGTGCCAACCGCTCAGTCCAAGATTCCGCCCTGCTCCAGCTCCCTCAACAGCCCCTAAGGCTGGAGCTGGATGAGGTTCCCACCCTGGATGAGACATATAAGGCAATCGAACAACTGAAAAGTGGCAAAGCAGCAGGTATGGATGGAATCCCCCCAGAAGTCTGGAAGGCTGGCGGCAAAACTCTGCATGCCAAACTGCATGAGTTTTTCAAGCTTTGTTGGGACCAAGGTAAACTGCCTCAGGATCTTCGTGATGCCACCATCATCACCCTGTACAAAAACAAAGGCGAGAAATCAGACTGCTCAAACTACAGGGGAATCACGTTGCTCTCCATTGCAGGCAAAATCTTCGCTAGGATTCTACTAAATAGAATAATACCTAGTGTCGCCGAGAATATTCTCCCAGAATCACAGTGCGGCTTTCGCGCAAACAGAGGAACTACTGACATGGTCTTTGCCCTCAGACAGCTCCAAGAAAAGTGCAGAGAACAAAACAAAGGACTCTACATCACCTTTGTTGACCTCACCAAAGCCTTCGACACCGTGAGCAGGAAAGGGCTTTGGCAAATACTAGAGCGCATCGGATGTCCCCCAAAGTTCCTCAACATGATTATCCAACTGCACGAAAACCAACAAGGTCGGGTCAGATACAGCAATGAGCTCTCTGAACCCTTCTCCATTAACAATGGCGTGAAGAAAGGCTGTGTTCTCGCACCAACCCTCTTTTCAATCTTCTTCAGCATGATGCTGAACCAAGCCATGAAAGACCCCAACAATGAAGACGCTGTTTACATCCGGTACCGCACGGATGGCAGTCTCTTCAATCTGAGGCGCCTGCAAGCTCACACCAAGACACGAGAAACTTGTCCGTGAACTACTCTTTGCAGACGATGCCGCTTTAGTTGCCCATTCAGAGCCAGCTCTTCAGCGCTTGATGTCCTGCTTTGCGGAAACTGCCAAAATGTTTGGCCTGGAAGTCAGCCTGAAGAAAACTGAGGTCCTCCATCAGCCAGCTCCCCACCATGACTACCAGCCCCCCCACATCTCCATCGGGCACACAAAACTCAAACCGGTCAACCAGTTTACCTATCTCGGCTGCACCATTTCATCAGATGCAAGGATCGACAATGAGATAGACAACAGACTCGCCAAGGCAAATAGCGCCTTTGGAAGACTACACAAAAGAGTCTGGAAAAACAACCAACTGAAAAACCTCACAAAGATAAGCGTATACAGAGCCGTTGTCATACCCACACTCCTGTTCGGCTCCGAATCATGGGTCCTCTACCGGCACCACCTACGGCTCCTAGAACGCTTCCACCAGCGTTGTCTCCGCTCCATCCTCAACATCCATTGGAGCGCTTACATCCCTAACGTCGAAGTACTCGAGATGGCAGAGGTCGACAGCATCGAGTCCACGCTGCTGAAGATCCAGCTGCGCTGGATGGGTCACATCTCCAGAATGGAGGACCAACGCCTTCCCAAGATCGTGTTATATGGCGAGCTCTCCACTGGCCACCGTGACAGAGGTGCACCAAAGAAAAGGTACAAGGACTGCCTAAAGAAATCTCTTGGTGCCTGCCACATTGACCACCGCCAGTGGGCTGATAACGCCTCAAACCGTGCATCTTGGCGCCTCACAGTTTGGCGGGCAGCAACCTCCTTTGAAGAAGACCGCAGAGCCCACCTCACTGACAAAAGGCAAAGGAGGAAAAACCCAACACCCAACCCCAACCCACCAATTTTTCCCTGCAACCGCTGCAATCGTGTCTGCCTGTCCCGCATCGGACTTGTCAGCCACAAACGAGCCTGCAGCTGACATGGACTTTTTACCCCCTCCATAAATCTTCGTCCGTGAAGCCAAGCCAAAGAAGAAAAAGAATAAACTGATTCTCCTATCACTTCATTTAACGAACACGCTGGACTCAGACGACACATAGACTAAATTAAGGGTAGGTTAAAGCCAGAGTCAGACAGATGGAAGCAGATTATGAATAGGGGGGGTCACGGTTCTCAGTAAATACACACCGTGGGCCTGCACGGAGAACCATTGGTAAATTTAAGCATAGGACCCCACAGTGACAAGATGACCTTTTTAGTAGATTCTGGGGCAGCCCGGATTAGTACCTTACAACCACCTGAGGGTGTTAAGATAGAGGGGACCGTGATGATTTCGGGAGTAGGAGGAAGAGACTTTACAGTCCCTGTATTAAGAGATGTAAGAATACAAATGGGAGAAAAGGTAATAACAGAGGATATTTTACTAGTTCCCCAAGCTGGAGTTTGTTTGTTAGGACGAGATTTACAGGACCAATTGGCTATCAGCACCAGACAACAGGAATCAGGTATCGGGGTTCACTTGTATGTATTAAGCGAGGAAGATCGAGAACTAATAAATCCTGGAGTATGGGCAGAAAGAGGCAATAGAGGAGTGTTAGATATTCCTCCCCTGCAAGTTTCTTTAAAAGATTCTGAACAAGTAATTAGACGAAAACAGTATCCAATTCCTATGGCTGGCCGAAAGGGGCTGCAGCCAATAATTGACCAGTTGGTGAAAGATGGGATACTCGAACCTTGTCTTCTTCTTTGGCTTGGCTTCGCGGACGAAGATTTATGGAGGGGGTAAAAAGTCCACGTCAGCTGCAGGCTCGTTTGTGGCTGACAAGTCCGATGCGGGACAGGCAGACACGGTTGCAGCGGCTGCAGGGGAAAATTGGTGGGTTGGGGTTGGGTGTTGGGTTTTTCCTCCTTTGCCTTTTGTCAGTGAGGTGGGCTCTGCGGTCTTCTTCAAAGGAGGTTGCTGCCCGCCAAACTGTGATGCGCCAAGATGCACGGTTTGAGGCGTTATCAGCCCACTGGTGGTGGTCAATGTGGCAGGCACCAAGAGATTTCCTTAGGCAGTCCTTGTACCTTTTCTTTGGTGCACCTCTGTCACGGTGGCCAGTGGAGAGCTCGCCATATAACACGATCTTGGGAAGGCGATGGTCCTCCATTCTGGAGACGTGACCCATCCAGCGCAGCTGGATCTTCAGCAGCGTGGACTCGATGCTGTCGACCTCTGCCATCTCGAGTACTTCGACGTTAGGGATGTAAGCGCTCCAATGGATGTTGAGGATGGAGCGGAGACAACGCTGGTGGAAGCGTTCTAGGAGCCGTAGGTGGTGCCGGTAGAGGACCCATGATTCGGAGCCAAACAGGAGTGTGGGTATGACAACGGCTCTGTATACGCTTAAACCAGATGGTACCTATCGATTAGTGCAGGACTTGAGGGAGCTGAACAAAATTATTCTCACCCGTCACCCGGTTGTACCTAATCCCTATACAATAATGGGTAAAATCGATCCCCATAGTAAATGGTTTAGTGTGATTGACCTCAAAGATGCTTTCTGGACCAGTCCGTTAGCAACAGAGAGCAGAGACATGTTTGCCTTTGAATGGGAAAATCCTTTTACTGGACGCAAGAATCAATACCGGTGGACGGTCCTTCCCCAGGGCTTTACAGAATCACCAAATTTATTCGGCCAGGTCTTAGAACAAATACTAGATGAGGCTCCTCGGAGAGAGAATTATCAGTTGATACAATATGTTGATGATTTGTTAATTACGAGAAAAACTTACAAATTAGTTAAACAGTATACTGTTGAACTTTTGAATTTTCTGGAGAATAAGGGTCTCAGGGTGAGCGAATCCAAATTACAATTTGTTCAATCAGAAGTTAAATACTTAGGTCATCTGGTAAGTCAGGGAACTAGGAAAATAAGTCCAGAGAGGATACGTGGTATTCTACAGATCCCCCCTCCCAAGAATGCCCAAGAACTTAGAAAATTCCTTGGTTTAGTGGGATACTGTAGAATCTGGATTGAAAATTATTCTAGCCTGGTCAGATTTTTCTATGATAAACTCACAATTCTAGGGGGCAAAGCTGTTGTCTGGACATAAAGAGATTAAAGATTTTAACTTGGTGAAACAGCACCTTATTAGTGCCCCAGTGTTGGCTTTACCCAACCTAAATAAGCCATTTGACCTATATACCAATGCGAAAGGAGGTGTAGCCACCGGAGTACTAACACAAGAGAGGGCAGGCTGTAGACTGCCAGTTGCTTTTCTGTCAAAAGTTTTAGACCCAGTTTGTCGTGGTTGGCCAGAGTGTGTGCAAGCCATCGCAGCCACTGCTATTTTAGTTGAGGAAGGATGAAAGATTATGTTTGGTGCCCCGATGATAGTTCACACCTCTCACACAGTCCGCAATATTCTCTTACAAAGTGCTGGAAGGTGACTCACAGACTCTAGAATTTTAAAATGTGAAGCGATCCTAATGGATAGGGATGATTTGACCCTGATTACGAATAAAGAACACAATCCAGCAGCTTTCTTGGTTTCTCCAAATTCTGACAATACCATAAATGAGTTAGAGTATGTATGTTTAGAGGTAATAGATTTACAGACCAAAATTAGAGAGGATTTAAGTGATGAGCCTTTACAGGAGGGTGAAAGGTGGTTTATTGATGGATCTTCTCGTTGCATTGATGGCACTCGCTATAGCGGGTATAGTATAGTGGATGGGAAAGAAGGAGTGGTGATTGAAGCCGGTCACCTTCCCGGTCATTGGTCAGCACAATCTTGTGAATTGTATGCCCTCTGTAGAGCTCTCCAGGGTCCAGAGAACAAGGTGGGCACAATCTTCACAGACTCAGAGAATGCTTTTGGTGTAGTGCACACCTTTGGGAAGATCTGGAAAGAGCGGGGAATGATAACTGGAAAAGGACAAAAGTTGATCCATGAAAACTTAATTGTCCAATCTCTAGATGCTCTTACATTACCTGAGGAAATAGCTGTAGTTCATGTATGGAGCCATCAAAGTGGTGACAGTCCTGAAGCACAGGGGAACAGACAGGCAGATGCAGCTGCCAGACAGGCTGCGGTCACAGAGAAAATAGACATGCAGATGTTACTGCCCACCCCTGGAGTATCCTATTCATTCTATTAAACCTGGTGATTGGGTATATGTAAAAGCATGGCAAGATCACCAACTAAAACCTGTCTGGGATGGCCCCTATTGTGTACTTTTGATTACAGACACTGCAGTGCGAACGAAAGAAAAGGGGTGGACTCAAATACAATGAATTAAACAAGCTGCTGATCCACGGACTAAAGACATTGATAATCTACCCTCCACCGGGCGTGCTGTCCTTCATCCTTCTGATCTGAAAGTTACACTACGCCGGGAAAAAGTGCTGTAATGTTGTTTTTACCATTTACTGTATTGTTTACTTGTTGGTTCCCCGTTTTTGGGACATCCCTAAATTACTCACGATGTATTAAGTCCTCCTGGAATAGGGGCAGCAGAGGTGACAATTATTTACCTTTAGAATGTAGACAGGGCATAGATATAAAATATAGTCATAGTGGGGTATGGGTTAATATAGGATCCCAACATGGACCAGGGGAACAGAACGGCTCTAGAGGAGTAGATTTGATTTGTATTTTGGCCTCTACAGGTATTAAAGAGAGGAGTTTTAAAGGGATAGCACAAAGGAGATGGTGGGACAAAGACAGACAGAATGGTAGTCAGGATTGTACATGTGGCAGAGATAGAGTTAATACATATGCTAATGTTCACAGACAGGCTGCAACTCACAGGCTCAGTGATACTTATGCTAATGTTCGCAGACAAGCTGCAACTCACAGGTTAAGTGACAAGAAACACCCCTCCCCAACTTGGTCTCCTGTAAAGCATCCTTTGGGTCACACAGACATTCGGAATGTTAAAAAAACCACCACTGTAAGGGGAGTTCCAGCTGTAAACGAAGTAAGCTGAACCAGAATACTAAAGCTGCTTGGCATTTAAATCGTTTAATCAGACTCCAGGCAGCCTTGGAGATCATCACCGAACAGATAGCAATGGCCCTGAATTTAGGGGCTGAAGAAAAACGACAGATACGAACCACAGTTCAACAAAACCGCCTGGCTCTCGATTACTCGTTGGCTGCTGAAGGCAGCGTTTGTGAAAGACTGGTTAATGACAATGCTCACAACGGTCAGGCGGTTAAAGACACTTCTTCAGGAGTTCGAAAATCTTCCCATGCCCTGGTTCAGACGTGGCAAACTTGGTTCGGTGTGGGATTAACTAGACTTTTTATTGGTAACTGGAAGTCTGATACCCACAGCCCTTATAGCAGCTGGACTCGCTATTCTGACCATTATGGTGCTCCCCTGCCTAAAGACTTGTGTGCAGTATTTAATTCATCGAACACTATAACCCAAAGGATGTATGTTTCCCTAATTCTGTCTAATGATCCTGAGACTGCAGTTCATTTACTGACCAGCTGGGAAAAAGACCAAGTTTGCAAGTAATACATTTCAGTTGAGAGATCAGTAATACTGATCTAAAAGAAAAGTGAGGATTGTAAGAGATCAGTAACACTGATCATTGTGAGAGATCAGTATCACTGATCTAAAAGAAAAGTGAGGATTCTGAGAGATGAGTAAAACTGATATAAAAATATGAAGATGATGAAACTAATATAGATATATGGGTAAATGAATAAAGCCAGTATGAACAGGATAAGAAATGGATATTAGAATGTAGGAAGTAGAGTTAGTCTGAATAAGATAAGGGTCTTCTAGCCCTAGATAGAATTAGTAGGTTTTGTATGTAATTAGTAAGCCACCAGCGTTGTCTCCGCTCCATCCTCAACATTAATTGGAGCGCTTTCATCCCTAACGTCGAAGTACTCGAGATGGCAGAGGTCGACAGCATCGAGTCCACGCTGCTGAAGATCCAGCTGCGCTGGGTGGGTCACGTCTCCAGAATGGAGGACCATCGCTTTCCCAAGATCATGTTATATGGCGAGCTCTCCACTGGCCACCGTGACAGAGGTGCACCAAAGAAAAGGTACAAGGACTGCCTAAAGAAATCTCTTGGTGTCTGCCACATTGACCACCGCCAGTGGGCTGATATCGCCTCAAACCGTGCATCTTGACGCCTCACAGTTTGGCGGGCAGCAACCCCCTTTGAAGAAGACCGCAGAGCCCACCTCACTGACAAAAGGCAAAGGAGGAAAAATCCAACACCCAACCCCAACCAACCAATTTTCCCCTGCAACCGCTGCAACCGTGACTGCCTGTCCCGCATCGGACTTGTCAGCCACAAACGAGCCTGCAGCTGACGTGGACTTTTACCCCCTCCATAAATCTTCGTCCGCGAAACCAAGCCAAAGAAAGAAGAAGAAGAAAGAGTAAGCCCTAGACAGTATTAGCAAGTTCTACATATGAAGAGGTTGTTGCTCTGAGAGTTGGGAAGGTGTAAATTAGAACAAAGACAGGTTTGTGAATAAGGACAATGAGGATAATGACATGATGAGACACCGACAGGATACCCCCTGGTCCTCCAAGTTCACAGAAACAGCACGTAGGCAGGCAGGATTGCCTAATGCCAAACCTATCCAGGGGGCAGAAGAATGTAAGGGAGAGGGTATTCCTATACTGAAATCAACTGTATAAAAGTTGGGTGAGCCCCAGTGTATGTGTGTATTCCCAGGGTAAGGGGAAGCACCCAACTTTGCATTGTTCTATAATAAATGTTCTTTGTTCTCAATTTTTGTCTCGAGCAATTTCTGTGAAGGTACTTCTGTTTCTAACAAAGACAATGGCTGTGGTCTGGAATGTGAAATTATTGTTGTGAGCATGTCTCAAAATTTGTTGTTTTGTGGCAAAATTACAGGTGCAAATATTGCTATACATTTAAAAATAAATAAATTAGTGAAAAAAGAAGAGAAAGTGGGGTCGTGTCTAAGGTTCATTGTGTTACGAGCCCAAAAGACCCCAAAACCCAGCAGCAATAGATATTCACCAAGACAAATGGTTAGTTAAACAAAAGTTGCTTTTAATTATCTTTAAACATGAAAACAGAATGAAACTTTAACATATATTATTATTAACTTACTTAACCTAATCTAACCCCCTTCTAATTCTAAGTGCACTTGTGTGTAATGTGTGGTAGGTTTAGAAAAGTTCTTTGATTCACAGTCCAATCTCACTTCTCATTCTTCCAAGTTCACTGGTTGCAAGCAATTCTTATACTGTGCACAGAATTTAACATTTTTTAAAGTTCACCAGGCTTTGGTGCTCAAAAGGGAAATGGTTACCATTCAGGAAAGTTCTTCTAGGTTTTGTAGAGAGAGATGTGTTGTTCCAGGACATCAACAACTGAGGTACTTCCCTCAGTCACCTCAGTGTCTTGCTGATGAAACTTGTCCCATCAGGGTTCTCCAGATGATAACCTCTTTCGTTCAGGCTATCACAGAGTTCCTTTCTGTTTCACTTATTCCAAGTGAAACATTTTCCACTCTGGAGCTTGTTTCAGTTCCAACAAGCTGCTGCTGCTTGACACAGCTTTCTCTCTCTCTCACACACACACACACACACACACACACACTGACCCTCAGCCAGAGACTGCTTTTTCCCTGTTTGCAAAAACCACCTGACTTTCTCCATCAAACAATTGGAGTCAGTCTTCTGGTTCAACTGTTATTTTTAGGTAAGCAAGAATCCATCAGTGACCTCTCTGAGCACTCTTGTGATAAGCCATCATGTCTCCACTGTTGCTTTAAAGAGAATAGTCCATTCATTCCATGATGTCAGTGCAATTAACATCTACTTGTGAAGTCTCCAGAGGCATTCTTCAAAGTTTCTGTAAAATAACACTGGATATGAATTCTCCAGTATTTAAAATAAGATCTGTTTTAAAGTGTTTGTATGTAAATCTACTCTAACTTTTCCCAATTTATCTCCCAAAAAATATGTCTATATATTCTATTACAATTGGCCATTTAGAAATCTGAAGGCAGAGGGGTTCACCCTCAAAATGCACCTGAAATGTTACCATATTGTGGACCCTTTTATTGCGGGCAGCAACCTCCTTTGAAGAAGACCGCAGAGCCCACCTCACTGACAAAAGGCAAAGGAGGAAAAACCCAACACCCAACCCCAACCAACCAATTTTCCCTTGCAACCGCTGCAATCGTGTCTGCCTGTCCCGCATCGGACTTGTCAGCCACAAACGAGCCTGCAGCTGACGTGGACTTTTTACCCCCTCCATAAATCTTCATCCGCGAAGCCAAGCCAAAGAAAGAAAAAAGCAAGAATGATATGCTCTCCACTGGCCACCGTGACAGAGGTGCACCAAAGAAAAGGTACAAGGACTGCCTAAAGAAATTTCTTGGTGCCTGCCACATTGACCACTGCCAGTGGTCTGATATCGCCTCAAACCGTGCATCTTGGCGCCTCACAGTTTGGCGGGCAGCAACCTCCTGTAAAGAAGACCGCAGAGCCCACCTCACTGACAAAAGGCAAAGGAGGAAAAACCCAACACCCAACCCCAACCCACCAATTTTCCCCTGCAGCCGCTGCAACCGTGTCTGCCTGTCCCGCATCGGACTTGTCAGCCACAAACGAGCCTGCAGCTGACGTGGACTTTTTACCCCCTCCATAAATCTTCGTCCGCGAAGCCAAGCCAAAGAAAGAAAAAACCACATAATTTCTTATTAATCCTTCACATTACTAGTTACCAATTTTAAGTATTTTCCCCAAGCAAGTCCTGTAGCATATTGCCCTAAGCCTCAATCACTTCTTCACTCAACAAATGAATTGGAGCAACAATCAAACTGAAGTGAACTCATCACCTTCTATTTAAGAGTCAACATTCGATCGAGATAGTAGTTAGCTCTTTTCCATTACCAATGGTAAATAACATGGACACTGGACATGAAAAGAAAGGCTGGAAATACTGGAAGGTACAGGAAATGAGGGACCATTGGTGGAAAGACCTTCTGTCTATTACATTTGTTAGAATATTAAGCCCTCTACAATTTTTCCTGTTTTGTTGAATCATTTACAAATGAGGTATTGGATTTTATTCAGCTCAACTGCATCAGTCTGATACTGTATGTGTGCCATTTATTGGATAAATCCTCTAATTTCTTGATCAATCATTGAATCTCACCCTTCATTTCAAATATGGACTGTTAGAGTAAATTGCCTAAAATTGTGAAAGACTCCACCCCATTTTCTATGTAACCGTAACACAAGGTCTTTGGAAACCACTGAGAAACATTGTAGCCAGCTCTGTGGATTTCATCTGTGTTGCACTGGGAGATTAGGACAACCCAGCAAAAGTCCTTCCTCAGAACTTTACAATGTTATGTGTTAGCAGTGCTCAAACAAGAAAAATATTGTGAAGCTTTACCACATCTATATCATATTAAAATAAAAGTGAACTTAAAGGTATGCAGACAGAAGTGTTTGATACGTTGTGTAACCAAAGTTTATACAAATGATTGCTGGAACGTAATAAAATACAATATGTTTGAAAGAATGCCACTTTCAAAACAAGTTTCCATTATCACCTCATCGATCAATCTAAAGCTATCTTAGCAACTTAGATCTGAACAAATGTACGGAGAACCACAAAAGACTAATAGTGATAAAACAATGTTTACAAAATTAGCAGTGAAAACCAAAAAAAAATCAATTTATAACAAGATAGTATAGCAATTGTGTTAACTTTTGGAATTGTTTTCAAATGATCAACTTTCAATGAATAAATCAGCAAAAAGTGATCAGTCATTTCTTTAGGTTTCAGGTTTGAGACTCAGTCACTTGTCTGTCTCTGGATGCACTCAGAATACAACAAAATGCTACTGCTTGCTAATCAGTCCTTGATGTCCTTGAAATCCAGGAATTCACATCTGGTTCTGTTTAATTTCCATAAAGCTGATACTACTTATGCCTATTTTCTTGTGAATAATCAAGATTACCAGTATTAATGGAAACGATCATATTGCAGATGCTTCTGTCCACTGGGAAACAGAGATGCCATCAGAGCAGCCAAACCCTGTCGCAATGCAGCTGAGAAGGACAACTATGTGTCAGGTCTATGTGAGCACACCACTGTTGTTATTGAATATCTATTTCTGGCACCAAGATAGTTGCATTGACTATATTACATTAAACCATATGCAGGCACCATGGATACACTTTAAATTCATCTATTGTACATTATTATGATTATAATAAAAATTATGGTGTTGAAATTAAACAGCTGTCCTGATAGGGCATAGGAAATTCATTTTTAGCTCAGGCTTTAAAAATATCATGAATATAGAGTCATAGATCATGGAACAGGCCCTTCTGCCATTCTGGGCCAATCCCATTTGCCTGCATATGGTCCAAATCTTCTTAGCCTTTCCTATCCATATATCTGTCCAATCATCTTTTGATAGTTGTAATTATCCCCATTTCTGTAGCTCCCTCTACAGGTCATCCCAGATATGGACAACGAGTTTAAAAAAAAGTTGTCCCTTGGGTTCCTCTTAAATTTCTCCCCTTTCACCTTAAACCTGTACCCTCCAGTTCTAGAATAATTTACCTTAGGGGGAATAACTGTGAACATTATATTTATCCCTTGCCCCTAAAAGAGCCCCCTCATCTTCCTACACCCACACCCAACTTATGTAACCTTTTCCTCAAGACATTTAAGCCCTCTAGTCCTGGCAACACTTTGGTGAATCTCCTCTGCGCCCCTTTCAACTTGTTGAACTCTTTCTTTTAGCTGGGTGTCAGAACTGTACACGATACCCCAAGTGTTGACTTATCAATGCCTGTACATTTGTATCATGAGGCATCAAACTTTGGACTCAATACCCTGCCCAATGAAGGCACTCATGCCAAATGTCTTCTTCACCACCTTTCCAACTTGAGTCACCATGTTCATGGAACTATGCACTTAGACCCCCCCCCACCACTAGGTCTCTCTCTTCTACAACTTTCCAGTTTCCACTTTCTAATCCCTGTGCAAGTTTCACTTCGGTTTGACTTTCCAACATTCAACTCCTCACACTGACAGCATTAAATTGCATTTGCCATTCCTTGACCCACCTTTCCAACTGATCTAGTATGTTAAAAAAAAGTGAAGCCATCCATGTTTAAGGTTCATTGTGGACTGAAGTTCTTAATTCTACCATTAGGTGGTGGAGTAGCATCTTAAACAGGGCTAAACAATTTAAGGGGGTTTATTTTGGCCCATGTATAACTGAAGACATCAAAAATTATTGCTTCTGTGAAATATGATATTGTCATTTGCTTAATTTGATAGGAAAAGTTCTTTTCTGCCAAGTCATTTGTTTATTGTTTAACATATTTCAGTGAACTCTTCAAGTAAAATTGTCGTGTTACATAAAGATAAGTTTCCTCCTCAAAAGATATTAGTGTACAAGTTCCTTGGACACTCAGTTACTCTGGGGTGGGGAGGAGGGGAGTGGGGTTCTCTCTTCTACTTCTCTTTCTTGACTGTAAAGGGAGCCAGGCAATTTCTGCTGATGCCATTTTTTTCTGCCTTACAGTAGACGAAAGTAAATTCAATGTAATATCACATTTTCTGCTTTATTACATGACAATAAAAGGGTCTTGAAAAATGGTTTCTTTTTATCACAAAGGGGTACTTTCAGGACTATTTATGAATGCCAGCTGATGCTGGATGAAGCATGGAAAATACAATGAAGATAGACCTGGAAATTAATCGAAGGATAATGACGATGAGAGGAAGAACCACTATTTTCAGAGGAGACCAGGGAACTAGACTACAGGGCCCACCATGAGAAGAAGTAGAAACAAGTGTTTGGTTCCTTGTATCTGCTTCACCATTTACTAAGGTATTGGGTGACCTTTTATCTCAGTGCCATTTTCCTCCAACAACTGCAATATCCCTCGATTTCCTTAATATCCAAAAATAGAAGCACTGCCCTCATGTGGTCATTAGATCTTCCAAATGAGCATCTGGAAGAGTCTTCCAACGGCACCTGTCATCCATTGCTGGTAGAGACTCGAGCCAATTCCCTACATCATTTGACTACAAAAGCAAGCCCTGATGTCTCGTCGGAGGGTACATCTGAGCCTGCAAGTTCAACTTTCTCTGAGGAACTTGGAGTTTATGATAATAAGATAAAATTACAATGATTCTTACAGGACTTGATGTCATAGATTAAAAGTTGGTATTATTCCTAGCAGAGCTTGGAAAGATCAAAATGCAAAACTTTCAAAGCAGTCATTATCTTGGCATATGAAAAGAATGTTGTTGCCCTGTTGAAAATGATCCTCACAGCTTACCTTCAACATGAAACATATTTTCCACATGATCCAGATAAAGCTTGAGGATACATATCATTTGAAAAGTCTGAAGAAAACCTTCTTGTTTGCAGACCCTGCTGATCATCTTTGGAAAGGGATTCCTTCAATGAAGACTACTGGTGAGCCTCCAAACTATCTTCTCTCCCGAGACCTCCTGTGCATTGTGCAACATGGGTTTGCATACAAAGTGATTTGAGCTGGGTAAAAATAGATGAACTGATTGAGCCTCACCAGGGGTAATAATTGAGTTACGGGATGAGCAGATTGAGTCCTAGACTATTGATCCAAGAAGTGTTTTAATCCTTGCATGGCAGCTATGGAATTTAATTTCAAGTAATTAAACAAATATGGACCAACGTTTAATATCAGCACTAGTGAATCATGAAACTAAGGTGCAAACTACTAAAAGCCCTCCTTGTTCTCTAATCTCCTTATCCTGTTAAACATACAGTATATGTGACACACAAAAAAAGCACCAGTAACTGGGTTTGAATCTGGCACTATCTGTAAGGAGTTTGTAAGACTGAATGGGTTGCCTCTGGGTGCTCTGGTTTCTTCCTATACCCCAAAAGATGCATGGATTAATAGGTTAATTGGTCACATGGGTGTAATTGGGCAGTACGAGCTCACGGGCCAGAAGGGCCAATGTTATATCTCTAAAAAAAATCTGCTGGAGGAACTCAGCGTGTTAAGTGGGATAAAATTATTTATCAACATTATGGGCTGGAGCACTTCAAGACATATATGTAACTTCCAAGTCAGCAATGTGCTTCGCCTCCTTAATGATCCGCCAATAACCATTTGAGGAAATTTTCGGTTATTCTGCCATCATTGTTATCAGTGTAAGGGATAGGATAGAACTCAAGGTCACAGGGATGAACCATACTTTCCTGGCACATTTGCATATGGTAGTAGGTGACTAGTGCACCTAGAATGTCATTAGCACCTTTGGGAGGATAACAGTGTTCCTCTGTGATGGTTTGAAGTGGTAAATTTTATGAACACATTAACCACTCAGTGTCCAAAATCCATCCAAAATGACAATCTAATCTACTGTGTAGTATTTAGGAAGGAAGAAGAAGTAATAAATAATAAATATATTTAGAAGCGAGGCAAAATTTTATTTCATCTGTTTAGTGCAGTTATGAGAATACTATCATTTTGATGATGTCATTAAACTAATCACTAAAAGTATAAAACAGAAGAAATTTGACACATTGCTTTACAATACTCACTTCTTGAAAAGGATACAACTGATGTCATGTTAAAATCATTTAAAATAGTGTACCTGACATTCAGAATCTTATAATTAATATGGCTCACTGCTTCCAATTTATATCAATTGAGTGATTTGCTGTTACTGATTGATTTCAAATGCGGCAGGTTTTCAAATACTACTCCAAAAATCCCAATCTATGAAGTAACTTTCTCCCCCCATTGAAACAGATTGCTTTGATCCAACTGATCAAAGACCTCTAAATTAACTTAGATGCCTTCATGTCAGGTTTAGGATACAAAGATGCATTGGACTGCTGCAATAACCAACAGATTGATCACTGCTGCGTTATGCAGTCCCCAGAACCTTGCTCTGCTACTGAGGCAAATCCACTTGAGTCATTTGGATATGATGTGTCTCCTTGATAAGAAATGCAGGTAGCTAGAATCTGGCCAGTGTAAAGATGTCCCAAACTAGACTTGCACGATTGTATGGAGTATCTGTTCTTAATTTACAGGGCATTGCAGGCCAAGCTATAACTTATAATACAGACTGCAATCAGCCTATCAGCCCAGCAAATGATCAAGCAAAATGCTATTGAGAAGCAACTATTAGAGCAAATCATGTCAACTTTGCATGGATCTGAGGGCAGGGTTTTCTGCAAAGGAATGATCTCTGAATTATTTAATAACATCTCACATATAAATCACAATCTTAATTTTAGCATGACTTTAATAAGTGATTCATGCATTGAAAATTTGGTTGACTAGTGCTGATAATTGTGGCTAACGTGAGGCATTGGAAAGCCAACAGAATGTTGTCGTTGGAAGCACTCCACCAGTCTGGTGGTACCTATTGAAACAGTTAATGTTTCAACTCCTAATAATCCAAACATTAACTGTATCTTTCATCACAGATGCTGTCTGACCTGTTGTTTCTATCATTTTGTTTTTATTTCAAATTTGCAGCATCTGGAGCTTTTTTTTTCTGTTTCTGTGGTGTACCACCAGCCTACTGCAGGGGGCAGCCTCTGTACCTGCAGGAGTGTACCACCGGCATACTGCAGCGGGCAACCTCTGCACCTGCAGGAGTGTACCACCAGTCTACCGCAGGGGGCAACCTCTGCACCTGCAGTAGTGTACCACCTGCCTACTGCAGGGGGCAACCTCTGTACCTGCAGGAGTGTACCACTGGCCTACTGCAGGGGGCAACCTCTGTACCTGCAGGAGTGCACCACCGGTCTACTGCAGGGGGAAACCTCTGTACCTGCAGGAGTGTACCACCGGCCTACTGCAGAGGGCAACCTCTGCACCTGCAGGAGTGTACCACCGGTCTACTGCAGGGGGCAACCTCTGCACCTGCAGTAGAGTACCACCGGCCTACTGCAGGGGGCAACCTCTGTACCTGCAGGAGTGTACCACCGGCCTACTGCAGAGGGCAACCTCTGCACCTGCAGGAGTGTACCACCGGTCTACTGCAGGGGGCAACCTCTGCACCTGCAGTAGAGTACCACCGGCCTACTGCAGGGGGCAACCTCTGTACCTGCAGGAGTGTACCACCGGCCTACTGGAGGGGGCAACCTCTGTACCTGCAAGAGTGTACCACCGGCCTACTGCAAGGGGCAACCTTGCACCTGCAGGAGTGTAAGGGGACAGGACAACACCTGGCCAGCTGCCAATCAGTCGGCCTGAATGGATCAAGCCCCACCCGGTCGGGTGTCAATCACCCTCCGGGATATAAGCCTGTGCTGGCCTCCCGAGGCCTCACACTGAGTTGCTGCAACCACTGCCAGCCTGGCTCTGTGGAGGTTTTTGTGGATTAATGCCTGCTGTTCAGTCTTTACCTTGTGTGTGTCGGCTTCTGTCTAACAGCGCACCACAGTTTCACAGTGTTGTTTATTGCCACTGAAGTTGATGACACCAGTACAGAGGTTAAGCCTCAGATATAGAGAGCACTGGTAACACATATCAAGCACTGAATACAGCTGTGGTGAACTGCTGTATTCCTGATTACCTGGCTCTGCCCCATCCTGTGACTGTACCTGTGGCTCTACCATCTTTTGACCTTGTATAAAGCCTCTAACACTCTGACCCTTCCCCAGAAAGCCTGGGTCACAGCCCACTGTGAATAAAAGCCTGTAGATCAGTGACTTAGTCTCTCCACTTTTTTAAAAACTGTGCGTCAACAGCATTGATCTCATTGTTTAAAAAAGGATGTTAATGAATTGGAAAAGTTCAGATTAATTTTATTACACTAATACATTTAAAAGGCAGGATGTCTTCATGGGAAAAGTTGGAGAGGCTGAGGTTATAGGTGCAAGAGTTCAGAAGAGTGAGAGGGGACCTGGTTGAAATATATTACATCTTAAGAGATTTTGACAAGTTAAATGTGAGGCAAGGTTTAACCTCGAGGGAGAAATTATATCTCTGGGTAACCGCTTAAAATGAGGCACTGCCATTTAGGAGAGAGATGAAGCAAAATCTTCTTTTCTTTTTTTTTTCTTTTTTTTAAAAATTTTTTTATTTTTCACACCATAAACCACATTGACCATGATACATACATTTTCCTTTTCAAATATATACAGTGCCATTTTCTCCACCCCCTCCTCCCATCCCACCCTCCCTACCTCCCCCCCATCCATTTAAAGTACAAAATCTAAGATACATTAAACCAGTCAAACAATGTTGTCATTCAATAAAAATAAACAAGAAATTCCACTGAGTCAATTCTTTTCATTTCCTTCTCCTTTCGTTAATTTAGGTAGTGAATGTCCCCGGTAGGTTTTCTCTATTGTGTTTCATGTAAGGCTCCCATATTTGTTCAAATATTTCAATATTATTTCTTAAACTATATGTTATTTTTTCTAATGGAATACATTTATTCATTTCTATATACCATTGTAGTATTTTAAAATTATCTTCCAATTTCCAGGTTGACATAATACATTTTTTTGCTACGGCTAGAGCTATCTTAACAAATCTTTTTTGTGCACCATCCAAATCAATTCCAAATTCTTTGTTTTTTATGTTACTTAGGAGGAAGATCTCTGTATTTTTTGGTATATTGTTATCTGTAATTTTATTTAATATTTGGTTTAGATCTTCCCAAAATTTTTCTACTTTCTCACATGTCCAGATTGCATGAATTGTTGTTCCCATTTCTTTTTTACATCGAAAACATCTGTCAGATACTGTTGGGTCCCATTTATTTAACTTTTGAGGTGTAATGTATAGCCTGTGTATCCAGTTATATTGTATCATACGTAACCTCGTATTTATTGTATTTCTCATCGTTCCAGAACATAACTTCTCCCATGTTTCCTTTTTTATCTTTATATTTAAATCTTGTTCCCAATTTTGTTTAGTTTTACCATTTGTTTCCTCATTCTCCTTTTCTTGCAGTTTAATATACATATTTGTTATAAATCTTTTGATTATCATTGTATCTGTAATCACATATTCAAAGTTACTTCCCTCTGGTAACCTCAGACTGCTTCCTAATTTGTCCTTCAAGTAGGATCTCAATTGGTAATATGCCAGCACTCTATCTTGAGTTATATTGTATTTATCTTTCATTTGTTCAAAGGATAATAATCTATTTCCTGAAAAACAATTTTCTATTCTTTTGATCCCTTTTTTCTCCCATTCTCTAAAGGAAAGGTTATCTATTGTAAAAGGGAGTAACTTATTTTGCGTCAATATTAATTTTGGTAATTGATAATTTGTTTTATTCCTTTCTACATGAATCTTTTTCCAAATATTGAGTAGATATGTAATACTGGAGAACTCCTACGTTGTACCAATTTTTCATCCCATTTATATAATAAGCAAAATCTTTTCTTATAAAATTATTTTCCTTAAAGGTGGTGGAAACAGAATATTTCCAGACAGGCTGCAGGCGACTTGAGGTCAGGTGTCCAGCATAGTCTGTGGGCTGCTGGAGACTGGCTCAAGGGAACCAGGTTATCAGAGCCAGGATTCAAGAGGGTGCTGAGGGCAGAAAGGGCTCCAGAAGGGAGTCAGGCACTGAAGGCTTCCATGTCAGGGCTTTGGATCTTTAGCCCAGTTCGCCGATGCATCAAACAGGAGTCTGTGCAGCTGCAGAGGTGGCGGGGATGCTAGATGCAAATCCACGGACACTCGGTGACTCTGAGAGAGCTCTCTTTTGCTTATCTTCCTCTTGTATTGTAAGGAGTCCCGGCTACACTAACAATGACTCTTTATCTGCCTTATGGAAGGCAGTAGGCAATTTTATGTAATATTATTTGTTCTGTACTATTACATGCCATTAAAGGAATTTTAAATCTTGAAATATTTTTATGGCAGAGTTAGATGGATTCTAGCAGAATAATTGGATACAAGGTTACCAGGGAGGGGAAAATGGGAATTCAGAATTGAGGTTAAAATCACATCAATTACAATCTTCTTCAATAGCAGAGCACATTCAGTGGTTTGAGTTGAGTTGCCCCCAACTCATTCGATTCATTTGCTCTTACATTTTAAAAAAATGTTAAAAATTTACTGCTACTATATACTGTTACCAAAGTTAATTTAATTAATACATCTTTACATATCAATCACTTAAAAATCATATTAAAGGAAGGAAGATGTTGTTTAACACCACATCATGTCCTTCACATATAATCAATCTGGAATTGCTTCAGAGTGTCTGAATTGGAATTGTAGCTTGTATATGGTGAAGTTGTGAATTAGGTAGGTTGATATAATCCTTGTGATAAAGGAACTAGGAGCGTTAATCTTAGCAATTATCCTATCAAAATATGTGAAAGTGGCAAAGAGTTATTTTGGGCCAGGTTTTGGTAAATGAAGCACACATCCTAGCGATAATATGCTGGTCAGTACTCAGAATCCCAAACTACCTGGTAAAAGTACAGCACAACTCTGATCATTCAAAAAGGTCGGGACTGGGCCTATGTCAGATAAACTTTTTTTTCGGATAACTGGTCATTTTTTAAAAACACCCCAGTAGTAACAGAAAATAACTTGTAATAATGTTTAAACAACAACAAACATCAAGGGAAGGCTTTTAATGCATTAATATAATGTTTAATTCTCACCAAAAAATGCTGGCTGCCACCAATCACCTACACACACTGAGGCGCCACTCTTTCCCAGGAGCCCGAGGTCCCCACTCCTGCCTGGAACCTAAAGTTCCTGCTCCTGCCTGGGAGGCTGCTATCCTTGATGACGTCGGGACAAGGAATTCCTCCGACCACTTACGGCTGGGTGACAGTGGCACACAATTTGAGAGGGAGAGTTGAAGAGGTCAATAGGGGAAGGTAAAGAAGAAATGGAAAGTGAGTTACCTGAAACGAAGACAATCATCGTTCTAATTTCCTGTTGAGTGAATTTTTTTTCAACCTGTGAGGGCAGTTCAGCTCCGAAAAAATTTCAGATAGATGAGGACGTCGGAGAATCCAATTTCAGTTAATTGGAGTTGTACTGTACTAGAGACTGAATGGCAGGGCCCACAATCCAAGACTCTGTGCAAACTTACTGAGTTGAAGTCACGCCCAAGAAACTGCAGTGTGAGCTGATGCATTTTGGAAGGACAAACCAAGATGGGACATAATAGGGCACTAAGGAATATGGTGAACAGAGGGATCTGGGAACACAAATACATAGTTCCCTGAAAGTGGTATCATGGGTAGATAGGGTCATAATCAGAGCTTTTGGTATATTGGCCTTCATAAATCAAAGCACTGAATATAGGAGTGGAATGTTATGATAAAGTTGTACAAGACATTGGTGAAGCCAAGTATTGTGTGCAGTTTTGGTCACTTAACTACATGAAAGATATCAATATAATAGAAAGAGTGCAGAGAAGATTTACTAGGATGTTGCCTGGACTTCAGGAACTGAGTTACAGGGAAAGGATAAACAGGTTAGGACTTTATTGCCTGGAGCAAAGAAAAATGAGGGGAGATTTGATAGAGGTATTTACAATTATGAGGGGTTTATATTAAATGCAAGTAAACTTTTTCCACTGAGGGTAGGTGAGAAACAAACCAGATGACATGGTTTAAGAGTGAAAAGGAATGTATATGGGAAACACAAGGGGGAATTTGTTCACACAGTGAGTGGTGGGAGTATGGAACGAGCTGCCAGAGTAAGAGTTGAATGTGTGCCCAATTTTAACATGTATTGAAAATTTGAACAGGAACAAGGAGGAGAAAAGTATGGAGAGATATGGACTGGGTGTAGGTCAATGGGACTAGGCAAAGTAGCTTGGCACAGAAAGGGCCTATTTTTCTGTGATAATGTTCTATGATTCTATACTGAAAAACACTTGACAGGTCATAAAACAATGGCCCCAGCTTTGCTCTCTGTAAAAGCAATCAAGATTTTGGAATACATCTGAATGTTCCACATATACTGAATAATTTGAAAACTATTTAAAATAAAGTGAAACAATAAAAATGTTTCAGAAATGGAAAGATTTTTTTAAAAAAAAATCACAAAAACACAGAAAATATTTTAAATCCCAGCTGCAATACCTCCACTGAAATGGCCACATTCTTGGATCCTGAACCATGTGAATCTATGAGTAATTCCCCAGCAACAATCATGAGAAATATCAGCAAATTTGGGTTCCAGTTAAATTTAAATGGTGAAATTGCAATGTCTGCATATGGCAGCACCACCAAAATTAGGGACGTCCACACAACACAAGGGTGAACCAGTAACTGAACTTTATTTTGAATTGCTCTCTGCTTGAGGAGACCGCTCACTTCCTGTAAGGGGTGCGCTGGCCTTAGGAAGTGACTTCAGCATGTTGTGGCATCACTCCTTGTCCAGCGGAGCGCAACACAGAAGCGGCGCCGTCCCCCGGGCAAAGCATGTTGCCAACCGTGGGCTTCTCCACTGAAGGGAAGGGGGAGGCCCGCACCACTGTATGTTGGACAACTGGAGCGGCAACTTGGCCCGCCTAACCGCATGGTTGCATAGCCCGCTACACCACCCCTCCTCCACCAGAATCGCTGCCACTCTTTGAGCAGGTTACCGTACTGTCTTTGGGCGGGCGGCCCCTGTGTCTGACCTGGGGATCCGGAGTAGGTTGGTTTGAGTCCAGATGCACTGCCTTGAAGGCAGTAAATGGTAAACCTGTCCTTCTGCTCGCCAATATCCAAAGTGAAAATGACACATTATGCTTAAACTCCTTGAATGGGCCTTCTTAGGGGCATTGTATGATGTGTCCCTTGATGTTTGCTGAAGAAAGCCAGGGGGCGCAAATGTTTATCAACCCACTGTTCCAGCACCACACTGACCACTCTATCCGATGTGTCTTTTGTAGTGGCCGGGGGAGGAAGAGTGGTTGGACCAAAGATCTGACCTCCACCAGTGCTGCTTTTGTTCCCTCGAATGCTTTAACGGTTTCATGTGCCCACTGGATTGCTTTGTGGCCGAGTTTCATGAGGTCGAGTTGGGGTTGCATGAAGGTAGCCACTCCCGGGAGGAAATTAGGATAAAAGTTCATCATCCCTAGGAATTCCTGTAGGCCTTTGATTGTTCTCAGCCTGGGAATCATTGTATGGCTTCCACCTTGTCTGGCAGTGGTGTGGCCCCTATCGGGTGATATGGTGTCCCCAGGAAATCGATAGTTTCCAGGCTGAACTGGCACTTAGCTGGATTCACCATGAGTCTGAACTCCTGTAACCTGTCAAAAAGGTGAGTCAGGTGTGTCCTATGTGTGCTGGTGATGAGAATAACATCCAGGTAGACTAAAATGAAATCTAGGTCCCTGCTATCCATGACCATTTGGCGCTGAAATGTCTGAGCTGCATTCTTTAGTCCAACAGGCATCCAAAGGAACTTGAAAAGTAATAATGGCCATTTTAGGGACATTGTTGGGATGCACTGGGATCTAATGGTACCCTTTGATGAGGTCCACCTTTGAAAAAATCTGGTCGCCCTGGAGCCTCATGGAAAAATCCTGGACATGTGGGATGGGGTATCTATCTGGGACAGTGGTGTTGTTGAGTCATCTGTAGTCACCACATGGCTCCAATCGCCGGAGATCTTCTGGACCATGTGCAGCAGGAACACCCAGTGGCTGTTTGAATGGCAGACTATACCCAACTCCTCCAAGGCAGTGAACTCAATCTTGGCTTGAAGGAGTTTGTCCTGCAGGAGTGCCATGCTCGTGTATACACTGGAGGCCTGGTGGTCTTGATGTGGTGTTCCACACGATGTGCTGGTTTAACGTCATGGAAGTTGGGCGCCAACAGTGATGGATACTTGGCCAATAGGCTGGCATATTCATTATGGTACAGAGCGTGGATTCCTAATGGTAGAAAGGAACATCGCAGTAGGGTAAGGGAGTATGACTGGAACATGGTAGTATTGACCAAACAGCATCTATCTGTTTGTGTCCACCAGGAGCTCATTTGCCCAGAGGAAATTTGCTCCAAGTAGGGCTTGTCCCACTGACACAATTGTACACTTCCAATGGAAAACTGTGTCCGCAGCGTGGATTGTGACCAGGTGGATGCCAAAATTCGGAATGGGGGAACCGCTGGCTTCCTGAAGAGGAATGCCCTTGGGATTTTGTTTGCGTTTGAAATACATTGGCAGAATGAGGCTTATCTCTGCACCCGTATCATCTCGGAAATCCATTTTTGTTCGTTGGTCCCTGAGATAGACAAGGCCTTTATGTGTGACAACTGCCAAGGCCACTATTGGCAGCCGGCCTGTCCATTTCCTGCCGCTGTGCTTGATTTGGCTTTGGGGTATAAGAACGGCAGGATGCGCTGCCAGGTGTTACAACCCCATCTGCGGTGGTGAAAGCAGTAATCGCTCTGTTTGTCTGAGTGCTCGCTACATTGCGGTTGAGCCGTGGCTACTGCTGGGGGGCCCGGCATGGGGCTGAACAGGCAGCAAAGATGGGTTGCACATCAGAGATGGGAGCTCTGTTGCAGGGTGCGTAAAGTTCTGTCTGCTTCTTTGTCTACCAGGTGTGGGGCACTGAAATCCATGTCGGATATTGCCAAGGAAATATGCACCGTTAGCTTGGAGAGGAACAGCGCCTCAAACAGGAAACAGTTTGCGTGCCGTCTGCTAAGGCAACTATTTTGTGCATGAGCTTGGAGGGGTTCGCATCGCCCAGACCTTGCATGTTCAGGAAGCAGACGGCGTGGTTGTGCTGGCTGAATTCCAGGGAATCAAGGAGGAAACGCAGGAATTGTTCGTACTAATGCTCCATAGGAGGAATTTCCACAAAGGACCTTACTTTTGCTGCGGTACCAGCATCCAGGGCACTGATAATGTGCCAGACTTGGTATCCTCCAAAACAATGCCTCTGATCTGGAACTGTGACTCAGCCAGTTGTAACCAAATACTGTACTAATTTGCCCAGGAGAGCAGCAAATGCACACCCACAGCATTGGTTACAGCCGTTGTGGTAGTAGCATCCTGCATTTTGTTGTGTTCGAAGTGGGTTCCAAAGATGTTGGAACCATCGGGGTCACCACTGTAGTGTCTGCTAATGGCAGCGCCACCGAAATGAGAGACGCCCAAACAGCACGAGGGTGAACCAGTAACTGAATTTTATTTTGAATTCCTCGCGCTGTTCCAGGAGACTGCCCACTTCCTGTGAGGGGCGTGCTGGCCTTAGGATGTGATGTCGGTGCTTCGCGGTTGTTAGAAATTGAAGTACCTTTAAAGAAATTGCTCGAGACAAAAATTGAGAACAAAGAACATTTATTACAACAATGCAAAGTTGGGTGCTTCCCCTTACCCTGGGAATACACACACATACTGGGGCTCACCCAACTTTTATACAGTCAATTTCAGTATCAGAGTGCCCTCCCCCTTACATTCTTCTGCCCCCTGGATGGGTTTGGCATAGGTAATCCTTCCTGCCTACGTGCAGTTTCAGTACACTTGGAGGACCAGGGGGTATCCTGTGGGTGTCCCATCATGTCATTGTCCTTATTCACACCTTCCTGATTCTCGGGGCTACAATCTCTTGGTATGCGGAGTTGACTCATTCTATCTAGGGTTGGCTAGTTTCATATGTATAAATCTGTGCATGGTTAGCTAATTAGATATGTAGGACTTGGTACTTCTGTCCAGGTCTAGGAGACCTTTATCTGATCCAGACTACCTCAACTTCCTACATTCTATTGTACCTTACCATTCCTTTTCTTAGTCTTATGGTGGCTCTTGTCACACAGAAGATTCTTATGTTAATCGTGCTGACTCTGCTTTACTGCATCCTAATCCCCAAGCTCATCCTGTTTGTACTGGTTACAGCCATTAACTGATGAATTTTAGTTTCTTCCATGTTCATAATTTTAGATCAATTTTCCCATCTCTCACACGGTGTAACTCCCTGTCCAGCAGCACGCAACACGGAAGCAGCGCTGTTCCCCAAGCAATCCGTCTCATCAACCGTGGGCTTCTCCTCGGAAGGGAAGGGGGCCCATGCCATCTTGTGTCAACGATTAGGGCAGTGAAATGGCCTATCTAACCGTGCGGTCGCTCGGCCCGCTATAAAATGTTCCGACAGATTGTTCAATGAGAGCTTGGTTGTATTTTCACAAGCAAAAACCAAAGGTTTACTAATGAACTGCTTGCTTATATACTCAAGGGCAATCCTCATCATTTAGAATGTCACTTTCTGGGTCACCAAGAGGAACCATGATGATGGGGATGAGAAGATTATAAACCAGAAATTCTATTAACTGAAAGACAATTTGCTTGAGGAACTCGGCAGGTCAAGCAAAGTCAGTTGAAGAAATAGAATGGTCAACTTTGAGCCAAAAAACTTCAGCATGACTATTAATCTACTGTGTGAACTGATCAATACACTTTATATAGAACAAACAGACATGGCACAATTAAATGTAACAATGACATGTGAACACAATAATCAGAACATATTACAACCATTAACAGAAGCAAACTGTATCTTTCATGTCCACAAGAGGTGCGAGACCAATTCGCAGCACAGATGAGACTAAATCTCTGAATGCTCTCTTTAAAGGACAACACACACCCAACAGTGTTTTCTAATTTTATTTCAGATTTCAAAAACTTTGTTCCCCTTTCCAAAATATTGTCTGTCGTCCTGGAGCAGTTTCAAGTTCTGTATCCATTCAACATTGAACATTGCCTGGGACATGTATGGTTTAGGTATTATTTTTCTGCCCATGCCTGGCTATTTTAGAAGGCAATGTTGAATCAACAACATTACCATGGCTCTGGAGTCACATATAGGGTAGGCCAAATAAGGACGATATATTTGCTCTTGAATTGGACGTTGAATATATGGAGCAATCGGTGCTACAAACCTACACAGGCAAGAATCCTCAACTCTTCCTCTGCTACACCGACGACTACTTTGGAGCTGCCTCATGCACCCACGACGAGCTCATTAACTTCATCCATTTTGCTGTTGTCGTGGTTCGTTGAGTGCCGAGAATGACCAGGAGTCGCAGCAGATTCTTCCAGAAGTTGAAACTTATATTTGCAAACAAAAGCTGTGACAGTCAGAGAGTTAGTCACTGACTGCCCACCAAACACAGTGCATAACCTCTTTATATGTTATAGTCCTGATTTAATTACATTATTGCACCAATCATTCATAACCACATATGTCTCAGCAGTATATCCACCTTTGACTTGCCACAATTATTTTCCACCCATTAATCTAATCATATTTTGAACCAATTGTTTCATTATACCTTGCCACAGTTATCGTTTACATTAGCATATCAACCACGTGTTTCATCATATCTTTGTTACCGTTATCTTTTATTCATTCACTGTGGCATAGTAATGAATGCAAGGTAAATTGTACATAGTAAATTCTTATATAGTAAATAGTACATAGTTACTTAGTAATGGATTAATTAATACATAGTCTTTGGCTTGACTTCGCGGACGAACATTTATGGAGGGGGTAAAAAAGTCCACGTCAGCTGCAGGCTCGTTTGTGGCTGTCCAGTCCGATGCGGGACAGGCAGACACGATTGCAGCGGTTGCAAGGGAAAATTGGTTGGTTGGGGTTGGGTGTTGGGTTTTTCCTCCTTTGCCTTTTGTCAGTGAGGTGGGCTCTGCGGTCTTCTTCAAAGGAGGCTGCTGCCCGCCAAACTGTGAGGCGCCAAGATGCACGGTTTGAGGCGTTATCAGCCCACTGGCGGTGGTCAATGTGGCAAGCACCAAGAGATTTCTTTAGGCAGTCCTTGTACCTTTTCTTTGGTGCACCTCTGTCACGGTGGCCAGTGGAGAGCTCGCCATATAATACGATCTTGGGAAGGCGATGGTCCTCCATTCTGGAGACGTGACCCATCCAGCGCAGCTGGATCTTCAGCAGCGTGGACTCGATGCTGTCGACCTCTGCCATCTCGAGTACCTCGACGTTAGGGGTGTGAGCACTCCAATGGATGTTGAGGATGGAGCGGAGACAACGCTGGTGGAAGCGTTCAAGGAGCCGTAGGTGGTGCCGGTAGAGGACCCATGATTCGGAGCCGAACAGGAGTGTGGGTATGACAACGGCTCTGTATACGCTTATCTTTGTGAGGTTTTTCAGTTGGTTGTTTTTCCAGACTCTTTTGTGTAGTCTTCCAAAGGCGCTATTTGCCTTGGCGAGTCTGTTGTCTATCTCATTGTCGATCCTTGCATCTGATGAAATGGTGCAGCCGAGATAGGTAAACTGGTTGACCGTTTTGAGTTTTGTGTGCCCGATGGAGATGTGGGGGGGCTGGTAGTCATGGTGGGGAGCTGGCTGATGGAGGACCTCAGTTTTCTTCAGGCTGACTTCCAGGCCAAACATTTTGGCAGTTTCCGCAAAGCAGGACGTCAAGCGCTGAAGAGCTGGCTCTGAATGGGCAACTAAAGCGGCATCATCTGCAAAGAGTAGTTCACGGACAAGTTTCTCTTGTGTCTTGGTGTGAGCTTGCAGGCGCCTCAGATTGAAGAGACTGCCATCCGTGCGGTACCGGATGTAAACAGCGTCTTCATTGTTGGGGTCTTTCATGGCTTGGTTCAGCATCATGCTGAAGAAGATTGAAAAGAGGGTTGGTGCGAGAACACAGCCTTGCTTCACGCCATTGTTAATGGAGAAGGGTTCAGAGAGCTCATTGCTGTATCTGACCCGACCTTGTTGGTTTTCGTGCAGTTGGATAATCATGTTGAGGAACTTTGGGGGACATCCGATGCGCTCTAGTATTTGCCAAAGCCCTTTCCTGCTCACGGTGTCGAAGGCTTTGGTGAGGTCAACAAAGGTGATGTAGAGTCCTTTGTTTTGTTCTCTGCACTTTTCTTGGAGCTGTCTGAGGGCAAAGACCATGTCAGTGGTTCCTCTGTTTGCGCGAAAGCCGCACTGTGATTCTGGGAGAATATTCTCAGCGACACTAGGTATTATTCTATTTAGTAGAATCCTAGCGAAGATTTTGCCTGCAATGGAGAGCAACGTGATTCCCCTGTAGTTTGAGCAGTCTGATTTCTCGCCTTTGTTTTTGTACAGGGTGATGATGGTGGCATCACGAAGATCCTGAGGCAGTTTACCTTGGTCCCAACAAAGCTTGAAAAACTCATGCAGTTTGGCATGCAGAGTTTTGCCGCCAGCCTTCCAGACTTCTGGGGGGATTCCATCCATACCTGCTGCTTTGCCACTTTTCAGTTGTTCGATTGCCTTATATGTCTCATCCAGGGTGGGAACCTCATCCAGCTCTAGCCTTAGGGGCTGTTGAGGGAGCTGGAGCAGGGCGGAATCTTGGACTGAGCGGTTGGTACTGAAAAGAGATTGGAAGTGTTCTGACCATCGGTTGAGGATGGAGATCTTGTCGCTGAGGAGGACTTTGCCGTCTGAGCTGCGCAGCGGGCTTTGGACTTGGGGTGAGGGGCCGTATACAGCCTTTAGAGCCTCGTAGAAACCCCTGAAGTCGCCAATGTCCGCGCTGAGCTGTGTTCGTTTGGCGAGGCTAGTCCACCACTCATTTTGGATCTCCCGGAGTTTGCGCTGAAGATGGCTGCATGCGCGACGGAAGGCTTGTTTCTTCTCTGGACAGGACGGCTTTGTAAGGTGAGCCTGGTGGGCAGCTCGCTTCTTTGCCAGCAGCTCCTGGATTTCCTGGCTGTTTTCGTCAAACCAGTCCTTGTTTTTCCTGGAGGAGAAGCCCAGTACCTCTTCAGTGGATTGCAGTATGGTAGCCTTCAACTGATCCCAGAGGGTTTCAGGGGACGGGTCCGTGAGGCGGGTTGCAACGTCGAGCTTTGCTTTGAGGTTTGCCTGGAAGTTTCCTCTCGCTTCGTCTGACTGCAGTTTTCCAACATTGAACCTCTTTCTGGGGGCTTTATTGTTCCTGGGCTTCTTATATAGTAAATAGTACATAGTTACTTAGTAATGGATTAATTAATACATAGTAAATAATACATAATTCATGGGGTTTATTTTCCATATATTCTCCCTTTGAAACTTAAATGGTCTCACATAGAGAAAGAAGTCAAAGAACCACACATATAAAAGTTCAGAATAAACCACAGTAGTTATCCCCAAAATTGGGTTATTTACAATTTTCTATGTTCAGATCTCGAAATATTCTCTCTCTACTTCCCTGGGTCACTGAACCAAAAACCCATCCCTCAATGCCCGATACAGAAGCCCTCATAGATTATTCCCAACATTATCGTACCCCTCTTATCTTGCACGTTGTGCATTTCATAACAGTACATCATTGGGGCTTCTTTCTCTAGAGAGTTTTGTTCAGCAATCTCCAGGAGCATCAGGAATTGCTTCATTGTAACGTGAACTAGAAGGGACTTAAGAAAGGGAAGAAAACGACAGAAGACAATCACAGAGATTAGCAGTATAACGCCAAGAGTCAATATAACCTTGGTCACCCATGCTCCCCAACCACCTAGTCTATTTTCTAGCCAGTCAAAAAACTGGTGTCCAAACTGCATTTTGTTCAACCTCTTTCCTTAATTTTTTTCAATTTATCCATTGCCTATGTAAAAGATCCTTTAGGGCTAGTGTAATTTGGTTTAAAAGGAGAGGAATGCTCTCTGAACATCACACAGACACCAGCTTTTTCCGCTAGTAGCCAGTCTAACACCAGTCTATTTTGCCATGTCATTTTAATGGCTCCATCTAATTGCTGTACTAAGGCCTCAAGCACATCATGTGTGTAATTGATAAATCTCTGTTGATTGTTATATATAATTTATCCATTCAACATTTTTACTAACCCCTATTATGGGCATAAGTGCTTCCCATCCAGCAACAACTTAATTTCTCACCTTAAATTCATTGGGGGTACCCCTTGGTTGTCCTATGCTATCAATTTGAACTGTCGGGTCAGACTCATATTTTTTCTTTATCCGCCACAGTGTCTAGTGTAGCGAGGTGCCAAATTGTACTTCAGGGGACACTGCAACCTCTTGAATTAGCATAACATGCACACAGGTACCTGCCGAATTGAAAGGAAGTGTGGGCATTAGCCCTCCCTCCTTACCACATAGCCACCAAGTATCTGCCAGTGGGATTATCTGATTATCCCACTCTTAACCCCCCCCCCCCCACTAAAGTGTGAATGGAACCCTGGTCTCCCAGGGAACAGAAAATCTGAACGGAGAACCTGTCATGTATTTCTGACCCTTGTTCCAAGTTGGTTGAAAACACTCAAACTTAAGGCCCTCATGCAACTGAAGATCATATATCAGGGAAAATTAATTATTTTTATTAGTGGACCAAGGTCTATGGCTGTTAATGTTTTTGGCCAGCACACCTTGGTCATTGAGAAGATGCCTGAAACAACATATACCAATAGGGACAGAATGGTGCGCCGTTAATGCACCTGTGGTAATACAGATCATTGCTGGGAGTGCAAAGTTTATTCCTGCATGTGCTATTCACACTTAGACACTGTCGTGCACATCGGGCTCCGTGCTGCTGGAGCCGTAGGGCACCAGTGGAGGAGTTATAGGGCATGGGAGCTACATGTTGTATGAGCTTTGCTTTGGAACACAGGTAACAGTTCAGCCTAACCATCGTTCCTGTTGTGTAATTTCCCCATTGGTACCAATAATTATTGCATGCCTAGAGCCATGACAAGGAAGTAAATGTTGCATTTCTTTTATTCCTTTCTTTTAGATCTTGTGAAACCCTGATATTACCATGTCAAGTCTGAAAAATTGATGGTTTCTAAACTTGCACAGGAGTAGATAAATGGGTGTGTCATCACAAGGGGCAGAACTAGTCAAGTTTTTCCCATCCCCACTACCTGGAGAAGGGCTGCAATCCACAGACCCATCCTTAGTATTTTCAGAATCATCCAGGGACCAAAGAATCTCACTTATTAGCTGGTCAATATGCTGTGGAGGTGCGACAGCTCCTTGTTCTTCCTGTCCATCCTCTGCTGCCCTTTTCTCTCCACCACTTACCTCAGGCTCAACACCTGGCTGAACCTGTGGAACTGGCCTAGTGCAGTAGTTGAGATGATGTCAGGTGGAGTGTCCTTCCACCTGGACTGCAGTGGGCAATGTCTTGGTTACTGTGAAGGGCCCTTCCATTCTTGGTTCATTCCACTTTCTTCGGAAAGCTCACGCATTGACCTGGTTTCCTGGTTTAATTGGTCCTTCCCCTTGGATGGTTTCTGTGTATAGATACACTTATGTATCATAGTTAGTCGCTGCGTGTATTGTTTTAGCTCCCATTTCCAATTACTCCCAACTGAGTCCTTCGTTACGAGCCTCTCCATTGGGGCACTGGCATGGATCTTCCAGTGATCATTTCAGGTGGTCTCAGCACGTCATCTGATTAGTTTGCATGCGGTAGCTCATTAGTGCTAACGGCAAGGCGTCAATCCATTAAGCTTAGTGCCTGCACAGATTTTGTTCAATTTATTTTTTAAGGTCCCATTAATCCTTTCGACCATGCCCTGTGACTGGGGATGATATACACATCCGAATCTTTGTTTTTCTCTCATGGCTTGTAATATGACTTAACCACTTTTTGGATGAAGACCAACCCATTTTCTGGACTGATATCTGAAGGTATTCCGAACCTTGGGATCACCTCGTTTGTCAAGAATTTTACCACCGTTCCTGCTCCTAGGTCTTTACCCATCCACTAAATCTGTCAATCACCACCAGCATATATCCCTTCCCCCTTACTGACTTTATCGTATCTACATAATCAATCACTAAATGCTTAAATGGTCCTTCGGGTATGGGAATGTGACCTTTTGGGGATGTAATTCCTTTCCTAACGTTATTTAGTGCGCACACCTCGCATTGTGACAGAAAGTGGTCTACTGAAGCCTGCAAATAGGGTGACCAGAAACCATTTTTTAAAATATATTTTTCTTACCACTTCTCCCACCACCACCCCCTTGCTCAATGATCCACCCCACGTGCTTCTGAAATTAGAGTAGTCAACAAAGGGGTGGGTGCTATCAACAAACTGTCTTCTGTGCTCCATAGGCCTCCAGGTCCTGCTTGGCTCCTCTCTGTCTCCATGTTGTTTGCTCTGATAAAGTTGCCTTACCTTGTATTTCAATTATATCCTCCTTCATGGGTTCCAGATCCAGGCTTACCCATGGTGCAATAACAGAAGCCTTCCTCGCTGCTTCGCCCGCAGCCTGATTTTCATTTGTTCCCTTCCTATGCGCCTGGCACTTTACAATAGCCAGTGCTCTAGGTTTCGCCAATGCTTTTATTAAGTCTGAAATATGCTGACAATGGTGTATAGGATCTCCATTGCTTTTCTTAAAACCTCTTTGTTTTCATACTACTCCAAACAAATGTCATACCCCATGAGCATATGTCAAATCTGTATAGATATCAACTTTCTCACCTTCCGTCATCTCACATGCTGCTGTCAGACCCTTAATTTCTGCTAACTGGGCTGAACAGGGTTGCAGACAAGCTTCCAGTCTAATTGTCTTAAAGCTTGACTGATTCTGTTGTACTACTGAGAACCCTGCGTGATTTCCATTGTGGTCCCTGTAGCAAGAACCATTCACAAACCAGACCTTTTCTTAATCTTCATTATCCAATGGTTCTGACTGTAAATCCACTCTGAACTTGGAAAATACCATCATTTTTCCAATGGAACATAATCAGCTTTGTCACTTGTAGTACATCTTTGCATAGTTATGTCTGGAAATGTCAATAACATCTGAAATGCTGCTATCCTGGCTGGCGTCAACATGAATTTTCCCTTTTCCGATAATTCTGCTACCTTATGGCGCATGTACAGAATCACAGGATAGCCCATGATCACAGGTGATGCTTTTTCATGTGCAAAGTGCAATGCTGCCAGTCCTGGTAGCAAGGTGGGTGTCCCTGAGCCGGCTCATCCAATCTCACACTGGAGTATGCTATTGGCTGTTTTGCTTTCCCGATGCCACTTTCTTGCATTAGCACTGGTGCTGCAGAGCCCTCCTGTCTGTTAGATACATACAGATGAAAGACCTTCTCCTAGTTAGGCAAGGCTAATGCTGGGGCTGACTGCAATTCCTGCTTAATAGTGTTAAAGGCGGTTTCTGCCTCATCACTCCACTGCAAAACACTTCTCAGGCTTGTCTGTCCTGCTTCCTTCATTCTTTTCCTGAATGACATCACAATTTTAGCATAATCTCCAATCCAATCTGAACTACAGTATATCCAGCCATTCCCAAAAATGCTACTGTCTATTCTACTGGCTGAGGTTTAGGAGCTTCAGCTATTGCTTCAATTTCATCCAGTGCCATCGTCTTGCCACCACCCCCCCTCCCCGCCAGATATTAATCTACTCGAATATTCTACCTGCTGTTTACAAAATTGCAGCTTTTCCAAAAGGATTAGGGTATCCTGTCCGCACTGTTCCTTACTTTTGGAGCAGACCAACAGATCATCTGCATATTGTATCAATGTACTTTCCAACAGTATGCCCTCTAAGTCTACCTTCAACACCTGATTAAAAACATGCAACAAGTATTTAAATTCCTACGGCATCCTAGTATAGGTATAATGGTTACCTCTAGAAGTCAAAGCAAACAAATACCGACACTGGTCTTCCAAGGGAATACTGAAAAATGCCGAACACAAATCCATCACCAAAAAACAAATTGCTTCTGATAGAATATTAATCAGCAGTGCATGTGGGTTTGGGACGACCGCTGGCCAATCTTTCACCACCTCAGTCACTGCTCACAAGTCATGTACCAGTCTCCATTTGGACTTATCTGCTTTTAAGACAGGTAATTGTGGGGTATTACAAGAGCTATCTGTCTTTTTAAGCACTCCTTCTTCAAGCAGTCCCTGTATTGTTAGTGCTATAACCGCTTCTGATTTTAGGGGACATCGTGGTCTTCGAGGTGGGTTCTCCCTGCTTCAGTTTTATTTCCTCTGGGCTTGCTGATTTTACTCTCCCTACATCTGTATCATACTGTGACCATTGTTCTTCTGCTGGCCTCCCTCTTTTTTCTAGCAATGGCATGTGTAGCTGGGGAGTTACTTCGGCCTCCTTTGATGTTTCTACCATGTCTATGTTTACCATTACCTTAATGTAGTCATGGTTTCGAGATTTCCATACCTTTGGTGTAACCTTTTTCCCTATTAGTGACAATGCCTGCTTGCTCCACCTGGGCTCCCAAGTCTTACAAGGGACATAACATGGGGTGCAGCTTCTGGCACCCTGTACCATTTGTCCAGGAAGGCGGTCCATTTCATTTGCAAGGTCGCCCCCTGCAATCCAATAACCTCTCCTTTTAGGTGTTGCCAGATGCATGCCCCTATGTGTCACTAGCCCTCTTATCTATACTGGCCCACCCACTGAAGTTTATTTTCCTGATCAATCCTCTGAGCTTCCTTTAACCACAATTTTGCCAGATTCTTTGGGTCGGAGAGACCCTTCCTTCGACAGTTGTTTCACACTTCTGTGTTCCCCAAGACCTCCCAAAACCAACAGAAATTTTTGACAAAATTCTTAGCAAAAGTGCTTACCTTTTTTTTTCTGGGTGCACTCTTAATTCTGTCAGTCTTGTGAGGGCCCCTGAGTGAGCAGGAAGCATCCTCAACCCACTGTTCCCTTTTTCATGGGTCCCCTTCCGACCCTGCTCACAGCGCTAACCTTGTCGTGGTTTGTCGAATGCCGAGAGTGACCAGGAGACGCAAAAGATTCTTTCAGAAGTTTAAATTTTTATTTGCAAACAAGAGCTTTGACAGTCAGGAAGCTAGTCACTGATTGCCCATCAAACACAGTGTATGGCCTCTTTTTATGTTATAGTCCTGACTTAATTACACAATTGCACCCAAGCATTCATAACCACATACATCACCCTTGACTCACCACAATTATTTGAGTGTTTTGAACCACGTGTTTCATCATATCTTGTCACCGTTATCTTTTACTCGTTCACTGTGGCATAGTAATGAATACATGGTAAATAGTACATAGTAATGGATTAATGAATACATAGTACATAGTAAATAGTACATAGTCCATGTGGTTTATTTTCTATACTGCCAACTTCCACCCGACCTCAAATTCACTTGGTCAATCTCTGACAACACTCACTCTTTTTATGATCTCCCTGTCTCCATCTTGGGAGACAAACTTTTGACAGACATCTTCTACAAACCCACAAACTCCAACATCTACCCCTCATCAATACCTTTTCATGCCGTCCCCCATAAGAATTCCTTTCCTCTCTCTCAATTCTTCCATCTCTGTCACATTGGCTCCCAGGCCGCGGTCTTCCACGCCAGATCATCAGGGATGTCCTCCTTCAAACAAAGCAGATTCTCCTCTACTACCATCAACTCAGCCCTCATCCACATATCCTCCATTACTCACACATCTGCTCTGGCCCCCTCCACCCCCATGCACAATTTCTGCCTCTGACTACGTGATCCAACCACTGGACACATGTCCCCTTTCCGTCCCCTCTCATCCTTCCTCAGGGACTGCTCCCTTTATGATTCCCTCATTCACTCCTCCCTTCCCACCAATCAACCCTTGGCACCTATCCACTGGCACCCATGTCTCTTCCCTCACCACCATTCAGGGCCCCAATCTATCTTTATGTGAAGGAAGATTTCACTTGTGGATCAGCAGGGGTCATCGACTGCATCCAGTGCTCCCGTTGTGGCCTCCTCCATATTGGAGGGACTGGACGCAGACTGTGAGATCACTTCGTTCAGCACCTCGGGTCAGTCCACCGCAACAGCATGAATTTCCTAGTGGCCATCTACTTCAATTCCCCATCCCATTCCCTTGCCGACATATCTGTTTATGGTCTCGTGCACTGCCAGACTGAGACCACGCATAAACTGGAGGAACAACACCTTATACTCCATTTGGGCACCCTCCAACTGGATGGCATTAACAATGGCATCTCCAGTTTCTATTCAACCCTTCCCCCATCCTTTTCCATCTCACCTTTCCTCTAGCAATGTCTCTCTCTCTCTCTTCCCTTTTCCCTGTCTCTCCTCACAGAGCCTAAAACCACCTTCCCCAATCAATTCTCACCTTTTCTCTCTCCCATCTTCTTATCTGACCTGAATAAAACCTTTTGTCTGTTGGCCTCTACTTCTCCCCCTCTGATTCTTCCCTTTTCCTATCGGCATTTGCCTAACTTTTTATTATAGCTCATGTAAGGGCTAAGGCCATATCGTCGGTAATATATCTTTACCTTCTATGTAAGCTGTGAGACTCATCTCAGGAGACAGACTCTTCACTGACATTTATTACAAACTCTCTAACTCCCACAACTACCTGGACTACTCGTCCTCACACCTCGTCCCCTGCAAGAACTCCATCGCTTTCTCCCAATTCCTCCGTCTCTGCTGCATCTGATCCCAAGATGAGGTCTTCCAGTCCACAGCCTTTGAAATGTCTGCCTTCTTCCACAAATGTGGCTTCCCCTCCCCCACTATTAACTTGGCCCTCACCCGCATCTCCTCCATTCCCCGCTCATCTGCCCTAGCCTCTCCTGCACCTAGAAACGATAAATACAGAATCCCCCCTCGTCCTCACCTACCACCCCACCAGTCTCCACATCCAACACATTCCACCGGAATTTCTGGCACTTACTGCAGGACCCCACCACCAAACACATTTTTCCTTCTCCTCCCCTCTCAGCCTTCTGTAGGAACCACTCTCTTTGTGACTCCCTTGTGCACTCTTCCCTCCTCACTCACCCAAACAGACCTTTCAGGTGAAACAACAGTTCACCTGTACCTCCAAAGAACTCATTTGCTGCATCCGGTGCACCCTCTGTGAACTTCTCTACATCGAAGAGACAAGTCACAGATTAGGAGATCACTTCGCCCAGCACCTCCTCTCCGTCCGTAACAAAAAACAACCTCCCTGTAGCCAACCATTTCAATTCCGAGTCACACTCGCAAGCTCACATGTCTGTCCATGGGCTTTCACACTACCCCACCCTGACCACCCGCAGATTGGGAGAACAACACCTCATTTTTCATCTGGGCACCCTCCATCACCAGGGATGAACATTGAATTCACTGCATTCCACTAATAAGCTTATTTTTTCCCCCCTCCCTCCCAACTAGTTATTCCAGTTCCTATTTCCTTTCTCTCTCCACCTAGTCTAGACTCCCCCCCTCCTGTGCTGTTTCCCCCCCTCCACCTATCATCTCCCACCCTCACCACCCCCCTCCCCCTTTTGTTCAGACATCTCTCATGTTTCCCACACCTTGATGAAGGGCTCAAGCCCGAAACGTTGGTGATGTATCTTTACCTTTGCTACATAAAGGCACTGTTCGACCTGCTGAGTTTCTCCAGCATTTCTGTGTTTTTTACTACAATCAAAGTGACTGCGGACTTTCATGTTTCACGACACTAACAGGTCAACTCGATTTTTATAACAAATCTGCATCTCCATGTTCACCATTGCTTTTTTTTTAAAAAAAACTTTATTTATTCAATTAAAAAAACAAATAATATATGACATATGCAGCAATTAAACATGAACATGAACTTTTTTTATAGATAATAGAAAAAAAAGAAAAGACCCCCCCCCCCCCTTCAGCCAACTCTCCTAAGGAGAGCCATAAAAGAAAAAAAGAATATTAAAGAAAAAGTTAAATTTACATATTAAAATCTATTCAATATAAATTGAAATGTAAATATTCCGAGTATAACAGCCACTTATTAATAAAAAAATTAATTATCATGCGAAACATACGTAATTTTTTCCATTATTAAACAATATTTCATCTCATTATGCCATCTATTAATATCAATCGTATTTATATCTTTCCACGTACTACCAATACATTTTTTCACTACGAATAAATCTAAAATTACAAAAGCAAGCTGGAACTTATCTACTCCCAAACCTTTCAGAGGTTGCAAACTACCCAATAAAAATATTGTTGGATCTAAAACTATTTTAATCTTATACAGGTATTCTAAAAACGATTGAATTTTCTTCTAAAATGATTGTATATGTATACATAACCAAAAAGCATGAAAAAAAATTCCAACCGTATCACCACATCTAAAACACAAATCTGATTCATTAAAACCATATCTTTTTAATTTTTCAGGTGTCAAATATAATTGATGTAAAAAATTGTAATTAATCATTGCATAATGTGCATTTATCAATCTAGTTACACTATCATAACAGATATCTAACCAATCCTCTTCAGAAAAAATAAAACCAATATCTGCTTCCCATTTAATTTTAGATCTACCCCAACCATTTTTATCCATACCATCCTGTAATATTTGATACATAGACGAAATATAACCCTTCTCTGGTACCTTCATAAGAAAAGTCTCAAATTTAGTTATTTTAGGTAAAATCATATCTCTACCAGACATATATTTTACCAAAGATCGAATTTGATAATAAAGAAATAAAGAGATCTTATCAATACCAAAATCTTCCCTCATCTGATTAAAAGATAAAAAACTTACCCTCTTTAAAGCAATCTCCCAAATTTTTCACACCTTTAAATCTCCAATGCAATAAACTTTGATTATGTGTTGAAAAAGAAATAAGTTGATTATTATACAATGGAGTCAAAGCCAATAGTACATAGTCCATGTGGTTTATTTTCTATAAAAATCGAGTTGATATATTACCGACGATATGGCCTTAGCCCTTACATGAGCTATTGACTCCTAGAGCTTATCATTTTATTTTTCTTTATCCATAACTTCATTAAATGTTTTAGTATAGGCACATTATATTCTTGTAACAAATTTATATTCCACCTAAACAAAAATTGATGTATTTCAAATTCAGAAATACTTGCCATCTCAATTTTAGCCCAACTAGGAGGCCGTACCAAATCCATCAATGAACTAATAAATTTAAGTTGGACTGCTTCATAATAATTTTTAAAATGTGGTAAACATAGTCCCCCTAACTCATATTTCCAAGTTAATTTATTCAAAGCTACTCTCGAAAATTTACCCCTCCATAAAAACTCCCTAATCATTTTATTCAAATCTCGAAAAAAATTTTATCAAATAAATATGGAATAGATTGAAACAAATATTGTATACACAGAAAGATATTCATCTTAATTATATTTATCCTTCCCATTAAATTAATAAGTAAATCTTTCAATTTAATCAAATCACTTTTAATTTTTTTTCATTAATGGAGCATAATTCAATTTATATAAAGATTGATAATTAACATTCAAAATTATACCCAGATATTTAATTCAATCAGTCCACTTCAAATTAATAATATTCTTATAAATGGAATAATCTCATTCACTTACCAGTAATATTTCACTTTTTTCCAAATTATATCCAGAAAGGCATCCATATTGTATTAAACATTCCTTCAAATGCAAAAGTGACTGAGCTGGGTTTATTAAATACACCAATACATCATCAGCTAATTAATTAATTTTATACTCCTCATCTAAAACTTTCATACCTTGTATCTGTGCATTTTATCTTATCAACTGTGCTAAAGGTTCAATCACTAACGCAAACAAAGCTGGTGATAAAGGACAACCTTGATGAGTTGATCGAGTTAACTTAAAAGATTCCGAAATCAAACCATTCGTCAATAGTCTAGCTACCGGTTTACTATATAGAGCCCTAATTCAACCAATAAAAGGACCAAACTTAAATTTCTCCAAAACTTTAAACAAAAAATTCCATTCAACTCAATCAAATGCTTTTTCTGCATCTAAGGATATCACTATCAGGTGATCTAAGGATTGTCAAAATCTATTAATTAAACTAATCACGCACAAAATGTTATCTGAAGCATATCTATCCTTTATAAAACCTCTTTGATCAATATGAATCAACTTTGGTAAAACTTTAGACAATCTATTCGCTAATATTTTAGCTATTATTTTATAATTTACATTTAACAATGAAATTGGTCGACATGAAGATACTTTCAAAGGATCTCTATCCTTTTTAGGAATTACTGTAATTAAAGCACTAGAACAAGACTCAGTTAATTCATAATGTTCTCCAACTTGACATAATACATCCCCAAACACTGTAGATAAATCATCATTAAAAATTTTATAAAATTCAACTAAAAATCCATCATCACCAGGCGATTTACTGTTCGGCATTTCCAGCATAGCCATTTTAACTTCCGAATCAGTAAATGGTTCTTCTAACTCCTGTATATCTCTATCCTCTAATATCGGTAAATTCAACTGTGATCGAAAAAGATCAATCGATCCAGTTTCTTGTTTTCCTTCAGATGTATATAACTTTGCTACACCTTTAGCTCTAGAATTAAATGAAGAAGAATATACATGCCCAACCCAGTCACTTTTTAATTTCACGCTTTCCTTCACATTCAAATGTGTTTCTTGTAAAAAGGCAATATCAATTTTCATTTTCTTAATATATGCCAAGACTCGCTTACACTTAATTTGACTATTTAATCCTCGAACATTAAAAGTAGCAAACCTCAACTTTGACATATCTACTATTATTACTAAATAAGAATAAAATCTTTATATAAAAACTCAAATCAATATATATAGGCCCTCCAATAGAAAAAAAAATCAAATTAAAAACTAAATAGAATGAAAATAAAATTTAAAAATAATTTAAAAAAAGAAAATCCTCCCCCCCAAAAAAAACCTACCAAAAGGTAGTAATCCCCTAAACATAAATTGGGTGTGGGTCACCCACCAGTGGCTGATGACTAGCAAAGAACTTAGAGCAAATCTCTCCCTCCCCAGACAAACAATCAATAACATCAAAATATCATAATAACAAAAGAAAAAATAGAATACAAAAATTCTTCTGTTCATCCAGAAGATTCCAATCTCGAAGATCCCATTTCAGAAGGAGGTGGACTCTTTCTATTCCTATTTTTGCCATTTCTTCCGTTTCCAGAACAACCAGATTTTTCTTTAGGAGATAATGGTGGACTACGTCTTTGTCCTCTTATATCTGGCAATGATTCAGCAAAAATCATTGCTTCACGATCAGTTTCAAAAGGCCAAAATTGATAGTCTCCATAAAACACCTTCAACACTGCAGGGTAACGAAAATTAGACTTATAACCTTTACGCCACAAAACTTCTTTAACTGGATTAAATCAACGTTGATGTTGAATGACCTCTTGACTCAAATCAGTATTAAAAAAAGACTCTACTATTCTGAATCAATAATGGGGTTTGTCATTGTCTCACATTTTGGACTGCAAGTCAAAGCATTGCTTCTCTGTCCAAATAACTCAAACATCGAATTATTACCGGTCTCGGGGGTTGACCAGCTGAGGGTGTTCTTCTTAAAGCTCTATGGGCTCTTTCCAGTACCAATCCCCCAGAGAAAAATTATTGTCCTAATATTTGCAGAATCCAGTCTTTAAAGAAACGAAGAGGATCTTGTCCTTCTATACCTTCTGGCAAACCAACAATTTTCACATTATTCCTTCTGCTTTGATTCTCCAAGTAATCTATTTTTCTTTCTAGCTCCTTCTCATGTTCTCCTAGTTCTATGATTGATTTTTCCACCTTCAACACTTTTTCTGTGTTAGAAGTCACTTGTTGTTTACAGTCCAAAGAAGCAGTCTGAATTTTTAAAAATTCTTCACAAGATGCATCCACACGTGTCTTAACCATATTTAATTCTGAACTTATACCAGCATTCATTTGAACCATTTCATTAATTTGAGATGTCATCAAATCCATTCCAGGTTTTATAACAGCTTGAACAATAGCATTCAATTGCATAGACTGCCAGTCAGTAAAGCTAAGGTCTGCTCTCTCTGACATGGTGGCAGAACAAGGTAACTGCAGATCCTGCTGCTACTCAACTGAAGGCATTTAAAAAGTTTTACTGCGGGTCTGGACTCCCAGTGACTGACTTCCTCAGGGGGGCGCCACTGGTCTCCCCCCGCATCTCGTTGTTTTTTCATCAATTCATGAAGAAAAACAATTTCTTCAGATTGAAATGCTACCTGATGCATTTCCAACAATGGAGTCGTCTTCCTGCGTGCTCCCTCCATTGAAATCGAAAGGCTTTCCAAATCGGGGTCCACTTCTTGGGAACACACACCTTCTTCCGGAGAACGGGTAATTCCAGCGCCATCCTTCACTTGGTGAGCAATAGACATTTTTTTTTCAGCTCCCAAAGGCAATCTTTGGGGTTTAGACAATGAAGAGATTGAGCCTGGGGCTGTATCAAGTCGTCTAGGCCCCAAATCTTCAGCACTTCGAAAATTTAACTTCTTCTGCACTTGAGGTTTAGTCTTTTTACCATTAGTGGCCATAATAATTCCTTAATACTTTAAACTAAAATTTAAAAACTTTAAACTTGAAAACAAAGAGTTAAAAAACAGGTACTTAAAAGTCTGGCCAGAGAGGTCGAGATTACACGTCTTGACTCTATGGCATCTTGCCACGCCCCCCATGTTCATCATTGCTGATGTGGTTTTTATTTTTAACTTTAGATTTCATTTAATTAATTTCAATGCTGCAGCTGGGCTAATTGAAATTGTTCTGAAAATATCCATGGATCAATGGATCTGGCATTTTAATGATAAATCCAGCAGTTTAACATTTCCAAACAATACACATAAGTTAAAGGAAAATTGAGTCTCAATAACCTGATTAAATTATTTGTGTAATTATGGTAACAGAATGGGTCACCGACAGTGATTAGAATAGCTAACTTCATGAGGACAAAAGCAGATTGATGTACTCAATTCATACACAAACCATTCAAAGGTCTTTCCTCTGTTTGTTCTGCACAGGCATGGGTGCTGCCTGCCCGTTATGTTTACCCACTTCCTGGGAGGGTTGGCGGTGTGAAAGAGGCTATTGAGTTGCCAAATAATCCAGCGTTAAAACAAGCAGAAGAGAGTACCTTCAGAACCACTGGGCAGATGTAATGCATATCAGTGAAAAATAGTGTACTTGAGGGAGATCGATGTTTACTGATAGTGTAATTTATATTGTACTTTTTTGAGACAGATAAAAGAGGACTCTGGGGTGAATAGGGAGGAGATGGGATGAAGTAATATTGTGTTTAACAAAGTTTAGGAGGGTTTTTAGCTTTATAGGCTCGGGCATAGGGCAGTAATTTCAAAGAAAAGGCAGGTGCCTGACAGAGTGATTTGCCTCCATTTGTAGTTCTAGGATGATAAGATTTAGCTTTCCTGCATTGTCCCTTTACAGGGTTGTCATCTTACTTTCAGGCAATGTCAGGTCCTGCTCCAGATGTACTCTTCAACATATCTCACAAACCAGGCCTGGTTATCCGGCCTGAAGATAAAGCGCGGAAGTGTATGCCAGCTAGATCTTAATGTTACGGTGGTGGTGAAATTTGACTCATGCTGAAGGCCCTCGGCAGTTTATTAGTGCGGGTGCCCACTAACAGATGTACAAATTTCAATCCTATTTGAAGCTCCTCAGATAACGAAGCAGTCCATGCCAGAGTGCTGCAAGGTCTGGACAATATTCAGATTTAAGCTGGTAAGTGACAAGTAAAATCTATCAAAACAACTATTTCCAAGCAGGTGCAAGTCTAACACCTCCACTTTATATTTACTATTGCCAAATAAGTCCATCAACATTGTAGGGGAATTATCAGTAAACAAACAGGATCAGTCACTAAGCTACAGGTATTGTATTTCGGAGGAACAGTATAAATGCATAACATATTCAGTGCCTATTAATCACAATTGAGGCGGTATCTCAAGAAATTAGCCTATGTTATCAAGGACCCTCACCATCCAGGCCATGTCCTCTTCTCACTGCTACCATCAGGAAGGAGGTACAGGAGCCTGAAAACAAACTCCCAAAGTTACAAAAACAGCTTCTTCCTCCCTGTCATCAGATTTCTGAACAGCCGCTACCTCATTTTTATCATTTCTTTCGCACTAATTATTTATTTTTAAATAGTCTATTAAGGAAATGTAATTAAGATGTATTAGTACACAATACTACTACACAAAACAACAAATTTCGTGACATATGCTCATGACAATAAACCTGATTCTTATTTTATGATCTCATGAGTATAGTCAAGATGCATGAGCCTTTTTAGTACATTAAAGTGCTGCACTTCAATCACAGAGAGAATTGCAGAAAAGTTGCAGAACAGAAGACTATTCTGCCCATCAAGTCTGTGTTGGCTTTAAACAGAAGTAATCCAGCTGGCCCGACTTCCCTGCCCTCTCTACATCGTCTTGTGGAATGTTTATGATCAAGTACTTCTCTGGTTCCCTTTAGAATACCATAGATGAATCTGCTCTCTCACTCTCCATGGCAATGCATCCCAGGTCCCAGTCACTCACTGCCCCAAAGAGGTTTCTTATCATATTTGGTCACCTTCATTCACCATTCTCAAGTTTTGGATCCTTTGGCCAAATGGCAAAGCACCCTCTCTGGTAACCCTTTGCAGACCTTGTTACATTATTCTATTAGATCTCTTTTCACCGTCTTTTCTTTCAAGGAGCACAGCAACTTTTCCAGTGCATCTGAGCAACTATCACTCGGAACTTAATAAATGGAATCATTTAATAAATTTCTTCTGCACCCTGGGAATATCAGAAGGTCTGAAAACAAAAGCTTGCATTCTGAATCACCCAATTCTGTAGCTGATTAATCCCATGGACTAATTTTTGCTCAGAACTTTATGATGTCATATTTTATGCATATTTGCTTAAAAGTCTGATATCACAAACAAAGACACTTATTTATCCCTTCCATTCCTTCATTAAAGAACCCAGCTCAGAGTCATTTTCAAACTATCTGGGTACATTTTCAATTATTAGCCTATGCTTTTGTAAGTGGTAATGAATTTGCCGCATATTATTGGTTTCTAAAAGCTTCCACAACGTGACAATGCACTGGAAGCTTGTGACAGTGTGGCTTATCAACAGCAGACAATTATTTCTACTATTTCATTCCACAGTGAGATATTTATGACACTGAATGACAATGATATCACAGAAGCCTCCTGCATTCGAGCCAACATGGCAACTCAATTACAGTTGAGACTTGTAGATGCGCAACAGAAAACAAGGAGGTTGAGAGTTACGGTGATTTCACAAAAACTGTTGAAAGAAAAGAAGCATCTTTCGAGACTGAAACAATTTTTTTTCACCTAGAACCTTGGTGATTTTTTTCCATTCTAAAGCATCTGCCTACCTTCCTGGAGTGGAATGAACAAAACTCCAAATATCCATATTGCTTCACTAGTCTAGACAGAAAGACTGAGTGCAGTATTCAAGGAGGCTGGATGACCTACTCATTAGCCTGTTGTTCAAGGATCGCCTGCAGTTCAGTTTAGACTGCAGATGATCTGTTCAAACAACTAGGGGTCAAGCATGTTAAATGTCAGATTGGGAATGAGTCTTATTCCTGTTCCAATCTTTTTGCACAGACTGTGTTCTGGGAAATTGAGAATAATCGCCTGGATCGCAGGGACTGCATAAAAAAAACATAAAAGTTCATTCCGAGTGACGACCTTGGATCAGAGCATGAACACTGCTTTTCTTTCTCAAGGTGCTAAGTAATCTGCTGTGTTTGCCCCAACTTGCATCCAAATTAGCAGAGTGAAAATGAGAATCAGGCTCCCTGCTTACAGCAATACTCATATATTGCTGAGCTTTCAGCATTTCTGAGTTTGAGTTGACTTGGGGGCTCCTATAGAAATGTGCCTTCATGGATGGCCAGTGCAAGATCATACAAGGTGCTGGAATCTAACTATTTTGTCTGCTGTTGGATTTGACAAATCCCTTGTATTGGGTGTCAGGCTTCATTCAATGAGGAATGTTCATTCTCCAAAAAGCATGGACAGTCCATTTATCTCCCTGGATGCTACCAGAATCACAAGTCCCTCCAGCTTCTCTTTGCTCAAAATTCCAGCATCTGGAGTTCTTGTCTCTCACACAATCTAAGAGTGCTAGGGGCAGGGTGGTGGAGAACAGTGGTGGGGGGGAGGGGGGGGCAACTGTGAAAGAATGGGTCAAAAGACAAGGACAAAAATCAATCTTCCAACCAAGGTGATGTTCTGCCCTTTTATTTGTTTTATATACAATGCACCATTACCAATGTTGCCTTCTTTGCTGGAGGCATTGAATTTAAGAGCAGGGAGGTTATGCTGCAACTGTACAGGGTACCTGGTAAGACCTAATGTAGAGTACTGTGTGCAGCTCGGGTCTCCTTACTCAAGGAAGGATGTACTGGCTTTGGTGGCAATCCAGAGGTGGCCCACAGGTTGAATCCAGAGATGAGGAGATTTGCCTAGGAGGAGAGTTGTCAAGGACTGTACTCACTGGAATTCAGAAGAATGAGAGGGGATCATATAGAAATGTATAAAATTATGAAAGACATACATGTAGGTAAGTTGTTTCCACTGCTAGGCAAGTCTAGAACAAGGAGACATAGCCTCAATATTCAGCGTAGTAGATTTAGGGCCAGAAAGGAGGAAGAATTGCAGAGAGTGGTGAACTTATGGAATTCTCTGCTTATTGAAGCAGTGGCACCTACCTCAGTAACAATATATGTAAGACTGGGATGGACAGATTTGTACATAGTAGGGGGATTAAAGGATATATATGGGGTAAAGGAAGATAGGTAGAGATGAGCCTATCATCAGATCAGCCATGATCTCATTCAGAGGTGGAGCAGCCTCAACTATCACTTTCATGACCACAATTTCTATAACTCCACCTCCCCCCCTCCAATATGGATCAAATTTTCCAGACCCCCACCCCCACAATATGGATCAAATTTTCCAGACCCCCCCCAAATATGGATCAAATTTTCCAGACCCCCCCAAATATGGATCAAATTTTCCAGACCCCCCCAAATATGGATCAAATTTTCCAGACCCCCCCAAAATATGGATCAAATTTTCCAGACCCCCCCCCAAATATGGATCAAATTTTCCAGACCCCCCCCAATATGGATCAAATTTTCCAGACCCCCCCCCAATATGGATCAAATTTTCCAGACCCCCCCCCAATATGGATCAAATTTTCCATACCCCTCCCCCCCTCCCTTCCTGAGCATTCCTGGTTGATGTCTTTCCTTCCCCTCAAACACGAGGTTGTCTTCGTTAGCAGGCTCAGGACTGGTCAGGACTTGGAGGGGAGACTGGAATAGGAACCAGCAGGTTCTGCAACTTTCAGTGTGGAGACTCTGCCTGCCTTACCTGAGACAAAAGTTGAAGAACTTCAGGGATATTGCATTCTAAAAGTTGTATTACATGGCAGCAATGGAACGTTTACCTTTAATCCTGCAGCACATCCCACATATTCCCAACAACAGTGATGTCAAGGAAACCACTTCAGGGTCACATTGCCGCCCAGCGCTTTCATAAACCTCCCCCCAAGCAAGAATCGCGCCGGTCTTTTATTTCACCCGGCTTTCTGGCGGACGGCTTGCGTCATTGAGTACGTCACCAGAAACCATCCTATTCCACGAACAGAGGCTTGGCGGAGGGACATGCGCTGCATCCTGGTTCCTCACAGCCTGGAAAGCAAAGCGCCACATGTTTGTTAACCATGCAATCATAAAATAATGCTAATCTATAAATGCAAACACAGTCTTCAAACGCCATGGGCAGAGTAAAATGTGCATCTCTAAATCTTAACGCTGTTTATTTCTGGTGATCCGCTCAACTCTCACCGATGATGATGTTCGCCTCGTTCCGCTTGATGTCTGCCACCTGGGGGCGGTCACACACTAGGCAACTCTCTTCTCCGGTGCCCCGAGGTACACCGGACGAAATCAAACGAGAGTCAGCAGAAGAAGTTGTCCTTTATTCCTGAGGAACGCCCAGATGACCCGGGTGTATTCTTTAAAATGCAACAGCCCAATAATGCACCGACGCCCTGCGGAAGCCTAACAACGTTAGACCTTCAAACGGTTCATTTACTCTTACATGTCACTTGTTGCAAGCTCAGGAGATGCGGTGTGACAGATCCCAGTATCAGTCTGGATAGGATTTCATTAGTACTGTTGTGGGGGGATGATGGGATGGGATACTGTTGGAGGGGGGGGGGGGGGGTGGGATATTGCTGGGATGGGCACTGTTGTGGGGGGTGGGATGGGATACTGCTGGGATGGGATACTGTTGTTGGGGGTGGTGGGATGGGATACTGCTGGGATGGGATACTGTTGTTGGGGGTGGTGGGATGGGATACTGCTGGGATGGGATACTGTTGTGGGGGGTGGGATGGGATAGGATACTGTTGTGGGTGGATGATGGGATGGGATACTGTTGTGGGGGTGGATGGGATACTGTTGTGGGGGGGGATGGGGTAGGATACTGTTGTGGGGTGGATGGGATACTGTTGTGGGGGGATGGGATGGAATACTGTTGTGGGGGGATGGGATGGGATTCTGTTGTGGGGGATGGGATGGGATAGGATACTGTTGTGGGGGGGGTGGTGGGATGGGATACTGGTGTGGGGGGGATGGGATACTGCTGGCATGCCAAAGGAATGATTTAAAAAAATACTTCAACATAGTTAATTTTAAATGACCACACACGTTAAAATATCTGGTCAAGCAATAATTCTAGATAGCAGAGAACGAAAATATGTCACCTAGATTTTCACTAAACAATCCCCCCCACCCCCATAAAAGATTTGTTTGGTTTACAGGTTTGTGAATTCCCGGCTCGAGAAAGTGGTCAAAGTTTTGGAAGCGACTTATCTGTTCGTTGTGCTTCAAGCGGAACATTAGAAGCGATTAGATAAAGAAGGACTTCCCATGTCACGAGTTAATACTCTTCGAGTGATTGCTTTCCTCCACCCTGCTGTAATGCACGGCGATGCGATAATATATCACTGCACGAAATATGTCTGCACATTCTCTCGGCAGAATCTAAACCGTGTCTGTCTCGGAGCATTTCGAGTTTCCAGGGTTGGAGACAAATCTAATTTAAAGAGGAGTCGCCCTTGCTCAACCGGAGGAAATGGCGTGTCAGCTACGTCAAGGAAAGATACTGGTTTAAAGATATAAGAAAGAGTGATGGCTCCTGTAACTACCATTTATTAATCCCGGACCCTTTGTACGGGAAGACATATTACTGGCCACGCCCGTCATTTTTAAATAAAAGCAGATTGGATGACAAACTCAGTTTGAGTGATAGGCTGAGATTATTACCTCTTTTTTTTTTAAAAATCTACAAATTAAGACTAGAATTTGAATAATAAGAGGAAGGCGCTCATTACATTGTTGCGCAAAACGAGGGGGGTGGGGGGGGGGGAAGGGGAAGGACTTGGGGCAGGTAAATCGTTGTCCATTCAACAAGTTTCAGCGGCGGAACGGTAATTCATCGCTCCCAGAACTTCTCTCACGAAATTTATTCTCAAATATTTCAGTGTTTTACCGCGTTGAACAATTAATGAAATAACTGGGGCCATGAGGAGAGTTATTGATACATTAGGATGAACTGGAGTAACCTCAAGGGCATTTTGTTTGCTTCGTTCGAAAAGAAAATACACCACAAAATTCGTGTATTTCATGTGAGAACACGTTCATCCCTCAACTGTCGAATTATTTATATAAATATATATATATATATATATATATATATATATATAGATATATCTATCTATCTATAGATATATTTATATATCTATAGATATAGATATATCTATATATATATATGTTCTTTCTTTGGCTTGGCTTCGCGGACGAAGATTTATGGAGGGGGTAAAAAGTCCACGTCAGCTGCAGGCTCGTTTGTGGCTGACCAGTCCGATGCGGGACAGGCAGACACGATTGCAGCGGTTGCAAGGGAAAATTGGTTGGTTGGGGTTGGGTGTTGGGTTTTTCCTCCTTTGCCTTTTGTCAGTGAGGTGGGCTCTGCGGTCTTCTTCAAAGGAGGCTGCTGCCTGCCAAACTGTGAGGCGCCAAGATGCACGGTTTGAGGCGTTATCAGCCCACTGGCGGTGGTCAATGTGGCAGGCACCAAGAGATTTCTTTAGGCAGTCCTTGTACCTTTTCTTTGGTGCACCTCTGTCACGGTGGCCAGTGGAGAGCTCGCCATATAATACGATCTTGGGAAGGCGATGGTCCTCCATTCTGGAGACGTGACCCATCCAGCGCAGCTGGATCTTCAGCAGCGTGGACTCGATGCTGTCGACCTCTGCCATCTCGAGTACCTCGACGTTAGGGGTGTGAGCGCTCCAATGGATGTTGAGGATGGAGCGGAGACAACGCTGGTGGAAGCGTTCTAGGAGCCGTAGGTGGTGCCGGTAGAGGACCCATGATTCGGAGCCGAACAGGAGTGTGGGTATGACAACGGCTCTGTATACGCTTATCTTTGTGAGGTTTTTCAGTTGGTTGTTTTTCCAGACTCTTTTGTGTAGTCTTCCAAAGGCGCTATTTGCCTTAGCGAGTCTGTTGTCTATCTCATTGTCGATCCTTGCATCTGATGAAATGGTGCAGCCGAGATAGGTAAACTGCCTCAGGATCTTCGTGATGCCACCATCATCACCCTGTACAAAAACAAAGGCGAGAAATCAGACTGCTCAAACTACAGGGGAATCACGTTGCTCTCCATTGCAGGCAAAATCTTCGCTAGGATTCTACTAAATAGAATAATACCTAGTGTCGCCGAGAATATTCTCCCAGAATCACAGTGCGGCTTTCGCGCAAACAGAGGAACCACTGACATGGTCTTTGCCCTCAGACAGCTCCAAGAAAAGTGCAGAGAACAAAACAAAGGACTCTACATCACCTTTGTTGACCTCACCAAAGCCTTCGACACCGTGAGCAGGAAAGGGCTTTGGCAAATACTAGAGCGCATCGGATGTCCCCCAAAGTTCCTCAACATGATTATCCAACTGCACGAAAACCAACAAGGTCGGGTCAGATACAGCAATGAGCTCTCTGAACCCTTCTCCATTAACAATGGCGTGAAGCAAGGCTGTGTTCTCGCACCAACCCTCTTTTCAATCTTCTTCAGCATGATGCTGAACCAAGCCATGAAAGACCCCAACAATGAAGACGCTGTTTACATCCGGTACCGCACGGATGGCAGTCTCTTCAATCTGAGGCGCCTGCAAGCTCACACCAAGACACAAGAGAAACTTGTCCGTGAACTACTCTTTGCAGATGATGCCGCTTTAGTTGCCCATTCAGAGCCAGCTCTTCAGTGCTTGACGTCCTGCTTTGCGGAAACTGCCAAAATGTTTGGCCTGGAAGTCAGCCTGAAGAAAACTGAGGTCCTCCATCAGCCAGCTCCCCACCATGACTACCAGCCCCCCCACATCTCCATCGGGCACACAAAACTCAAAACGGTCAACCAGTTTACCTATCTCGGCTGCACCATATATATATGTATATAGTTAGTAATGAACATGGTCGCTCGAATTCAGTTTTCAAACATTTGGATTTTTCACGACTGCAGTCTTTAATAGCGCTGGAGATGAACAAACAGGGGTTCCCATCCAAAATCTTGCCCCACATTATGCGATTGGCTCTTAACGACCCTCCGGTGTGATTTAGGTTTGGAGGAGTGGAATAAGAAGTAGCCTTCCCAATTACGATCACGCTCCAGGAATTATATGAAATAAATGGACACATCGGAAACATTGCTTGCTACATTTTCACGTTTCTTGTACGGAATGCTTCATTTTTAAAAATGATTAATGTATGTTGGTCGGTGGAAGTAATTGATGGAATCAAGGGTGTTACAGACCAATATGATTTATTTTTCCCTGCGTATTATTTGTATAGTAAATTTTGTATGTTAAATGTAAATATGCATGTTTCTTCGCATCAACCCATCTGAACGCGAACTGAATGTCTGTCCTGAGGATTTGACCCACCGTTGGATCTGCTTATACTCGTGAAAATAAATTGATGTTTCGAAATGCGGAAAGTCAATTTATTTTCTGACTAATAGAACTGCATTTTTTTAGACGAATTAAACAGAGATCCCTCACAGTGGATACCAAAGGACGTGGTTCCTTTGTGCTAGCCCAGGTTACACTTCAATAAGTGCTTGAACTAAATTTCACTGTGAAATTGTACTGTTGACTTAGCCCATGATTTCTACGGTTTAGGAACTGTTCAAATGAGCTCACACATTCTCGAACGAAACGTTTGGAAAATCTGATTAATGCAGAAACTTTTTTTAAATTCAAGATGTGAAATATATTCTCGTGCCTCTTTTGCGTGTTGCAAAAAGTTGGATTTGTCCACTGAACCGACTTTCACACAGTCAATGGAGGCGGTGGACAAATCTTCACGGAATTATTAACCAATTTCTCTCGGGGCGGTGGGGGGGGGGGGGGGGGGGTTGGTGGGAAAAGGAAACCACGCCAAGACGCACAAAGAGCTGACCGAGGTGCAGCATCTGCCGCGGTAACGGGAACACGCTGGCTGAACAACTGGAACAAATTGTCTATTCAACTCAGAGCAAGGACGCTCGCGTGAGAACAAACTGTCGGGAACTCTATTTGTGTCACCATTTTTTAAAAAGTGGGATTTATTTTTGCTTAATTGAATTTGTTGAGATATTATTATGAATTATTGAGCATATTAAGAAGGTAACCAACCAAGGGAGTGAGTGGAATGCTTCGGAATTACCAGCCTCTGTGTTTCTGTGAATTAAATTGGTTTTGTACGTTGTTCCTTTTCACCGTGTCCTTTGTTCTTTTAATCTGCCTCATTCCACAACTGGCGTCTCTACATCCCGTTTTTGTAATCGTGTTTCCTTATTCAATAACTGCATCTTATTCCGTGCTACCTTTTCTTCTCCTGGAAGGCCAGTTCCACTTCCTTGATTGGCATCTTGGGTGTAGTACGACTGGTTTGCTCTGTTTAATCCTGTCATTTTTTTCCTCCCACCCTTGCATAATTTCATCTGGCTCGGTTTAAAAGTTTTTAAAAAATCAAGTCATCTTGTGACCGTGTCTTCTTGGCTGTTGAACGCTCTGGCTCTCGCACGGCTGTAAAGGTCTGCGGTGCAGTCTTACAATAAACGTACGCGTTGATTTAAAGTCCAGATGTGCGCTTATGAGATGCTAGGAAACCTCTGCATGAAATTAATGTGATGCTTTGCGCCTTTTGTGTATGGGTGTGTGGGAAAGGGGTGTTAGTGTTGGTGGGAGCGGGGGAAAGAGGGAAGGAGACCCAGATTTGAGTTCAAGAAAGCGAGGAGGTGAAGGCAGGCGCTGGAAGCAAGTTCCCTCCCAAAATGGGGCTGTTTTCATGGATTCTGCTCAGGAATTTAGTCGACATGTCATGCTTCCAAGATCGCAGCAGAATCTGTGTGTTTTCAAGACCTGGTATATATTTAATTTGAAAGTAATAAAAATAGCAATTCAGTACATCTTGAGTTGGTTTTGTAAAAACACCGAGGTGAGAGTATTGGTTTCCGCACTTCAATGCAGAAGAGGCTTCAAATCCGGCATTTACTGAACATTTCAGACGCATTTTAAATGCCGCCAGTAGATTTTCATAAAAAGCTGGGCATGGAAGGGATTTCTCCGTAACCTCTGGCCACTTGCGTGAGGAATGCACGGAGACTTGGCAGGTTCAGCGATGAACTTCGCTCTTGTGGAATTTCCCCATTAAAGTTGTTCGTAAGAAGTCACCTTGATATAAAGTCAATCTGGTTGGATGCTTTTGATGGGGTTTCATCTGAAGGGGATTAGAAACAAATTAGTTACAGCTGAAGTAACAATTTGTTTGGGATGCAACATATTTAAATTTTGGCTCCACTTATCACTCCAACATTGCCGGATGTATATTTTTTTTGAATAATTCTTCAATTTAGCCTACACACATGCCTGATATTATTTAAATATGCTTACTCGAACCACCTTGATGCGTTTTAAAAATGTAAAAAGCATCCACGAAATAGAGTTCTACAGCACGGAATTGGATAGGCACATGGAAGGGATGGGTATGGAGCTCTATGGTCCGGGTGCAGGTCAAAAGGACTAGGTAGAGTAAAGGTTCAGCACAGACCAGATGGGCCGAAAGGCCTTGCTCTGTGCCGTAGTGTAAAAAAAAACAAAAGAAACCATCTTTCGGCGCAACTTGTCCATGCAATCAAGCTGGTTCCATTTGCCCGTGTTGTCCATATCCCTCTAAACATTGTTGTTATCCAAATATGTTTAAATTTATAATTGTTCCTGCCTCTGCCAAAGCCTTTGGCAACTTGTTCCATATAGCTACCACCCTCTGTGTAAAGAAAGTACCCTTCAGGTCCTTTTAATTCTTTCCCCTCTTAATTTAACTGTATGCCCTCTTGTTTTAGATGTCCCTACTCTCAGAATAAAGGTGATAATAATTTACCTTATCTATTCCCCTCATGATTTTATAAGCCTCTATAAATGTCCCTGTAGCTTCTTAAGCTCTATGGAGAAAAGCCTCTGGGTCTCCTATTAATTCAAGTCCCAGTAACATTCTCATGAATGTTTTCTGCACCCTTTCCAGTTTAATGATATTGTTCCTATAGCTGGGTCACAAAAACTGTGCACAAAACTGCAAGAGTGGCCTCACCAACATTGTGTACAGTTTTAACATGAAATCCCAGTCCCTGTACTCAATGCCCTGACTCAAGAAAGTAAAAGTTTCACCCTGTCTACTTGTGTAATCACTTTCACAGATGTATATATTCTACCTCAGGTCTCTCTGTTCTACAACACTTTCCAGGATCCTATCATTCACTGTGTAAGAATTGCCTTGGATTAAGCTACCTAAATGCAGAACCTTGCATAAATTTCATCTGCCATTCGTTGGCCAACTTTTGCAGTTCATCCAGATTCTTTGTAATCTTAGATACCTTCCTTCTCCATTACACCACCATGTTGGTGTCATTCACAAACCTACTAACCATGCCATCTACATTGTTAGCCAAGTTGTTTATCTAGATGACAAGCAACAATGAACCTATCACTAAATCCTGTGACACACCAGTGCCTCCAGTGACAACCCTCCACTACCACTCTGTGTTTCATACGATCAAGCAAATTCTGTATCCCATTGTAAAGTCTACAATGGATCCAATGTGTGAACCAGACTTCCAGACCACACTCCTTCCCATGCCTTTCTTTTTTCTGATGCCTTCCTTTTTTTTTTGCTTGTACCTTGAAGAAGGTCTCAGGCTTCAAACATCAGTAATATATCTTTACCTCCAAGTTCAGCTGAGTTCCTCCACCATTTCTGTGAGTTTTTATTACAATCACAGAGTCTGCAGATTCACGTGTTTCATCCCTTTCTTTCTAGGCCAGGCTACCAAGCCTATTATCATGCTAACTTTCATGTATGTCAAAACATTAACCTGGTTAATTGTCCTAAAAGGAATATGCAATTTATGAACCTTGACAGTTGAACCCAAATTGAGCAACATAAACTTTGTATTATACTACCATTGGGGTCAGGGGGAGCATGTTAATGTTGGAAATATGATGACATCCAAGCTGTAAACATTAAATATACAAATCCTTTTTTCTTTAAAGCTGAGCAGGTAGCAATAAATAATTTTTTCCAGTCACACCACTTGAACAAATCCAAACATGAATGCATCTTGAAAGATCAGAGGTTGTTCTGAGGACTTCATGAATGTATCATTTCATTCATTCTATGTTACTTGACAATACTGTAGGTTTAGCATTTATTAACCAATCTAGAGACCTTCATAATAAGGACAGTGGATTTTCTTTTGATTACTACAGTGTATCGTAGAATTCGTAGGAAATATACTCACTCAACATTGTTTGGTAACAAAACGTCCATATTTCTAAATTGAGATGGTGTGCGACTTGGAAATATTACCATTCACCTTCGGCCCTTTCCTTTCCAGGGATTAGCCAGTCCTTCACAATCTTTATTATGAAACACTGATAAGCTCTGGCTAGATTATTCTGATATCAAAAGCCATCGGGGGTATATGGAGTTTTATGCATGTGTTAAATTGCATATGCTCAAAACTGCTATGTGAGCAGTTTCTAATAATCCTTAAGACAACTACTTCACTTCAGTCTGCGCATGGAACCTGGAATCTCACACATTTGCTCTAAATTATGAAATGATTAAAAAGTTGCAAATAGCACAAACAGACTTATTTGGTTAACCAAGAACAATGCAGGATGCTCACAAATACCTGATATGCATTGCAATGCATCAACAGGCATGAAATTTGTCTGTATTTGTTACCAGCATAATAAATTCTTTTTTTAAAATCACATAAAATGGGGTTAAAAACATTATAAAATGTTTACCATTGACTCAGTATTTGAAAGACAATGGATGTTTTATTACAAGTATGGTTTTAATAAAAATGAAAAAAATTGTAAAGTATTTATCTCATCACGTTTGAGCCAATGGGACAAGGTAATTAATTATAATCTGTAAATGGACTATTTTCATTCGAATAAGATACCAAACATAAAATACAGAGTTAAATGTATGGTAGAACCATAATTTATTTTAATATTTGTAAATTCCTCTGTGCTACTGCTTGAATAAACAAATAAAAAGAGACAGAGGTATAAACAGAACATCTTTCTCCGAAGGCAGTAACATTGAACTGACTGCAGCATGTAGTCGAGCCTTAGATTAAGGTCATGGTACACTGGGTTATTAAAGATGGTTTGCACTTACTGTATTAAATTTCTTCCCTTTTAAAAAGGAAACACATCAGAACAACCATTCACAATGGATTTACATAAAGTTACACAATATACCCCCGATGGCTTTTGACATCAGAATAATCTAGCCAGATCTTATCAGTGTTTCATAATAAAGATTGTGAAGGACTGGCTAATCCCTGGAAAGGAAAGGGCCGAAGGTGAATGGTAATATTTCCAAGTCGCACACCATCTCAATTTAGAAATATGGACGTTTTGTTACCAAACAATGTTGAGCGAGTATATTTCCTACGAATTCTACGATACACTGTAGTTTATTGCTCCTTTGCAGAGCACTGATCCTTTCTAGTATTGCTGGTCTGGAGAAAACATTTACTAAAAATTCTGAAACTAAATTTTCAAAATTTAGGGCAGCACAGTTAGATTTCAGATTTATTGCCAGATTACAACCTTTTCTTGCAGACGTGGCAGAATTACCACTTATTGGTAGTGCAAAACAAAACTGTACACAATGTACACATGTAAACAAATAAAGAAATGGAAACAAACTGACTGGGCAATACAGAGAGGAAAAAAAAACAAAGTGCAAAATTAAGAGTCTTTCAATGAGTCCCTGATTGAGTTTGTCTGAGGAGTCCATGGTGGAGGGGTAACAGCTGTTCCTGCACCTGGTGGTGTGAGTCTGATGGTAGCAGCAAAAACAGAGCATGTGCTATGTGGTGTGGATCCTTGATGATTGCTGCTTCTCTGCAATGGCAGCATTCCTGGTGGATGTTCTTTTTTAAAAAAAAATTAATTGTTTGCATCATTACAGGAAAAAAATGAATAAAACATTAATCAAATATCCATAGGCAATGATTCAAAAAAACCCATATATTTTTCTCCCCATCCCCTCCCCCTGACCCAAAAGTAAGAAAAGGAAAGAAACCAACCATTTAATATACAATAATATTAGCATAGGAAATCATTAATTGTTATTAAAAATTACTAATTAAGAGGAGTGGATAAGATAGAAGAGGTGGATGGAAAATTATCCATAAAGTCCATATATGGTTTCCAAATACTATAACATTTTTCAACTCGATTCTATACGTAATTTTTTCCAAAGGTATACAATTTTCCATCTCATTATACCATCCACTTAATAACACTTCTCCATCATCTTTCCATAATATCACTATACATTTCTTTGCAGTTGCTATTGCAAAAGTTAAAAATATTTCTTGGTATTAGTCCAATTTTATACCTTTGCATAAATATCTTCAAGTAAAAATATTCTTGGATCCTTTGGTATCTTTATCTTCATAATTTGCCCTAATAATAAACTCAGTTCATTCCTGTGGATGTTCTTGATGACGGGGAGGGTTTTGCCAGTGATGCCCTGAGCTGTGTCCATACCCTTTGCAGGGGTATTGGTGTCCCCATACCAGACTGTGATGCCACCACACATCTGTAGAAATTTGCCAGGGTTTCCAGAATCATACTAAACTTTCAGAAACTCCTGTGGAAATAGAGGTGCTTTCTTCACGATGCCATTAGTGTACTGGGTCCAGGAAAGATCCTTCAAGATAATGACTCCCAAGAATCTAAATTTGCTCACCCTCTCCACCTGTGATTCCCCCAATGATCACTGGATTGTACATCTCTGGTTTTTCCTTCCTGAAGTGCAAGATTGTTGCTGGTGCATCATTCACCTGTTTTCTATCTCCCCTTGTGGTATGCATTAATATTTTATACTGCTCTGAGCTGGGTGTCTGGTCAATGATAACACTGAACCATTTAAATGAGCCAATGGTAAGGCGTGCACTAATGGGTGGCCAGAGTCCAACCTTGATTAGCAGGTGATGCAACTTTAGAATAAATTTCAGACAGGAAGGCCACGTATTCCTCCACAATCCACATATCACATTCCACCCTTTAGAAGTCACATCACTCACCAATCCACTACAAACACAATGAATAAAGGGTTTCTAAATTGTAAAATTGAAGTAACATGTTATAACTTTAAAAAAAGTGTCGAAAATGATGCAAACCAAGAGGCTTCCGTATGATGGACGGGCACATTATCAAACAATGAAAAGTCCTCACCAGCTCCCCCCGACCCACCCAGTCCCCACCAATTTTGACAACTGCTCCCCTGTGTGAGAGGGGAGGGGAGAGAAAGAAACTGGTCTGTTCACTGACTTGCATGCCTCATTTCTTCGGCTTAGCTGGCATATGTTTGCACTTTTGCGAGCAGACAACACAAGGTCATCCATAAGGTACCAAAGCCCTCATTTGGCTAACTCATTCAACACCTTGGCTTCACATTTGGTGTTGATGGCTGGATGACTATGAAAATTAACGAGGGGAATTGCAGAAGTCTGTTGTGTTGAAGTGGACTTTGTCCTGCAGGGTGGTCTTCCATAACTTGAGTAGTCTTTGCCCTGCAGGGTGGGAATTTTCTCTACTCCCTCTTGGAGAGTTTGTTAGAGTGGAAACATGATAACAAAATTTCTCCTAGGAATGCAAACCCCCAACCCCCGCCCCCCACAAGGGCTTCCCAGTCCCCGAGCAACTACCTCCCCCTTTATGGGAGAACATTGTGGCTGCTGCACCTATACCTTACCAGACAGCTCAGGATCCTGAAAATCGACCTCATCTATCTTTTGCTGTGTCGATGTGGCCAAATGTCTAGAAAGTGGCACCTTCCACCCCTATGTAGATTGCATGAATTAAGATGGTCTGCTTCTTGCTGCACGCTGAGCCACCCCTTGAGCGTGTTGTTCGGTGTCAGCATTAACAGCCTTGGTTTGAGGAGACAACTCATTCTTTCAATTAGACTTGATGGTTGTGGCAGGTAGGGGATGTCCAACAGCCACAAGATACCAGCCTCTGTCACCCAGTTTTGTACATTAGACCCCATAAAGTGTGAGCCCAGATTAAACTCTCATAAAGAGAGAAGAGGTATTTTATTCTCTGTATGGTGTTGTTCTGAGTGGCCCACTCGCTGGGCACCACCACCAGGACACCAGAGTAGGTGTCCACCATCATAGGTATGAAGGTCTTTTTCTTTTGGTGTGGGAGAGTGCTGATGTTGTGTATTTGTCAGACTTGGCCCACTCCTGTGCTGTGCCGATTGTTCCCTGATATACCCATCAGCCAATCCCTCGGTTTAACCTGCTGGCATGTGGGGCAATTGTCTACCATTGTCTGTGCCTGATCTTAGGTTAATGCCACCCCTAAGCCCTCTGCCCTCTGTGGCATTCCATCAGACTGCAGGTGACTGCTCTTCGTGTGGGCCCATGTTGCCAAGGCACTGGAATCTACATCATCGGAGCAGATGGTGGCTGTTGATCACCTCCACTGTGACCCTGTTGGTGAACTGTGAGCACCCCCTACCAAGCCTGCTCCCAGATATGCCTCCAGTGCTACTGAACTCAGAGTGGGCAATTGTGGATCTCCCACCCTCTGTCGTGCCAAAAAGGCATTCAAACCACCATCCCGTTCTCCACTGCCCATGGGTCTGTATTGATATGGAGGAGACCCGTTGTTGATTTAATCGTGAACATTACCGCAGCCACGTGAGCTGGCTGGATTCACCCACCACTTAGGGTCTTATCACTGCTTGGTTGTAGTGCAGTTGCTCGCCATAACTGCTTCCCATTTTTCCATCGACTGGAGTCATCTATGAACCATGCTTGCTGCTTTTCCTGTTTGGTGAGGGGGGTTCGAATGGCTGACCCTGGGATACAGGGAAGGGATCAACTGTGGGGACTTTGGGAAAGGATTTGTGACTCCTTGAGAGTTATGGAAGACCACCCTGCAGGACAAAGTCCACTTCAACACAACGCGCAGAGGGGTGGCCGTGGGGCCGGGGTCGACGTATGAGAAGTCCATTTCTGCAATCTTTCCTTGAAAGATATGATTTTCTCATGCAGCCTACTGACTCTTTCTGGCCCTGCCTCTGCATGGTTGGCAATTACCACCGCCACTTTAACAACAGAGGAACACTGAGTGGCATCAGAGGATTTAATCTACTCCATAATGGGCAGGTGAGGCTGGAATATAACAGTTTAATTGGCCATTTGGTGCTCTGTGGTGAGGAGAGCCAAATAGCATGCCAGGGGCTGGGGTTGGAGGGAGGTGTAGCGAGAGACATGCCCAGGGTGGGTCTTCATCCAGAAGTCGAGTAGAATTCTGCGGCCATTAACTATCTGCCAGAGGCTACACTCACCTGTGGTGGTGGCTGAGACCTGGAGATCAAAGGGGACTCCGATCTGTCGCGAGGCTAGCGGCAAGACTTGTTTCGTCATCTCAAATGCCAGCTGCTGCTCAGGCCCCCAGAGAAATGTGGTCTTCTTCATGGAGATGGCATACAGAGGATATAGCAGCATGGCGAAATAGGGAATGTGCTGCCACCAGTAGCCTAAAAGGGAGAGGACCGTCTGGCTGGGACCCTTTTTATCCCTCCTGATTGATTGCTCAGCCACAAGCACAGAGCTTACATCAAATGTTGGAGGGGGGTGGGGGTGGGACAGTATTTATTTAATTTATGGTAATCTATTGCCATGTGCTATGTTCCTTTTTTTTTGCAGATGGGCCAAACGGGGCTATTGTAGGCCTGATAACCTCTCGTTGAGAAGCACACCAATCCCTTCCATGATCTCCTCATTGCCTTCCAGTACCCAATAATGGTGGGTGCAGACTAATGGGGGGGAGGGGAGGTGGGGGAATGACAAGGGGATTGGCTGCCCCGATGACAATAGTTGCCCGGGCGACCCCAAATGTGAATTTTCCCTTGCTGGTACACAGTGACTGTCCCTTAAGCACATTCGTTCCAAGAATGCACTCAGGGGAGACTGCTACCTGGACAAGGACAGGACGAGGAGGCTCACTTCCGATGGAGAGGTTGGGAGTGACCTCTAAAGCAGAGAGGATGGAGTCTTCTACCCCGTCTATACCCCCTCCTACCTATTCCACCCTTTAAGATTCCCAGGGATAATTGTGTGTTCTGCCCCTGTGTTGACCAGTGCCATCCAGCACTGGGCATTTCCCTTCTCCCAGTGGATGGGTCACCCAGGCTGAACAGGACTGCTGAATGGTTCCACCAGGGTCTCTGGTCTCCATGCTCTGGAGCAGGAATGGAATTCTTCCACGCAGCGGGGAGTGCCTGGTGTGATTGTGTGCTTTGTCGCATCAGGGAGATAATCTCCACCCAGAGGGAAGCAGGGCCTACCTCAGCTGAGGAGGAGCAGAAGACTGAATAGTGGGCAGCGTGGTGGGAGGCACAGTGGGCAGTGCAGATTTTCGCTGCTTTTTCTGGCAGTACTCTTGCCATATCATGAACATGGTGGGGGAAAAGATGCCATGTATGCAGGCATGCTCTACATCAACAAGTGTTAGGGCATAGTACATGTCCCTGCGGGACAAGGGTGTGGTGCGCTGTTAGCCAGAATCAGACACACACAAGGTAAAGACTGTACAACAGGCTTTAATCCACAAAGACTTCCACAGAGACAGGGTGGCTGTAGTTGCAGTAACTCTGAGTGAGATTCGGGAGGCCGGTGCAGGCTTATATCCCAGAGGGTGATTGACACCTGACCGGGTGAGGCTTGATCCCTTAAGGCCGACTGATTGACTGCTGGCCAGGTGTTGTCCTGTCTCCTTATACTCCTGCAGGTACAGAGGTTGCCCCCTGCAGTAGGCCGGCGGTACACTCCTGCAGGTACAGGTGTTTCCCCCTGAAGTAGGCCGGTGGAGTACCACCACATTCACCTGCTTCTTTAAAATTGTCCCTGGGGTGGGGGGTGGGGGGCAGTAACAAGGAATCGTACCCACTATACACATACAATATTTACAGGTTGAGACAGTCCGGCGGCCACCAGGGTCTCTGTGACTGTCGTGGGACTGGATCCTGGTCACTGGTTGGAGGGGAAGTGGGGAGGCTGGCGGCAGGGGTCTGTGTGACTGGTGTGGTGCCGCGCGGAGCGGTGGCCGTGGGGCCGGGGTCGATGTATGAAGGTCGTATTGGATGGGTGGGGTGGCAGGTTCGTTTCCCAGGGCTGAAGTGGGCCCCTGGTGGTTAAGGAAGTCCTGCGTGCCCCATAGCTGCCTGGGGATGGGGATGTATGCCCGGTCAGCATCGTCCTGGGCTGGAGGATGGCGTGATGTGGTGGGTGCTCCTGCTGGTGCCAGGTCCCTGGTTGAGACCTGCCACTGCCGAAACTAATGTAGCTGTGGTTGTGGTTTGCATATAGGAGGAAGACCTGCTCGACCAGGGCTTCGGCCTTGTGTGTCTGTATTTGCTTACGCAGGAGCACCGGTCCTGGGAACATGAGCCATGCTGGAAGGGACATTCCAGTCGCTGACTTTCTGGGGAATGAGAACAAACGTTTGCAAGGGGTCTCGTTGGTAGCTGTTCATAGCAGCGACCGAACGGCATGGAGCACCTCGGGCAGGGCATCCTGCCAGTACTCAACCGCGCACCCTTTTGACCTGAGAGCCAGGAGGACTGCCTTCCAGACCACCCTGTTTTTTCGTTCCACTTGCCCATTGCCTCTTGGGTTATAGCTCGTCGTGCGACTGGTCGTGATGCCCCTTTGCTGTCAGGTACTGGCGCAGCTCGTCACTCATGAAACTAGATCCACGGTTGCTGTGGATGAAGGAGGGGTAACCAAACATGGTGAAGATCTGCCCCAGGGCTCTGATGACGATGGCCGTGGAGGTGTCCGGGCAAGGGATAGCAAAAGGGAAGCATGAGTACACGTCCACTACCGTGAGGAAGTAGACGTTTCGATTCATGGAAGGCAGGGGCCCTTTGAAGTCCATGCCGAGACACTCAAAAGGCCGAGTAGCCTTTACGACATGGGCCTGAGGTGGGCTGAAGAAACGGGCTTTACATTCCGCGCAGACCCGACAGGCTTCGGTCATGTCCCTGACGTCCCTGATGGTATATAGCAGATTTCTGGACTTAACGAAATGGTACAACTGGGTGACGCCCGGATGGCAGAGGGACTCGTCCAATGCCTGCAGCCTGTCATCGTGCATAGATGCACAGGTGCGAGAGAGGGTATCGGGAGAGTCGTTAAACTTCCCGGGGCGGTACTGGATGTCATAGCTGTAGGTTGCCAGCTCGACTCTCCATTGCAGGATCTTGTCATTCTTGATCTTGCTTTTGTGGGTAGTGTTAAACATGAATGCCATGGCCCGCTGGTCTGTGAGGAGGGTGAATCTCCTGCCGGCCAGGTAGTGGCGCCAGTGGCAGACCGCTTCCACAATCACCTGGGCCTCCTTTTCAATGGCGGAATGCCTAGCTTGGAGCCGTGGAGGGTCCTGGAGAAGAAAGCAATGGGGTGCCCCTCTTGGTTGAGGGTAGCATTGCTGGCTACCTTGGAGGCATCGCACTCCACCTGAAAGGGAGAGTCCTCATCCACAGTCTGCATTGTGGCATCCGTGATGTCTTGCCTGATGCGGATGAAGGCTGCCTGCGCCTCAGGTGGGAGGGGAAAAGTTGTGGCTTGGGCCAGTGGGCGGACCTGTCCGAGAAGTGAGGGATCCACTGCGAGTAATAAGAGAAAAGGCGAAGGCAACTGTGGAGGGCCTTTAATGTGGGGTGGGGGGGGGGGGGAGAAGTAATTCATTTAATAGGCGCATCGTTTCTGGATCTGGGACGATGCCTCCATGGGCCACGATGTACCCCAGGATGGTGAGGCGGGTGGTGCTAAACACACACTTCTCCTTGTTGTAAGTGAGCTTCAGCTCTCTGTCTGCCTGGAGGAATTTCTCCAGGTTAGCATTGTGGTCCTGCTGGTCATGGCCTCAGATAGAGGCGTTATTCAGATATGGGAACATCGCCTTCAGCTTGTGCCGGTCTACCATGCGATGCATCTCCCGCTGGATAATGGAGACACCATTCGTGACCCCAAAGGGAACTTGGCGAACTGGTACAGGCACCCATCCACCTCTAAGGCGGTGTAGGGCTTGTCCTTCAGCTAGATGGGGATTTGGTGATGCGCCAACTTCAGGTCAATCGTGGAGAAAACACGGTAGCGGCTTATCTCGTTGACCATGTCGGCGATCCTCGGCAGGGGGTAGGCGTCCAGCTGGGTGTACCGGTTAATGGTCTAGCTGTAATCCACGACCATCCTTGGCTTACTTCTTCCCCCTTTGACCACCAGGACTTGGGCTCTCCAAGGGCTGCTTCTGGGCTCTATGACACCTTCCACCAGGAGTCACCACTCCTCTGCCTTGATGAAGTCTCTGTCTACGGCGCAATAGCACCTACTTCTGGCGGTGAACGGCTTGCAGCCTAGTGCAAGATGTGGGAAGAGTGCCGTTGGAGTGATGCATGGTGTGGAGTGGCTGCAGGTTGGCCGGGGCAGGTAGGTTGGTGTGATGTGTAACATGAATGGAGGTTGGGGTCCCCTGAAGGCAAGGGTGACACTATAGATGGCAATAGAAATATAGGCCCAGGAGGATTGGGGTGCAGAGTTTGGGTATGACCAGGAGCCTGAACCCTGTGTAAATCTCCCCTCCCACAGTTATATTGGCCGAGCAGTGCCCAAGGGTACCAACAGTCTTATCCTTGTTGGCGAGGGCGATCGAGCATGTGGTGGGGTGGACTTTTAATCTTAGGGAGTGGGCCACGCTTGGGTGAATGAAGCTCTTGGGGCTGCCACTGTCGAACAGGGACTTTGTTACCTACCCGTTGACTTGTACTTCCTTCATAGAGTGCCTGAGGTCATGAAGGATGTCCCTGGTCAGCGTGGTGGCAGCCAGGACAGTCTTGGAGTCGGAGTTGTTGCTCTCTGGTTGTGCACAGCGATTTATGGCGTCCGGAGGCATAGGGAGCATCAGTGGCCTGGTCATCGCCCGTGTTGACCACATCGACATCGGTCATGGGGTGCGGTGTGCGGTAGCCGATGGCATCCAAAAGCGTGGGGAGCATCGGTAGGGCAGCCTGGTCATTGCCCATGTTGACCACATCAATGTCGGTTGTGGGGTGCTGCGTGCGATGGCTGTTGGCACCCGGAGGTGTGGGGAGCGTCGGTAGGGCAGCCTGGTCATTGCCCATGTTGACCACATCATTGTCGGTTGTGGGGTGCTGTGTGCGATGGCTGTCGGCACCCGGAGGTGTGGGGAGCGTCGGTAGGGCAGCCTGGTCACCGCCCGTGTTGACCACATCATTCTCAATGTTGTCGGGGACCCTGTGGGTCGGCCGCTACCTGGACCAAGATGGCGGCAGCACGTGGAGGTCCACTGCATGGCTGGCCTCCTTCCCCAGCTGTGTTCATTGCGCTGGGGGAAGTGACGTCATCGTGGCTGGTGGCAGTGATGTCATTACGTCATCCAGATGTGACATCATGCCGTGAGCTGGAAGTGACATCACTGTGACGGTGAGCGGTGCTGGCGAGGGCAGTGGCTGGTCCAGGTGCTCGCTGCAACAGTTGCTGGTGGGGCTGGATGTTTCACCGTCGAAGTCGGGGAAGGTGGAAGTCATAGCGGGGACAATGGCGCTGCCCGCAAGCGCAAGTGGAGGGGTCCACGGGGGAAGGTAGGGAGGTCATAGAGGGCCACTGAGCTGCCGGCTGGTTTTGAGAGGCACACTTTAATGAAGTGGCCTTTCTTGCTGCATCGGGAACAATACTGGTTCCTCGCTGGGCAGCTTTGGTGTGATCATTGGTCTGACCCACACCAGGACCCACAGTACTTACTGGGGCACCGGGTGCCTGCCGCAGCAAAGTTTTCTTCCCCATCTTGGTCTGGGGCTTCAGCTGCCATGTGAGAGGACCATGAGAGAGCCTGGGGGAACCTGGAATCGAAGGCTTCGATGTGCAGGGCTGCTGCTTCCAGGGTTTAGACCACTTCCACTGTCTTGGTTAGGGCATAGATATTGTCTTCCAGCAGCTTTACCGGATGGCCCTTGAGTGTAGCCCTCGGACGAAGGCATCCCAGATCAGCCTCTCGATCTCCTCTGCACCTATCCCGGGTTCAGCCAGACATGGTCGGGTCAACTCTCGCAGGTGTCCCAGGTAAGTCTCAGCCATCTCCCCAGGTTGCTGGGCTTGGGTGTTGAGGAGGTACCTTGCACAGACCGCATTCATGGGGGGTTTGTACAACTTCTTGAGAGTGTCCATTGCGCTCTTATACGTGAAGCAGCCTTTGGTTGCCTGGAATGCATGGGGACCCAGCTTTGACCGGAATAGGACCAACCCCTTCCGATCTGAGTCCAGGATGCTGCCTTCATGTGTCTCGATGATTGCCTCAACTGCACGCTGCCAGATCTCGAAGTATATCTGGGCTTCTGGGTGTCGTGGGTCGACTTCGAGGCTCCCTTCACTCAGGAGGTGTTCCATGGGAGCTGTGGGAAAATTTTGTGGCTTAAATTGTGGTGTGCTGTTAGCCAGAGTCAGACACACACAAGGTAAAGACTGTACAACAGGCTTTAATCCACGAAGACTTCCACAGAGCCAGGCTGCTTGTAGCTGCAGTAACTCTGAGTGAGCTTCGGGAGGCCGGCACAGACTTATATCCCGGAGGGTGATTGACACCCGACCGGGTGGGTTTTGATCCCTTAAGGCTGACCGATTGACTGCCAGCCAGGTGTTGTCCTGTCTCCTTACACTCCTGCAGGTATAGAGGTTGGCCCCTGCAGTAGGTCGGTGGTATACCACCACAAAGGGGAAGGCACTCTTACCATCACCATGCCTTGTTTCCTTGTGACCAATCTGTGTGGGTACCTCCAGTGTGGGTAATCCTTGTTCTAAATATTCTAGACCCTGCAGAGAAGGGCAATGGCTTCTTAGATGGTTTGGCAGGTCACCAGTCCATTAAGGGCAAGACCATACATCTGAGGTCAGGGAGGATGGTGGACTAAGTGCCCTCCCAAGGCAGAGTTACCCTGGTGTCCTCAGCAAGACTTTGCCTGGGAGCCCCACCATAGAGGCTAGCAATAAGGGTCATTCCCTTATGACCCTTGTGCCCTTGCTAACAGTATTCCCCTGCAGTTCGCATCTCAGGTCCCACTCTAAAAGTGTGGGAAACCTGGTCCACACCACATTCACCTACAAAGTGGTCCACTCATCAATCCCTTCAAATTGCTGTATCCCTGACATTCGTTGGTCCACTCAAGGATTATATGTTCTGATCCTGGGGTTCCTTTACTCGATGTGGGTCACCTCCTGCTGCCCCCATTGGTGAGCAGGTACATAATAATGCATGCACCTGATAGGACACACACACACACACACACACACACACACACACACACACACACACACACACACACACACACACACACATACACACACACACACACCCACATACACATCCCCACATACACACCCACACACACACACATATACACTCACACACACCCACACACACCCACACACACACACACACACACACACACACACACACACACATGCATTCACTCAATAGCACAATCTCCCATATGGTTAATAAACCACATGTGTCCAGCCAGCCTTTAAACCCTGCTTGCAGCACCACTTGTTGTGTTTGGAAAGTATTAGGTTCTGTGCGTTCACAGAGAGATGAGTTTGGACACAAGTTTAGAAACTTGTGAACATATGGGAGTTAAACAGGGGAAGATATCAAATGATACTTAATTACTCCACTACTAAATAACATAGACATTCACATCAGACTCTGATACCAGTGGGATGCCTATCTTCTACATGGTTCCAGACAAAAACTGTAACAATGAAAACAGGCACTTTGGGCCAAAGGGACTCCGATATCGGTGATTGCTTACCCTACCACACTCTCCCGCACACGTACACACTTCCCAGACAGGGACTTTCAAACACACTCCTGGTTCCCTGTACCAACAGGGGTGTGGCTTTCTGCAGTACTACACCTCAACTTAAGTATAGAGCATACTGTATCTGCAACTCTTCCAACAATGTTCTCGTTTGGGATCTGGTGTGGAATGATGTCCTGATTTTGGACCAAGAGGCAGCAAGAGAGAAATATGGCATGCATCAATGGTTATACTGTTCTGAGCTGGGTGTCTGGCCAATTGATGACACTGAATCATTTAAATGAGCCTACGGTAAAGTGTGCACTAATGGGTGGTCGGAGTCCATCCTTGATTAGTAAGTGATGCAACTTCCAAATAAGCTTCAGGCAGGGATGTCACGTGACCCTCTACAATCCACAATGTTCCAAACTGGGAGGTCACATGTTCCTCCACATTCACACATAACAGCATACCATTTATTTCATTACCCATTGTACGTAAGCAACTGTAGTGTTTTTCAGAAGAGCTCACTTTCCCAACTCCTTTGTACACACACTAAATAACAACTTCCGAGAATGTTCATCAAATAGGTGTTGATGCTATAAATTTGAAATCTAAACAAACAATGTTGGAAACGCTCACCAGGTCAGACAAACAACTGTGGAAAGAGTAACAGTGAACATTTCAGGTCTGGAACCCTTCAAGGGAAAGAATCCGGGATCTGAAATGTTCACTGTTTCTCTTTCTACAGAGACTATCTGAAATGCCTAATGTTTCCAGCATTTTCTCTTTTTATTCTTAGAATAGGGATGCAGTATAATAACATTATGCAGTTGGGTTCAGTAATTCTAAAAATAAGGATCCAATAATAAGGATAACTTTAATTTAACAGGGAATAAATTCACTTAGGTTGATTGCTTTATAAAACTCACACATATGTTTTATTAATGGTTATTAATTATTATGTAGATAATTAATTGGACATTTGTATTTTCTTAATCCCCTTCCACTTTCCGGGAGGAAAAAGGTTTGTATCTTGCTTCCCCAAGTTTTATTTTTCTGTCTGTATATATTTTCTCACATCATATTAATATTTTGACAGTTTCCTGGCCTTCATTTTTCCAATAGTCAAGTGATTCAGACTCTCATTAGCCAACCGGGTTGTTATTCAGCCTGTTTGCTATGCGAAAAAAAGAAATGCCTGGGAGCATGTAGCAAATCTGTCAAAATTTGAAGAGAAACAAAGCAGGTTAACGGTTGGAGCAGGATTCTTGACTAACACTGACAGATGATAGCCAGATCAAAAGAAAGGAGGAAAGGGACAAAGCAGCTATGAAGGGACTGGACAGAAAAATAATTACTGAAGAGAGGAAGAAAGTTCAGTTTCAGAAAAGCATTTTCTTTATTTTCAAAGGTAATTTAGCTAAATAGGATCCCACTTAGCGAATTAAAAGAGAACATCGCACTTTGCATCAAAGAATGAGAGATCAGTCCAAAAGTATATCTAAGGAAATAACTGAAGGAAAATGTCCTGATCCCAAGCGATAGAATTTTGGAGACTAGAAAATGGTTTATTCAAAATAATTTCAGCCTACACTAGATCGAGAAGATGCAAGCTCTGAACTGAATGACTTATTTGAAAATGCTGTCAAGGTATTTATATTTCTCTATCAACTGATTCTCCTATTTGTACTCATCTAAAGTGTTATAAGGGCAAGAATTGTCTGAGCACTTAAATGTGGCTGCACACCATATCATATCAGCTGATGTCTTTCACACTTGACTTCTGCTAAGTTTGTTACAGAGTGTAAAATTATGCCCCTGGAGAATTAATGTGAAGTAAATAAGTCTGTACAAATGTAGCAGGAGAGGATAAAAGCAAAAAGATTTTAAAACAGTGAAAATAAATGGCAACATATTGAACAAAGGCATTGTGGACATGCAAATATGTATTAAGATCTATTAACAGCTATGATTATATCTCTGGTATACCTTCCTCCATATCTCTGACTTAAATCTAAATTTCACCAGTCTCATTTCACTCTCTTTCCACCAAGCCCTGTAATTTATTACCTCTTACATGCCCATCCACTCTGGTTATTTTGTGATTTAAGCAATACAGTCACCAGCGTGGGTAGAACAGTGGCTGATTGGCAGGAAAGAGAGAGTCAGAATGCAGGGATCATATTCTCATTGGCTGCCAGTTGCTAGTGTTGTTGCACAGGGGTCAGTGTTAAGGCTGTTTCTTTTTATGTTGTATATCAATGATTTGGATTATGGAACAAATTACTTTGTGGCCAAGTTTGCAGATGATAGGAAGGTAGGTAGAGGAACAGGTCACGTAGAGGAAACACATAGGCTGCAAAAGAACTTAGACAGGTTAGGAGAATGGGAAGAGAAGTGGCAAATGAAATATGTATGGTCATGAACCTTGATTGAAAAAAATAAAGACTCTTTTTTTAAATGGGGAGAAAATTGAAAATACCCAGTTGCAAAGGGAATTGGGAGTCCTGATGCAGGATAGCCCGAAGGTGGTGAAGAAGGCACATGCAATGCTGGATTCATTTCAAGTGGAATAGAATATAAAAGCAGGGGTGTAATGTTGAGGCTTCATAAGGAACTGATGAGGCCTCACTTGACTAATGTGACCAGTTTTGAGCTCATTTAAGAAAGGATGTGATGATGTTGGAGAGGGTTCTGAGAAGGTTCACACGTATGTTTCCGGGAATGCAAGGGTTATCACATGAGGAACATTTGACAGCTCTTGGCTCATACTCATTGGAATTGAGGAGAATGAGTGGGAATCTCATTGAAACACTTCGAATGTTGATTGGCACGGGCTGTAGGAGATGTAGAAAAGCTGTTTCCCATGTTTGTCAAATCGGCACAACTTCAGGATTGAAAGGCTCCTGATTAGAATAGAGATGCAGTGGAATTTCTTCATACAAAGATGGTAAATTTGTGGAATTTGCTGCCACAGGTTGTAGTAGAGGCCAGGTCATTTGGTAGATTTAAGGTAGGATTGATAAGTTCTTGATTAGCCAGGACATCAAAGATTATGGGGAGAAGCCTGGGCAGTGGGACTGAGTTGGAAAATGAATCAGCTCATAATTAAATGGAGGGGCAGACTCAATGGCGGAATAGCCTATTTCTACTCCTTTATCTTATAGTCTTATGGTTTTTGAGCTGAGGGAAGAAACCAGAGCACCTATCTCATAGAGTCACTATCAGGTCATCAAAACCAACAGTGATGGTGTGGATCAGGATGGAGTTTGAGTCTGTGGAACTCTGAAGTGGCAGCGGCAGACATGATGTCACCTTGCCCTCCTTGGGGAGGATTAGTCAGAACCAGTGAAATCAAGGGGGAGGAGTATGGTGAAAATCAGAGCACACCACTGGCCTAGCAGGTACGATAGCTTTGGTGGAATCTAACTAACCTCTCCATTTTCTGTGATGAACATAGGCATCAATCACTGTGCAGATCATTCGTTCAGTTTTGAGATGCCCTAGTTGCAAAGCAACAATGGAAAGCCGTATTGATGATTTCTAGTACAGAACAAAAAAAAACCACACATTATGGTGAACAGATTCAATCAGATTCTTTTTACAAAGAAGGCAGAGTGACTGACTTTTAAGTGGAAAACCAGATTCAGAATTCTTAGTTTCAGAATTAGATTAAGGTGATTGATAAGTATTTTGGAAGTGTAGGACAAGTAGTTTTCCTATTGCGCTACTGTAAATAAACAATTATGTGTGATTAAAGAATTAAAAAGGCAATCTCATAATCTTTAAGATTGGACATATTGTTCTTGAATGTGAGTATATATTGTAAGTCTCTCTGGTTGATTATGAGGAGAACTACCAAACAAATACATTGTTCAAGCTAGGAACAGAGCATGAGAGGATTCTCTCATCAACCTTGTTATCTCAAAATACAACTGCCTCAGTGCAACTTTTATCAGTGATTGATGGACAGTGACTGTGAATTCCAGTAATGCAGGAATTGTGGAATGGATTGCTGTAAAACCAAGTTGGTTGATAGTATATGATAGCAGTATATTTGTTCCAAACTTTAGCTCGTTAACCTTTATTTATCTTAAAAATATTTAATAATAAGCTGGGTCCAAATGTATTCAATAAAGGGAAGGAGTGGCATAATGCAAAGTAGTTCTATTGTAACCAATGGTAACATCTTTATTAGGATTGATAATTTAAAGATGCAAAGTACTTAAGGGCATATGGTCTTGCTCATTATTGGAAAAGTGGTATTTGTAATCAAAAAGGTTTCTCTATTATCTTAAAAAAATTAATTTAAATCTGATTAACCAGATGCCAAGGTCTTGATCTGGAGCTATGGGTCTTGAACTGATTGGTGTGTCCTTGGTGCAAGTTGCCATCTCACTAAAGGACATTAAGTGCAAGATAGAAACTGTTGTCCAGAAAATAGTAAGGACTCGGATCACCAATTAAGCTATTTCCAAACCACTATTATAGATCACATAGAATGCTACAGCACAGAAAACAGGCCATTTGGCCCCTCTAGACTGTGATGAAAACATCATACCGCAAGTCCCACAGATCTGCACCCATTCTATACCTCCAGATCGCTCCCATCCATGTATCTATCCAGTTTAATTTTAAAACTTAAGAATGAGCCTGCATTTACCATATCAAATGCCAACTTGTTCCACACTCTCACCACTCTCTGAGTGAAAATATTACCCCTAAACTTTTCCCCTTTCACCATAAAGCCACGTCATCTTGTATTTACGTCTCCTCATCTAAGTGGAAAGAGTCTACAATCATTTACTCTGTCTATACCCCTCAAAATTTTATAAATCTCTATCAAATCTCCGCTCATTCTACACTCCAAGGAATAAAGTCCTAACCTGTTTAATCTTTCCCTGTAACTCAACTCCTGAAGACCTGGCAATGAACGCCCTGGTAAATCTCCTCTGCACTCTTTCAATTTTACTAATATCGTTCCTGTAGTTTTGCAACCAGAACTGCCCACAATACTCCAAATTTGCCCTCACTATATTACAACCTCACCATAACATCCCAACTCCCGTACTCAATACTTTGATTTATGAAAGCCAAGATACCAAAAGCATCTTTCTTCACAACCTTGCAGAGACTAGTGGATTCAGTAGAAAAAGATCATTGTGGGGGGTGGGGTGGCTCTCTTCTTACCATGAAGGACATCTACAACACTCAATGCAGGAGAAAGGCAATAAACATTGTGAAGGACTCCACAGATCCCTCAAGTAAACTGTTCACTCTTCTGTCATCTGGTAGGAGGTACTGCAGCACTAGGGCCCTTGTGTCCAGATTGGGCAACAGTTTTTTTTCCCTCCAGGCCATCATACATCTGAATTCCCCAAACATATATGAATACTTCGGTATTGGACTTTTACAATATATGTCTTAATATTTAATATTTTATGTGTTTAATTTCTATTCTAACATATTTATGTAAATGTGCTCAGTGCTTCTGGAGAAATGTTATTTCATCTTTACCGTGTGAGCATGGCATGAATGATAAATAAAGATGGCAACTTGACTTGACCACTTTCTGTCTTCTCCCATTCAGCCAATTTCGAATCTAGTTTACAACCTCTCCATGGATACCTTCATTTCCTAATAGAAGATCCATTATTGCACTCTCTCTAGTTGATAACTCATATACATTGATTTAGTAAGCTTTCCTGAACACATATGACAAACTCCAAGCTATCTAGCCCTTTTACAGTATTGGAGTCTCAGTCAATATGTGTAAAGTTAAAATCTCCTACTATCACAATACTCTACTGGCCATAAGAACGATGCCACAAATGATGGCCAGGAGTTGGATTTGGTTGTCAGAGGCTGTTTGAGGTGCACATCATGAAGACCATTTGGGTAGCAATAGGAGCTTGTCCCCACTGCCACCCTTCAGCTATGACAACCTTTAGAGCTTGCTCAAAATATAGCCACTGAAATTACATTATGCGTGTACAACTGATTTGATACCAATGAACTCCATTTGTTGGCGGGAACTACAATTAACACATTCCTAAAATCAGGATGAAGTTAATTACTGTTGAAGGTTATGCTTGAATTTTTGATTTTCTACTGGAGATACAAGCATCACTAAAGAAGAATTTTTGGACGTAACTGGGGAATATCTAAGCACAGGGAATGTTTACTATATTTTCTGGCATTTATTCCAGAAATAATTGGATGATATCACTAATAGAGAGTGAGTGCTGTGCATATCTCCCTTACAAGAGTCTTATGAACCACCAAGAGAAAGGGGAATGTTTCATTTTTATGGAAATCTTGTTATGTCATGCCCTTTAAATTAGAAGAGAAATGGGAAGAGGAAATTAGGCCAAGCAGAGTCTTGCTGGAAGTGAAAGAGAAGAATAATATTAAAGCAGCAAGTGGTTCGAGGGACAATGCCTTTTTTTTTACAATCTGCCTGCTACAATGACACACCAGCACTTACCACCAGCTGTTGTACTAGAGGGTAAATTCAGGAGAGCAAAGACTTCCGGGGTGAGGGGGGGGGGGTGGTTGGAAGAGGAGAATGACATGCAGTACCATGTATCTGAGGCAAAATCTTATTGACTTTTTTTGAGAAACATCTTCCAATATCAGGAGGGAACTGCAGGGTAAGATCTTCAACACTGATCCTCAGTTTGAGTTTGTGATGAAACAGGAAAGTGGAAGATTATTTCTATCTTTTGTTGAGAATCATTCTATTCTGCAGATTTTGTCAGTGAGCAGGAACAGAAGAATTTGATCGCTAGACAGAAATAGAGATCTTGTAGGCAGATTTGGGGGAATGGCAGACTTTGCACTTGTCTAATAGGATCAAGATTCTTGCATCGTCTGCACACCAGAGTGGATTCCACAGGGGGAATGAACATTTACAGGGTGGTGGGGGGGGGGGGGGCGGCGGCATACAGGGGATTAAAAAGGAATGCAAATTGTGTGACTGATTTGAGCAATTTCCTGTTACTAGCCACTTTAATTTTCTGTCCAAGTCCACTTTTAAGTCTAGCTGGAGCCTCCTATACAGTGAAAATGAGTCTCCATAAAATACTGGAGGAATAACACCCCACCTTCTATTTGACTACGTGGCAGCATTTGGAATTCAATATTGAATTCTTCAAATTCTGCTTTCTATCTCTATTTCAGAATTGGCTACTTCTGCTGTAATATTTCTGCGATAATGGCATATTTTTCTCTCTCTTTCCATCAGCACGCACCTTTAGAATTAGTCATCTGTTACAAAAAAACTGTCATATTTTGGTCTTGAGAGCTATAAGTTCGACTACATGGTAATAACTACATGCCAATATCATAGATTACTATAGATCCCATGGTTGTGGAGAAAAAGCATTCTACTTATTTTAGATTATATCTTGTGCGACCATTTGGCACCGTGAATTACTGATGGTTCAACATCTGGTGAACTGGATGCTGATTCCAATGCTCCCTTTGACACAATGGGGCCTCAGTTCCTACATCCCCATTTAAACACTGAAGCCCTGATTCATGCGCACCCTTTAAACTCATTGGGGCCTTGAATCCTGCGCACCTTTGAAACTTCTCAACTCTGCTGGAAAATTAATTATGCTACTGTTGCAACACCTTATTCGATATTATGTTGTAGTACTTATTGAAATTGTTACTGACCCAGAGGCCCCCCAAATGCCAGCAGCAATGGACATTCACCAAGACAAATGGTTACTTAAACAAAAGCTGCTTTTAATTTTCTTAAACATAAAAACAGGATCAAACTTTTAATTATCACTATTAACTTGACTTAACCTAACTTAACCCCCTTCTAATTCTAAGCGCACAAGTATGTAATGTGTTTATGTTCAGGAAAGTTATTTGATTCACAGTCCAATCTCACCTCACTCCTCCAAGTTCACCAGTATCAGGCAATTCTTATACTATGCACAGAAATTAACATTTTATGAATTTTCATCAGGCTCTAGTGAAAGTGTTCCTGCTCAGGAAGGTTCTATTTGGTTTCAGAGAGAGATTTGTTGCTCATTGGACACACACAAACTGATTTCCCATGATCAGTACTTCAGTTTGTTGCCGGAGAAACTTGTCCCATCAGGGTTTTCCAAATGATAACCTCTTCTTCCAGGTCACAACATACTTCCTTGTTTTCCTTATTTCAAGTGGAACACTCTAGCCAGCCACTTTCTCTTGTCAGGACCACAAGCATTTTCACCAGGCTGAACTCAGAATTCACAACCTGCCTTCCAAAATGGTGCCTTCAACAAGCTTCCAGCTTGTCCTGCTGCAGTTTCCAAAAGCCACTGCAGCAGAACTCCAACTGAAGTCTCTCTCTCTCTCTCTCTCTCTCTCTCTCTCTCTCTCTCTCTCTCTCTTAGAGAAAGCCTGCTTGGTCTTTTTTCTCTCTCTCTGCTTTCAAAACCACATGAACTTCTTAGAACAGCAAACTGCAACCAGAGAGATTGCAGCACCAGAATCAGTTTCTTGAGCCTGGCAATCTGCTGCTTTCAAAACAATAATCCATTTACTCCACAGCATTAGTCCAATTAACAACTACTTGTGAAGTCTCCATAGGCATTCTTCAAAGTTTCTGTAAAGTTACTGTGGGACATGAAGTCTCTCCGTGTGCATAGCTCTTATACTTTAAATGAGACATCTTTTGTGAAGTGTTTATGTCTGTTTGTGGTGACCTACACTAAATCCCCCACAATCTATCTCTTTTAAAAAAATCATATTTATATATAATATAAAATATAATATACTCTGTCACACTCTCCCCTACAAAGGAATTTTAACTCTTGAGTTAAAATTCAGTTATAACCAAACTGAATTTATAATCACTACAGTGATTAACAATACTCAATACATATAACATGTTATAACAAGATATCCCAATGTTGAGAGTTTATATTTCTTCACATATTCGATTTTAACATCTTCACAAACAATCTGCTATTACATTATTTGTACCTCTGATATGATTAACTTGCAGATTATATTCTTGTCATATAAAACCTTCCGTTTTTATTCTTCATTTTATTCAAAAACACTAGAGGATTCTGGTCAATAAATATCACAACTGGTTCATGAGTGGTATCCAAATACACATCAAAATTCTGCAGAGCAAGTATTATATAGACAAAAGTTCCTTCTCAATAGTGGAATAGTTCCTTTGATGAATATTGAATTTCTTTGAAAAGTAGTCAACTGGATGGTCCATTTCATCATGTTTTTGTAATAAAACTGCACCTGCTGCCCTCTCACTGGCATCCACTGCTAAAGAATATAGTCTGTCAAAATCAGGAGATTTTAAAACAGGGTAATGGCATAGCATCTCCTTTAAATTTTCTAAAGCTCTCTGACAAACTTTCATCCACACATATTCCTCCCCTTTCTTCAAAATATTGGTTAACGGAAGAGTAACTTCAGCAAAATTTACTATAATATTCAGCCATTCCTAAAAACTTTCTCACCGCTTTCTTGCCATTGGGAATAGAAAATTCAGAAATTGCATTCACCTTAGCTAGAATAGTTGTAACTTTGCCATGACCAACTATGTGACCTAAGAATGTCACAGAAGCTTGTCCAAATTCACATTTAGCTAAATTGACAGTTAGGTTTGCTTTGGATAATCTTACAAACAATTTGTCCATTTCCCTCAGATGTCCTTCCCAAAAGTCACTTTTTGTGACCAAATCATCAATATAAGCATCTGTATGTGTCAAACTTTGGATTACCAAATTTATCATCCTCTGGAATGTTGCAGGGGCATTTTTCATGCCAAAATATAACACATTAGTTTGTGTCTTAAGAGCAGAAATAATCCGTACTCTGTCTGTTAGAGACACATACGAGTAACCGTTCAATAAATCCACTTTAGTAAGAAATTTAGTTTTCCCAATTTTATCAATACAATCATCAATTCTAGGAATAGGATAATCATCCATTTTAGTTACTTAATTAACTTTCCTGTAATCTGTACAGGACCTAACAGTTCCATCTAGTTTAGGTTCAAGAACACAAGGAGAACTCTAATCTGAGTTCAAAAGTCTAATTATATAATTTTTCAACATATATTCCACCTATGAATTTACTCTTCTGAATGGTTATTCTATATGGATGTTGTTTTATAGGACTTGCTTCTCCCATATCCATATCATGACAAATGACTGATGTCTTTTTTGGCACATCAGGAAACAAATTTGCATATTTCAAAAGTAACTACTTGAACTACTTCTTTTCATGTGATTTACGATGGCCTAACTTTTCCTTCAGATTTTACAAAATTGCTGAGTTAGACAGGCACACAGCAAACTGTGATTAATTTGGTTTCTTTAAGGTTATCATCACAAGATTCTGTTTCCATAATTTTATGATTCATAACTTCTGCAACCCTATCAATAATTAACACCTCTGATACAGACTGTTCTCTATAACCTTTATCCTCATAATAAGGTTTCAACATATTTATGTGACAAACCTAAGTTTGATCTGGAGTATTTATCACATAGTTAACATAATTCAGTTTTGATCTCACTTCGTATGGTCCAGAAAATTTCGCTCTCAGAGGATTGTCATGTGTTGGGAACAAAATTAACACTTACTTCCTTTCTTAAAATTCCTTACTTGAGCTTTCCTGTCAAATAAATGCTTCATTTTATCCTGAGTCATTTCTAAATTCTCTTGTGCCAAAGTCCACATTCTTTGTAACCGATCTTTAAATTTAGAAACATAATATAGCACGTCCAACTCCATATCCTCATGAATCCACTTTTCTTTAACAACATTAAAGGTCCTCTAACCTGATGTCCTAACACAATTTCCAAAGGGCTGAAATTTAATGAATCCAGCACAGCCTCCCTTGCTGCAAATAACAATAAATGAATACCTTCATCCCAATCTTTCTCATTCTCCAGACAATAAATCCTCATCATATTTTTTAAGAGTAGAATGAAATCATTCCAATGCTCCCTGAGTTTGAGGATGGCATGCAGATGAAGTGATTTATCTAATTCCGAACTCATAAATCAACTGCTGAAACAACCCAGACATGAAGTTAGTTCCTTGATCACTCTGGATCCCTTTAGGCAAACCAAAAGCTGTGAATTTTTTTTTCCAAACCCGTTACCACTGTCTTTGCTTTAATATTCCTAAATGGTATAGCTTCTGGAAATCTGGATGTTGTACACATAATTGTTGACAAGTACTGATTCCCAGCATTTTTTTAGACAGGGGACCCACACAATCCACAATAACCCTAGTGAATGCTGGAGGACCTTGGTTAGATTTCCCCTCAACCTGACAAAGGTGACATGTCCTGCACCAATTTACAGCCACCTTCCTTAAACCAGTCCAGAAAAATTGTTTCAAAAATTTATTCAGGGTCTTCTTTACCCCAAGCTGACCACCTAAAGATGTACTATGCTCCAAATTTAAAATGTCATTCCAATAAATTCTAGGAATGACCTCCTGACTAATCACCACCCATTCTTCATTTGCAAGAGCATCAATTGGCTTCCATTTCCTCTCTAACAATTCCACAGTAATATCCACAGACCATTTCTTTAATCTCTTCCTTATTTACAGGTTTGTCCCTTAAGTCAACATGATCAGCATCTGTCTTTTGCTGCTCGATTAACTCTTTCCGTGACAAAGAGAAATCCTGACTCTCACAATTAACTATTTTAGAAGTTCTAGGCAAGTCTTTTTCAATTGGATCTTCCTCTGCTCTCATAATTTTCTTAGACAAAGACCTTATTTCAGCACATGCAGGATATGTCTCACAATCTTTTTCAACTTCATCCTTACTTGACTTACTTGTTAATCTCAAAACATCCAATTTTATCCTCTGCCAAATCATTCCCTAATAAAAATGAGACTCCGAGCAAGGGTAATTTTGAAATAACTCCTACTGCAACAGGTCCTTTAACTAATTCTGAATTCAACACTATTTTGTGCAGAGATATTGACTCTAGATCACCTTTAATCAATGTAATCTCTCCTGTGTCTGTCTTTTGATCAAGAGTTAAAATATTCTCCTAAAACAGTGACTGGGCAACCACAGTATCTCTAAGAATTTTAACTGGAACCTATGATTTTCTATCCTTTACCGGATCAAAGCCCTCTAGCACAAAAGGTTTGAAAACATCCATAACATTCTTACCAGGTATGGAACATCTGTTCTCCTTAAATTCAACTGTTTGAATACATCCTTCTGGTAAAACCTGCTTTTCTCATCTCTTTTTCAACACTAAACAATTTGCAAGAACATGGCCAGGTTTCTTACAAAAATTACATTTCCCACCTTAACTTCATCTATTTTTCTTAATTTCTCCCCGGACTTAATTTCAGGCTTGCTAATCTGCTCCACATTAACCCTTTGAAAAGGTTTTCTATACTGAAATTTGCTTTTGTGAATTAGAGCATATTCATCTGCTAACCTAGCCATTTGCTGCCACGTCCCCATGTCTTTCTTATCCAGGTATAATTTATTCTCATTTGCAACATATCTTTTAATTTCCTCAACTAATATCAATGCTCTTAATTTGTCAAAATCATTTTTTCTACCTTTTGAAGTGCACCAATAGTCAAAATATACAGATTTTTCCAGAGCAAAATCCATATAGGATTGGTTCCATGTTTTCACAAAACTCCTAATTTTTTGTCGACATGCTTCTGGAACCAACTCTTAAGTTTTCAATACTGCTTGTTTAACAGTATCATAATTTGCCACTTGCTCTGTGGTCAAACTAGAGTATGCAATTTGTGCTTTTCCCTTCAAAGAGCTGAAAATATGTATCTCTATCTCCCTCATCAAAAGGAGGAACTAGATTTACCTCTCTATGAGTAAATGCCCTAACTTCAGGAGTTATAGTCTCAATTCTTTTACCTCTCTCCATCTCAATTTTTAACTTCTCTATTTGAAACTGTCTATCTCTTTAATTTTTCAAATTCATATTTTCTTTGTCATTCATCATCCTCCCTCTATTATTCAACTTCCTCCAACTCATGTTTCCTCCATTTTTCATTTTCCTTCAACTCATATATTCTCCATTTTTCATCCATCTTTCTTTGTTTTTCACTGCAGCTCCGCAGATGATGGGCATAATAAAAATGTACTAACATCCATTGATGGTGTTTTCCACACACACAAGCTTTGTATTAGCTTCGAAAAGCCAATTACCTATTAAATCACAAAAACTCCAAAATGTTAAGATACTCCAAATATTTCAATCCGAAAAGACAATCCCCCAAATTGTTACCAGCCCAGAGGACCCCAAAACCCAGCAGCAATAGAAATTCACCAAGACAAATGGTTACTTAAATAAAAGCTGCTTTTCATTTTCTTTAAATATAAAACAGGATCAAACTTTAACTTACTACTATTAACTTAACTTAGCCTAACAACCCCCTTCTAATTCTAAGCACTCAATTATGTAATGTGTATATGTTCAGGAAAGTTATTTGATTCAAAGTCCAATCTCACTTCTCACTCCTCCAAGTTCACCAGTATCAGGCAATTCTTATACTATGCACAGAAATTAACGTTTTATGAATTTTCATCAGGATCTAGTGAAAAGGTTACTGCTTAGGAAGGTTCTATTTGGTTTCAGAGAGAGATTTATTGCTCATTGGACACACACAAACAAATTTCCCATGATCAGTACTTCAGTTTGTTGCCGAAGAAACTTGCCTCAACAGGGTTTTCCAAATGATAACCTCTTCTTTCAGGTCACCAGAGTTCCTCTTGCTTCCCTTATTTCAGGAGAAACACTGTAGCCAGCCATTTCCTCTTGTTAGGACTACAAGTGTTTTCACCAGGCTAAACTCAGAACTCACAACCCATCTTCCAAAATGGGGTCTTCAACAAGCTGCTAGCTTGTTCTGTTGCAGCCTCTAAAAGCCACTGCAGAACTCCAACCGATCTCTCTCTCTCTCTCTCTCTCTCTCTCTCTCTCTCTCTCTCTCTCTCTCTCTCTCTCTCGCTCTCTCTCTGCTTGCAAAACCACATGACCTTCTTAGAACAGCAAACTGCAATCAGAGAGAATTGCAGCACTGGTATAATTTTCTTGAGCCTGGCCATCTGTTGCTTTCAAAACAATAATCCATTTACTCCACAGCATTAGTCCAATTAACAACTACTCGTGAAGTCTCCATGGGCTTTCTTCAAAGTTTCTGTAAATTCACTGTGGACATGAAGTCTCTCCTTATGCGTAGCTCTTACATTTTGAATGAGACCTCTTTTGTGAAGTGTTTATGTCTATTTGTGGTGACCTACTCTAAACCCCCCCACAATCTATCTCTTTTTAAAAAAAAATTATATATAATATAATATATAGTATAACCCATCACATAATATTATCCATAAGTCTGGAAAAATATTGTCACTCTTACTCCACTAAGTTCCTGAGAGTGCTATATAAACAGAGTTTATCCATAATTGCAGGCTCTGATGACTAATCAGCTCTTAAAAGAAGGTTTTTCCAAGTCTTTCTGTCAATGGAACATAAGTGGTGCCACTGGTAATATAAATATCTTTGTTCTTCGCAAAATTACGGCACAAGATTTACACTGTGGAAGCAAGGCCACATTGCGCATGCAGTTCATGCTGATATTTAGCCTCCATGTGAACAGGATCTTTAATAGCTTTATAAAATTAATTGAGAACAATTATTATTTGCACCATTTCTCTAGAGTTTATGGAAGGACAGGTTAAAATTATTTTGTGTTGAGGCACATATAGAAAAATATAAGGAGTTATGGGCCAAAAAATACTAACCCAGTAGTTTTCAACCAGTAACACTGCCAGAAAAATGGTGGTTTTAGACAATAAAACCTCTGTGCCATTGAAAATTCAAAATAACTATACAAGAAGACTGAATAGTTAAACTGTTGACATTAGGATAGTTCATTGATGTCTTCACCTATTGCAGGAGGCATTTCTGTATCAACTACTCTTAAATTTCATTTAAATTAATGCAGTAAAACTCCTTAACACTCTCATTCAAAAAGCAGTGCAAAATAAAGAGCTGGGTGCAAAATGAGAACAGGAGGAAAGATCAAAAAAGTGCTAAGGGAGTCTCCAACATACTTCCACAACTCTCTTTTTCTATCTTTTTAAATTAGATTTATAATAAATAATGCAATTAAGAAATGGGAACATAACTGAAAATACAATATCATATATGTATGTGTGTAATAAATATATATATATATATATATATAGAGAGAGAGAGAGAGAGAGAGAGAGAGAGAGAGAGAGAGATTGATTATATATATATATATATATATATGTATATATATAACTTCAAATAATATAAACACTAACCCCCCCACTGCACTGGAAATCGACATCAAAAATATTATTTGTGTGTAATATATTAAATTTGTGTGTGTGTGTGTGTGTGTGTGTCTGTGTGTGAGTGTGTGTGTGTGTGTGTCTGTGTGTGTGTGTGTGTGTCTGTGTGAGTGTGTGTGTGTGTCTGTGTCTGTGTGTGTGTGTCTGTGTGTGAGTGTGTGTGTGTGTGTCTGTGTCTGTGTGTCTGTGTCTGTGTGTGAGTGTGTGTGTGTGTGTCTGTGTCTGTGTGTCTGTGTCTGTGTGTGTGTGTGTGTGTGTGTCTGTGTGTGAGTGTGTGTGTGTGTGTCTGTGTCTGTGTGTCTGTGTCTGTGTGTGTGTGTGTGTGTGTGTGTGTGTGTGAGTGTGTGTGTGTGTCTGTGTGTGTGTGTGTGTGTGTGTGTGTGTGTGTGTGTGTGTGTGTGTGTGTGTGTGTGTATACAGTAGAACTCTGATTATCTAAAACTGGATTCTCCAAAATCCTAAAATGAGGATATCTGAAACAAATCAGAAAACCCCATTTATATTAATGTTTCAGAGTTTAACTGACCAGGGACGATGGGCTCCTGGCGGTGGCAGCAGCGGACCTTAGGCCTTCGGTGCTAGCAGCAGTGGACCTCAAGCTCCCAGTATGAGCAGGGCCTTAGGAAGTGTCAGTGATCAATGGTGGCCAGCAATTTTTTTTTGGTGAGAAATAAAGATTATTTTAAGGCTTAAAAAGCCTTACCTTGTTGTTTGCTGTTGCTTAAACACTGCTACAAGTGATTTTCTGTTGCTACTGGGCTGCTTTTAAAAAATGACCAGTTATCTGAGAAAACCGTTTATCTGAATATATTTTGTATCTTTTGATTCATATTGTGAATCAAAAAACCAAGTTAAGACTGGATCTCATCTGGAAGAGTGAGTACATCTGACATCTGATCACATTAAAATTTTTTACATCAAATTAAAAAAAGACATAAAAGGTCACCAGGTATCTTCAAATTTCACCAATGAATCAAATACATGCCTTCAAAACATACAGGGAATGCAGTTCAAGACCCAAGCATCCACAATAATGATTATGATGCAGTGTGTAAATCTGTGGATGGCGCATTAAAGATAGGATGTTCAAATTAACAGATTCCTTGCAAATCAAACAAACACACTTGCCCTTGACTTTTGTGAATAAGTTCTCAATTTCCCACCATGTCTGAAATTTTTGGCATTCCTTTGCTATTTTCTGTCTGTTTTAGTTTTTGTCATATTTAATCAACTGAGAAAAACTTTATTTTTATTAAGTGATGAGCAACATTGCATAGGGCTGCCTAGTAGTTGTTCAAAATGGCAGTGACATCTAGAGTTGAAACTAAGTGCCATGGACATGCAGTGCAATTTATTGTCAGAGACTCTGTTCTAACAGGCCACTCAAATTATTTTTAAAATTCATCCTGAGCCACTTAAAGTTGGGAAACAGACTGCAGTTGGCCCAGGGCCTGTAGTTTGGCCACCACTGGCTTATGGCAATTTTGCCTGCCATTATGGCATGAAATCAGGACATTGGAAATTTTTAATTGCCAGCAATGTTTCAGAAGGAAATAAAATGGACTTGTTCTGAGAGATTTCAAACACAGTAACATTTTATTATTCCTTTCTTTTCAGAGATATATTGACACCCAGTGCTAACCTGGAAGAGTTTTGTCTGAGTGTATCCAGAGGTCTCTGTGACATAAATCTTCTCCTTCATTTTGGCTTCAGCAATAATGATTTTCTGGCATCCATCAATAAGGATGTTATTAAGGCAGCTAGTAAACCATTCTAAAACTAGGGAGAAGAAAAGTGCTGGTATTAAACGAACTTCTTAAAATTTTATAGAAACTGAAATAAATATTGGCTTACCACCAACTTCTCAAGGGCTATTAGTGGGGAGCAATAATAACTGGTCTGGCCAGCAATGGCCATATCCCAAAGGATGTTTCAATGTAAAAAGAATATCAGATTAATTTAGATGAAATATTATCAGCAGGCAATCTTTTTTTATAATTTTTAAAAAATAATTGCATTTAGAAATAATTATTTAAGTGAATGATATCTATAAAATTTCCTTGTGGGGATGCGGTCAGAGAGATGATACATAACCAATAATTATGGCTTCTTATACCATCAAATATCAATGGGACAGAAGAATGGTCATGAATACCTGTTACTAACATTTCCCTGATTTTGTTTTGCAATTATGCTGGAGAAGATTGAGAAATCTAAATGGAATCCTGAAGAGGGCCAAAGAATCAATGCCAGAAAACTTCAGCATTCAGTTGTGTATGAGCATGCTCCAGAATATGCTCTCCAATTTTCTCCATGAAATGAGACCAAAAATACCCTCATCATTATTTCTCATTGAAAATTTCAGGTCAGTAATATTTTCATTATTATCCAGGATAATAAATGTCTAATCTATAAAAACTTGTGTTGAAAACAGTTTTGACAATACTTGGTAGAAGTTAAAGATATAGGAAAATGAAATTGAGATCCACAATTTCCACATCATTTTGATTGGGAAAGACATCATCATACCTTGAGTTCAAGACTTCTGAGGTAATGTTGCAGCTCTCAAACTCTGGTTAGACCACACGGAGAATTGAGTTCACTTCTGGTATCCTTGTGAGAGGAAGGATGTTGATGCTTTGGAGAGGATGCAGAGGAGATTTACCAGGATGTGGCCTGGATTAGAGAACATGTCATATGATTATGAGGGGTTTAGATAGGATGGACAGCCAGCAACCTTTTCCTATGGCAACAATAGCAAATTCCAGAGGACATCCTTTTAAGGAGGAAAGTTTAAAGGAGATGTCAGAGGTAGGTTTTTCATTTAGAGAATGATGGGTGCTTGGAATGCATTGCAGTGGGTGGTGGTGCAGGTGGGTATAATAGAAATAGTTAAAAACTGTTAGATAAGCATTGGATGGAAGAAAAATTGAGGGTTTTTGGTGTGAGGTAGGGAAAAATTAGTTAACTTGGAGTGGGTTTACTTAAGTCAGCAAAGCATCATGGGCTGAAGGGCCTGTACTGAGCTGTAATATTCAATCTTCTATTTTCTAAGTTCTATTTTTTAATTGCCTCTGTGTCTCAGCCTCAGATTCCCCACCCAAAAAATGACTGGGTGAGAAAGACGGACTACAGCAACTGAAGAAGGCAGCTCACTGCCAAGTCTTCGAAATTAATTAGAGATGGTGAATAATTATGATGTTCATATCCCATAAGTGAATCAAAAGGGAAAGTTATGACTTCTATATCAGATTTTTTCTTGTAAAGTAAAACTGAAATACTACTAAGTCATGAATTATCTGTGGAGATGGTCTAAACTCAACTTACTGATCCAAATCACAAACAACCCAAGTTAAGACAATCAAGGTGAGTTATAGTATGTAATCCCTTTATTTTAAAAAAATGATGTGTTTAAGAGTTGCAATGGACAATTTCAGAACTTATAAAGATTGTATTAGAAGCTGTGTTGAGAGATTTGGTCATTGGCATTGTGGTACAGTTTATAGGTTTTACATCTTGATTCTGGTATGATGAACTGGAAGTGTGCTGTTAATTTTTTGCTAATGTTCAGTTGCAACTGTATTTCAATCATGTAAAGGTCATACCTTAATGTCAGCATAACCTTTCAGTGGGGCTTGGAAACAGGTTATGCAGTTACAGTCTTCCTCAGAAGAGCATGACATAACGTCTTCAAACATCCAAACATTAATAATAAATTACTTATAATATGGCTACTACTGCAGACTGGATCCAGCTGAGAAGTACATTATTTATACTAACTGGCTCTGAAGTGAACTCTGAGGCTTAGGAGAAACAATGCACATGAAGAACTTTGTCCTGCAGAGTAAATTTTAAATAGTAGAGATGGTGTACAGCAATGAATATATTCAGATTTCAGATTTATTGCTTGAGTACGTATGTGACAGATTGTGCTATTATTGAACTTTAGGTTAAAATTATATATATATCTTAGAAAAGACTGTGTAGGTGGACAGGGAAAGATAAAGACACTTACACACAGAAACCATTTTGGGAGATGACATTTCTGCTAAATCATTGTCCAGTTGAAGCTGTATAAACAACTATAAAAGTCAGAAGTGATTCTCCATTGAAACTAAAGACAATGACATTTACTCAGAGAAACACCTTTGTATACAAGAAAAACATCTGTTTGTTAGCTGGGCAGACAGCCTGGAAGCATTTGTTTGTAAACTTTTGGAAAAGGTGGATCTTCAAACACTCTGAGAGAGACACCTGTATAATCTGTATAAGCAAGCAGGAGCCAATCTACCATGATTCATGTTTTTGGAGAAATGAAAGAGAAGCCAGCAGAGATGTCATGTCATATAATTACGATGGCAGGAAGGCATCTTTAATATTGTACCAGTTTCATCTGAAGCCAGAGATGCAATGAGAGGTACTGTTGTAAGTTATTCCTTTGACAGGGAAGAGACACAGAATCAAGGTGGTGTTACACAGAATAAAGGTGGCATTAGGAAAAGATGGCCGCGTGTCTGCTTCTCTTGGTCAAGAGTCAGCAGTGCAACTTGTTACAAACTAATAAAATCTTATTAGTTCCAACAAAGGAACAGCAATGGAAAATTCAGCAGACAATGGTAAATTAAAAATAATAATTTTAATTAAACTATTAATAACATAACATTTTTATTTATCTCTAAACTTAACTCTATCTTAAACCCCACTATGCACAAATATATATATATATATATATATATATATATTTGTGTGTGTGTGTGTGTGTGTGTGTGTGTGTGTGTGTGTGTGTGATTAAATTCAAACCAATACATTTTAAGCATGAATCTGAAAAAGTCCACTTTAAAATCCAGTTTCGAACATCTTGTTGAACTTAGCCTCCTTCAGCACTGGAGTACCAGTTTTTAATAAAGCAAATTAATTCTCTTTCTGAGTTCAATGGTGTATCTGGAAATGTGCTGTGACCTGTGTGTGACCCTGTATCCAGCCCACAATTCTCTCACTAGAAATATATTTATCTCTATAACTTACTTTACTAAGAAATATATATTTTATAACTAAAGATTTTAACTTTAAGGATTAACACAAATCCATTACACACTGTAATAATTTTTAATGGTTACTTCATTTAACTCTTGCCTGAGTTTATGAAATCATCATGCAAAACATAAGTTCCAAAACTCCATTGAAGAGAGGGGGATTTATGGAAAAAGATTTTCATATGAAGGAATATTTCTTTGAAAGCAAATCTACCAGAATTTATGAGTTTAAGAACTTTTCCTTTCAATGTTTTTATTAGTTTCATTGTATAAATGTTACATAGGTACATGAGAATAAAATAGAATATTAACAAATCTTATAGAATAATACAGATAATACTGAAACCTATGTTAAATTAAAAAGAGTGAAACAAAATATTAAACTACTATTCTACTTATCTAACCCCACCCTACAAGCCTATTGGCTTAACACGGACAGACCACTCCTGATAACAAAAATATAAGGTAACCAATGCAGTTGTTAATCTTACAAATTTTGAAAATAATTGAGAAAAGAACCCCATAAAGAAGCAAAGTTAAGATTCATTTCAGTAGTGAAACATCTAATTTTTTTACAAAGTCAGATTTTCTATTATATCAGACAACAATTGAGTGTAGGTTAGAGGGCCAGCATCTTTCCATCTCATTAAAATGGCCAATCTAGCGATAAGAGAAGCTAAGGCAACTACATACGATTGTGAAGCAGGCAATATCAAACCTGTTGGCCCACTTATTCCAAAGAGAGCAAGGAAAGGATTTAGAGTAAAATTAATATTAAGAACTAAAGACAAAGTACGAAATACCCCTTCCCAAAATTGAAAAGAGAAGCACATAGCCAGAACATATGATACAGTGTAGCTTCTCCAGTTGTACATTTATCACATTTAGAAGAGAGATTAGAATAGAATTTAGCCAATTTAACTTTTGAATCTTGAGTCCAGTGTATTACTTTAAATTGTAATAATGAGTGCTAGCACAAAGAAAGGCTGAATGCACTCACTCCAAAACAGAATTTCATGTATCCAGTTCAATTATCTAGGTATTACTAAGAAATTCAATAATTTGTTTAAAGATTTTTTTTTTACCTTAATGAGTCATGTTAAAAAATCCTTGACACAGTGGTCCCCTCTTTCAATGGCATTAATTGGATGGATCAATATTATTAAGATGAATATCCTTCCTAAATTCTTGTGCATTTTTCAAGCTGTACCTGATTTGTTCCCAAATCATGTTTTGATTAATTGGATTTTATTATATCTTCTTTTATATGGAAAAATAAATGCCCCATCTTAGGAAAGATTTCCTTCAAAATATTTTTTAAAACAGGGGTTTGGCATTACCTAACTTTAGATGTTAATATTGGGCAGCTAATGTTAGATACATTACTTTTTGGATTCATCATAAGGAAAATTTACATACATTAAGTTGGATTAATTTAGAAATTAAAACTTTTGTCTGGATCCGGTCTTAAACAAGTCAGTGAGAAAATTATCAAAGGCCAGGGAATCCAAATCTATCCTGGCCTTTATGAAAAAGTTCAATTTAATAGATGTCTGAAAGCAACATCCGAGAGGGAGGGATTATACCTTTTACTTGAGACAACGGCATTAGAATTGATTAATTTTTGGCACTGACCCAATTGGGTGGAGACTGAGTACCTGACTCAGTTACTGTCTGACCATTCACCTTTTACTTTGTCCATAATAATGCCAGATAAACAGGCAACGGTGTATAGATGGGACCTTAATTCATTGCTATTGTAAAATCCAAAAGTTTATACCTTCATAAGAGCTTAAATTGATTTGTTCTGTGAGACAAACTGTCCCTCTACTGCCAATAGTTTCTTGATATGGGATACATTGAAGACCTATTTAACAGGACAGATAATTGGATATACCAAAGGTAATAATAAGGGGCATAGGAAAGAGATAAAGGTGAGGGCAGAAGAGGTCTGAAGAACTATCGATGCAATTCAAACAGGGGGAGACAAATTTCATATAAACCAAAGGAAACAAATGAAACATTTCGGAAGTTCTTTACAAAATCTGTGGGAGACTCTGTCATGATAATGAATATGCATGAGATGTATGCAGATAGAGGTTGAGCTATTAACCTGTCAGAGGGCATGCGCGCGAGGAATGCAGGCGCGGAATGGTGGAAAAATGGAAGAAGAGAAATAAATACACGCCGATGTTCAACGGATAAATCATGTGTTGATGGTGCTATCAATTTCACATTTCGGGCCACAAATGTGACATTGGCGACGAGGAGAAACATTTTGGATTTTGAATCCGTGGCTTTGAGCTGGAACGTTTCATCATGGCAGTCATTGGAGCTGAATTTCTAGTACTTCGCGGTGTTCCTCATTTTGACCCGACGGGCGATGCAAGCACTGTGAGCGTGAAGTGGAAGGCATGGCTTGAAGAGTTCGAAGCTTACGCCGACAGTCGTGGCCTATTTCTCGATGGGAGCATGGCGGAGCAAAAAGAACAGCGGAGGGCGTTACTTCTCTTCACTGCAGGACCTGCAGTTCGGGAAACTTTTAAGACGCTTTTGAATACTGGAAGGAAGGAGGAATACCAGAAAGCTGTAGATGTATTGAATGCACACTATGTAATGACACCGAATGCCATATTTCAATGCCATTTGTTTCGCAAAAAAAAAACAGGAAGATGGGGAAACGGTCGCCCAGTACGTGACGAGATTGCGACAACTGGCTGTTGGATGCAATTACGTGGCAGCTGATTTGGACAACCAGTTATTGGATCAAGTTGTGCAGCACTGCAGATCAGACAAACTCAGAAGGCGACTGCTGGAAAAAGGGGGTGAGTTGAAACTTACCAATGCTTTAGCAATGGCTGCTGCATTAGAGGCTGTTGAGGGGCAATTTCATACCATGAAACTGAAAGACAACTCAAGCCAGCCCAGTAAAGACAAAGTTGGTCAACAAGTAAATAGGCTCTCGCATAGCCATAGCCAGCCAAGAAATATGCCGACACATGACTTGGAGTGTTACAGATGTGGAAACAGAGGTTATTTTGGAAAAGACCCATGCCGCCCAGCAAAAGGCAAAGTTTGTAGAAAGTGTGGAGGTAAGGACCACTTTGCAAAGAAGTGCAAAAGCAAGTCAAATGCAAACCAGAATGGGAAGAGTACAGCTTCTAAGGGCAAAGCTTGGGGGAAAGGAAAATCTCCTGGAAAGAAAGGCAATTATGGACAGAGAAAGCAAGGCACTATTCACCATATAGAAGGTGACCCAGAAAGTGACGATGATGATGACAACCAGGATGGGCAGAAATACTATCAGTTTACATTGAATGATGACCTTCATGAGAAAGTCCCAGTGATAATTGGTGGTGTGACACTTCTGGTCATTGTAGACTCAGGCAGTGACAGTAATGTAATTGACCACCACTTATGGGAGAAATTGAAAATAAAAGATCATTTGTACATCAAAGAAGTGTTCAAAGAAACTGTATCCATACACAGCAACCAAGCCATTGCAGACCATTGGATGTTTCACTGCAACTGTTGAAGATGGTGACAAGCACACCGAAGCAGAGTTTGTTGTCATAGACGAGAGGGGAGAACCATTGCTGAGTAGGCACGTGGCGCAAGATCTGGCAATACTTCATATTGGAGCTCATGTTAATTCAGTTCAGCCATATGAAACAAGACTTCCCCGCAGTTTTCCAGGGAGTAGGAAAGCTGAAAGGTCGACAACTAAAGCTAGCAGTGGACAAAACGGTTAAACCCAAGGCACAACCAGTGTGCAGAACCCCATTTGGACTTCGTGGGAAAGTCGAGGCCAAAATCAAAGAGTTGATTGAGAAAGACATTATTGAACGTGTAGAACATTCAACGCAATGGGTCAGCCCAGTAGTGATCGTGCCCAAACCAAATGGTGACATGAGACTGTGTGTTGATATGAGGATGGCCAATGAAGCTATAATTCGTGAACGACACCCCATACGAACAGTAGAAGAAGTACTCCAGGAGTTAACAACCAGTCAGGTGTTCTCAAAAATCGATTTAAAATGGGGCTATCATCAACTAGAGCTGGAGCCAGAATCCAGGGACGTGACAACATTTGTTACTCACTATGGATTGTACCGGTACAAGAGGCTATCGTTGAGCATCAATGCAGCTCCTGAGATCTACCAGTACGAAATCCATCGAGTGATTCAAGGCATTCCTGGAGTCGCCAACATTTCGGATGACATCATAGTCCATGCAGCTACACAGGAAGAGCATGACAGACGGTTGAGGCTTGTGCTATCCAGACTACAGGGGGAAGGCCTTACTGTGAATGGAGACAAGTGCCAGTTCGGTGTCTCAGAGATGGACTTCATGGGACACAGGCTTACACGGGAAGGACTGAACCCAGCTGACGTCAAGGTGAAAGCTGTTTCCGAAGCACATGAACCCCAGAATGCAACGGAGATGAGGAGTTTCTTGGGATTGGTCAATTATTGTGCAAAGTTCATCCCTAACTTTGCTACACTGGCAGAACCACTGAGGAAACTAACCAGGAAAGGTGTACCATTCCATTTTGGCCCTGAGCAGAAGAAAGCATTCACAGCTCTGAAACAAAGTTTGACGAATGCCGATACTCTTGGGTATTATGATCTGGATGCACTAACAAAAGTGATAGCGCATGCTAGCCCTGTTGGTTTAGGAGCCGTGTTGGTCCAGACGCATGATGAGGGACCAAGAATCATAGCCTATGCCAGCAGATCTTTGACAGATGTTGAAAGGAGATATTCTCAGACAGAGAAAAAAGCACTCGGACTTGTATGGGCCTGCGAGAGATTCCATGCATATTTGTATGGCATTGAATTTGAACTCATCACGGACCATAAACCGTTGGAGGTGATCTACGCCACCAAGTCCAAACCGTGTGCCAGGATAGAATGATGGGTGCTCAGACTCCAACCGTACAAGTACAGAGTAGTCCACATTCCTGGGAAAGCAAACATTGCTGATCTGCTGTCCAGATTGTTGAAAGATGGATGCCCACAATCCAAGTCAGAACTGGGAACAGAAGCAGAGAGCTTTGTATGCTTCGTAGCTATCCAGTCGACACCAGGAGCTGTGACAATGAGGGAAGTCGAGAGAGAGTCCGAACATGACCCAGAACTCATGGAAGTTAGAGAATGTATCCAAAGTGGACAATGGGACAAGTGCACTCACAAGGCATATGTTCCCATTAGAGACGAACTTTGTTGCATCGGGCAGTGTGTGTTGAGGGGTTATAGACTGGTGATACCACAGAGGTTGAGACCGAAGATCGTATCATTAGCTCATGAAGGACACCTAGGTATTGTTGGTACCAAGCAAAACCTCAGGAGTAAAGTATGGTGGCCAGGTTGTGATAAAGACATGGAGAAATTTGTCAAAACCTGCCATGGGTGTCAACTCACAAGTAGGAGTAATCCCCCAGAGCCCATCCGATGTACGCAACTCCCAACAGGACCGAGGGTCAATGTAGCTGTTGACTTTCTCGGACCTTTACCAACTGGTGAGTCAATCATGCTAGTGGTGGACTACTACAGCAGATACTATGAGTACTCTGTGATGAAGTCAACGACCACTGAAAAAACGTTACAAACATTGGCAGAGATCTTCGCGAGACATGGATTGCCTGTTACGCTCTACTCTGACAATGGTCCACAGTTCATCTCAGAGACATTTGCTGAATATATGAGGACCACAGGCATCCACCATCACAAAGTAACTCCTAAATGGCCGCAAGCCAACGGAGAAGTAGAGAGACAAAATCAGTCCATCGAAAAATGACTACGGATCGCTCATGCAGAAGGACAGAACTGGAGAGAAGCATTGCTATCCTATGTAGCTGTCTATTGAGCAACCCCTCATGCAACCACAGGAAAAAAGTCCAGCAGAAGTACTCTTCGGGAGGAAAATCCACACAAAAATGCCCGAACTGAAGGAAATCAGGGACGACCAGGAGATGAGGGACCTCGATGCTGAAAAGAAGGGGGCTGCAAAGCTGGATGCAGACTCGAGATGTGGGGCCAGGTACTCAGACATCATGCCAGGAGATGATGTTCTTGTGAGGCAAGAGAGTGGTGGTAAGCTAGACACACCTTATTACCATCAACCCTATACTGTTGTATCCAGAAGCAGCAGTATGGTGACAGTCAGGTCTCCAGCTGGAGTCCTCTACAAAAGAAACGTGTCTGGTGTCAAAAAGTACCAATCCAGAGCGGCATCGAGTGAAGTGGGTGGAAATCCAGTACGAGTTGCTCAACCTGAGGGACCAGACGATGTTCCAGAGGTAGTTACCAGTTTTCCCGATGAAGTGGCCAGAGTACCAGAAACACCAGAGGCTGTAGCGAGCAGTATTTCCGGTGCTGAGGGTGAGGAACCAAGTTGCGACAGTAGCATTGCAGGAAGGCTGAGACGGGACAGGAAACTACCTAAGCGATATGAAGATTTTGCGCCATATTTCTAATCGTGCCTGCATTATCATGAAAGTGAAAGTTTGTGATAGTTGGAATGAGTTTCAATGAAGAAAAAAAATGCATTGATTCAGTGGAAGCGCAGTAATGATACACGGCAAGGAAAAGTGGAAATGTGTGGTGATTGTGAAAAAAAAGAGAAATAATGTAAAGGGTGTACGCCAAACGCTGCCCTTGTGAAACACGCAGTGAATGCGTATATGTGGATGTCAGGAAGGAAACCATCGCGAACTCTGAGAAAGAGACCTTTGCAAAGTTGTGCTATTATTACCTGGATCATCGCAGTTTTGTTGTGTTTAGCGTTATTAGAAAAAGAAAACTGTGCGCCGAACATTTATTTTATATTTGACGCGGTTTGACTTTGGACCATCAGTAGCAGTAACCAACAATCAGAAATATTTTGATGCAGGAAGAGGAATGATAATGGGAACATTTGAACAGTGATTTTGATAAATACATCATAAAGTAGATGTATGAGTGCTGTAAGAATTGCATTTTTGTTTTGGTCGACTGGTATTAAATGCAAAAAAACAAAAGTATTGAAATTGAAATATGTGGGGCGTATAATTTTAAACGTTTACATTTTGCATATGAGGTGACCATTGTATTAGTATAACTACAGAAGAAATGTTGAGCCATTATATTACATTTGGTTATAACATGGTTATGTTACATTTTGTGAAGAGGGAATTTGATGTTGCTTTTGTTGGTTTGGAAGGCAGAAAAATGCTATTGATAGTGTTAAAGTGTTTGCATTTAAACAGCAAGAAACACAGCAATGTATTAGGTTCATTGATATTCATACAAGATATACACTTAGATTGAAAGGTAAAGACACATAAAGATATAAAGTTTATTTCTGGTGAAAGGAGGGATGTCATGATAATAAATATGCATGAGATGTATGCAGATAGAGGTTGAGCTATTAGCCTGACGGGAGGTCAGAGGGCATGCGTGCGAGGAATGCAGGCACGGAATGGTGGAATAATTGAAGAAGAGAAATAAATACACGCCGATGTTCAACAGGTAAATCTTGTGTTGACGGTGCTATCAATTTCACATTTCGGGCCACAAATGTGACAAACTCCATTAAAACAGATGATTTATTGCTTACATTGGAACTATCAAGTTTGGATCAAGATGAATCTTCTTTCTCTAGAGAGGAGATTGAGAAAGCCCTGGGCTCAGTACAACCTAAAAAATCACTGTGTAGGATGGGTTCCCTGCTGAATTTTATAAAGTGTTTAAGGATCTTTTAATGTCCCTTATTATGAAGGTCATGGAACAGGCAGCAAAGACACATACCCTCCTGGAATCTTTCTCAACAGGAATTATTAGTTAACCCAAAAAAAGACAGGGATCCATTGAACCTTGCCTCCTATAGGCCCATTTCATTATTAAATGTAGATTATAAAATTATAGCAAAGGTTTTGGACAATAGATTGGCTCAATATTTACCAAAGTTAAGAAATCCAGGTCAAGCTGGATTTGTACAAAATAGACAATATATGTAGATTACTCATTATAGTTCATCTGGCACAGTTGGGGATGGACCCAAGCATGGCCATAGCTCTGGATCCAGACAAGGCCTTTGGCAGACTGGAGTGGGACCTCATATTCAAAGTACAGGAGAGATTTGGATTGGGACATAAAACCCAAGATAAAATTATTACAAATGTGCAGATGTCTTCAGTGTTCTTGCTAGGTAGGTCAGGTAAGCAGGTCCAGCGTTGTTTATACAGAAACCATCCGACAGGATCCAGACATAAAGGGGATCAAGGTGGGCCAGGAGGAGAATAAAATCAATGTATTCATGGATGATCTGTTAGTATATTTGACTGGCCAGGCTGAAGATCACATTGGAGGATTTTGGCAAGATCTCTGGGAATAAGATAAATCTGGATAAAAGTGAGATCATGCCCTTGCCCAAGGGGGATTAAAGACAATACCAACAAGGGAGACAATGTAAATGGCCACAAGAGGGCATTTAAATATTCGCATTTAACAGTAGATAAAGATTTACGCAATTTATATAAACTCAATTGTCTCCCTTGGCTCCGGAAGATTGAGGAGAACCTTGGCAGATGGAGAATCCTGCCCATAATTTTGATGGGAAGAGATAATTGCATTAAAATGAAGGTAATGCCAAGACTACAATATCTCTTTCAGTCCTTGCTCATTCTGTTGCTCTAGGGTTTCTTTAAGATACTCAGCAGATGTCCTCCAGGGCTTCTTTAAGATACTCAACAGATGTATCAGAAAGTTCTTGTGGAATAGTAAAGTGGTTACAAGCTCCATGGAAAAGTTTATGGGATTATAAATTGGAAGATCTGAAATTGCCAGATTTAAAAAAAAAACTTTGAGGGAGGTGGTACCTCATTATGGGCACAATTGGACTACACACAGTAGGAGAAAAGATAGCAGGGGAGTTTATATATAAATGGGATACTAAATTGATATCACAGAAAATGACTAATCCCATTCTAAAACATGTAATTCAGACATGGCAAAAAATAAATCAATGTATAGAAATAAAGGTGGGGATATCTCCTAAAGTGGTATGTTGGCCTTCATATTAAGAGGGTTTGAGTATAGGAACAAGGATACCTTACTGCAGCTGTACAGGGCCTTGGTGAGACCACACCTGGAGTATTGTGTGCAGTTTTGGTCACCTTATCTAAGGAAGGATGTTCTTGCAATGGAGGGAGTGCAGAGGCGATTCACCAGGCTGATACCTGGAATGGCAGGAATGACTTATGAGGAAAGATTGCGCAAATTGGGATTGTACTCACTGGAGTTTAGAAGATTGAGAGGGGATCTCATAGAGAAATATAAAATTCTGGCAGGACTGGACAGAATGGATGCAGATGGGATGTTTCCAATGATGGGAAAATCCAGAACCCGGGGCCATGGTTTGAGGATAATAGGCAAACCATTTAGGACTGAGATGAGGAGGAATTTCTTTACCCAGAGGGTGGTGAATCTGTGGAATTCATTGCCACAGAGGGCAGTAGAGGCAGGTTCATTAAATCTATTTAAGAGGGAATTAGATCTATTTCTTCAGTATAAGGGTATTAAAGGTTACGGAGAGAAGGCAGGGACGGGGTACTGAACTTTAAGATCAGCCATGATCTCGTTGAATGGCGGAGCAGGCTCGAAGGGTCGAATGACCTACTCCTGCTCCTATCTTCTATGTTTCTATGTTTCTAAAGTGTCTTTGAACCAAACAATTAATACCCATGACTCTGGATAATAAGTTCCTGGACACCTGGTGTTGGATGGGGATCAGATGTATGAGCATCTGTTATGAGCAAGAGAAGTTTATGTCATTTGAACAGCTGAGGAATAAATATGATTAGTCTAATAAAACTTTCTTCTGCTATTTTCAGCTAAGATCTTTCTTAAGGGATAGTTTGAAACCATCTATGGCCCAGCCCATGTGTAGTGACATGGAGATTCTAATTCAAAAGAGGAATACATGCAAGTTCATCTCTATGATGTATCTCCTATTCCAAGTGAGGGCTCGAAACTGGACTTAAGGGGAAGATGGGAGATGGATTTGGGCACAACGTTCCATGAATGGTGCTGGTCAGATCTGTGACTGGACAGCATGGCAGCAGTTATTAATGCCAGGTACAGGTTGTGCAATACAATACCGTGCATCAACTATACGTCAGAACACAAAAAATTATATATATCTAAATCAGAAATTTTGGAAATGTGCTTTAGGTATGGTGTGGAGATTGGAACCTTTATCCATTTAACCTGGCTATGTACAAAGGTAAGACCTGGGGGAATATCTGAAATAAAATTACAAAGGTGGATTTTCCAAAGGATCTGGAATTATACCTTCCAGGTAACTTTATGGGTATGAGTTTTAAATTGCCCACATACCAAATTCAGTTTGTGAAGGTCCCTTGGCAGTAGCCATGAAATGTATACCAGTCACATGGAAGTCCGACTCCCAACTAAATATTACACAATGGAATACGGAAATACAGAGTAGTATTCCGCTGGAGAAAATCACTTACAATTTAAGGAGGAAATATGGCACTTTTGTTAAGGTGTGGCACTGTGTCTGCAACATAGTGGTACACAAATATAATTACACCCTTTCTGAATAAAGGAAATACAACAATCCATGCCAGTAGTGAAATAATTAAGGCCAATGAAGTGGGTCATGGCGCAGATGATGTGCTCTTGTATTTTGATCCTTATCTTTTTTTTACTTTAAGTTCCTTTGGGATTTTCTTAATTTCCCTTAAGTGTTTGTGACTTTACTGATATTTGGTTTTCTGTATTTATTTAATGTATATAATATTTTCTTTGTTCTATTAGGGTCTGGGAGGGAGGGGGATGGATGGGGGAAAATCGACTCTGTATGGTATATACGATTGTTGAAAGAGATTATGTTGTTAGTTTGGATTTGTATGTCTTTTAAAATCAAAAGTAAAATATTCAAAAAAATTAGTATGAAAGGGTATCTGCCAGTCTGTAGTTATGATGTAATTCAACTAGCAGAACAGCTGATCACATCAAAGAATTCTGACAGATAGGAAGTCATGAAATATTTGTAATTGGCTTCTTAAATATTCTGACAGCTGAATGAACATTAGAGCAAACATATTTGACGAATAGAAGTCTAAATAATGCAAGTAAATCTTTTAAAATATAGTTCAGAATTATTTTAATATGTTTTGCATTTTGAAATAGGCATATGAGGAAATAATTGTGAACAATGGTTACAGACATCAGTGTAGGGACCTAGGAAGTAATTATGGTTTGGAAGCCAATTTTTAAAAAAATCTTTAAATGCTTGCAATTAATTAAATGATTTTCAAGCTATTTTCCTCAAAAGCTAAATTGCCGTCGGTTTCAGTGAATTTAGCTTGACTGAGTTAGAGGAGACTGCATAAGGACAGGTTGAAATGATGTGCAAAGACAAGAATTGGTGCTGGCAGTTTTGCAGAATTATGAATACAAATATTGAGGATTCGTCATTGTTACTACCTGTAAACTTGGGGTAATCCTTGAAACTCTCATGTGTGGAAGAAACATTGAATATAGAACACTACAGCACAGTACAGGCCATTCAACGCTTAATGTTGTGCTGACCAATTTTTTCCTTCAAAAAATACTAACCCCTCCCTACCCCATAACCCTCTATTTTTCTTCCATTCAGATGCCTGTGTAAGAGTCTCTTGAAAGCCCAGAATGTTTCACACCCCACCACCATCCCTGGCACCACATTCCAGGCACCCACAACTCTCTGTGTAAAAAGATTATCCCTGACGTCTTTCTCCCTTTCACTTCCCTTTCTTCATTTTGTACACATGTCCTCTGGTATTTTCTATTCCTGCCCTGGGAATAAGGTACTGACTGACAACCCAATCTATGCCTCTCATAATCTTGTAGACCTCTATAAAAGAGAAAAATCCCAGCTCTGCTAACCTCGCCTCAATTCAGCCAACATCCTGGTAAACTCAAGCAGGCCAAAGTTCCTCCCTGAGCAGCACAGTTGGCTTGGTTCAAATCCAGGGCTCTCCCTAAAGTGTTTGGACCTTGTCCCCATGTCTGTGTGGGTTTCCTGAGTGTGTTCTGGTTTCTTCCCATCCTTTAAAAATGTTCCGTGTATTGGGGGTGGGGGGGGGGGGGAATGGGCTCGTTCGTTGGAAGGACCTGTTACCATGTTGTATGTCTAAATTTCAAACATATAAAATTCAGATATCGCTGCTTCCAAACCAACTTAATTTCCTTTAAAGATTTCTGTTAATATTGAATTTAAATTTAAGTTAAATCTTAAAGCTCAGTCAGAATATATATTGTCTATGGTAATCCATTCAAAATCAGAATCAGAATTTATAGTCACGAACGTCACAAATTTCATTGTTTTGCTGCAGTAATTACAGTGCAAATATTGTAATAAATTACTTTTAAAAATAAATAAAGAAGTTGAAAATTAAGTGAAAATTAGGTAGTGACTGTCGTTCACTGTTCATTCAGGGAAAGATGCTGTTCTTTTGCTGCTGGGTCTTTGTCTTCAGGCTCCTATACCTCCTTCCTAATGGTGTCAGTGTGAAGAAGGCATAACCTGAGTGGTGGGGCTCCTTGAGGATAGAGGCTGCTTTGTTAAGAAATCACTTCTTCTAAGATATTCTTCTCGATGGAGTGAAGACTGATGCCCAAGATGGCTTAGGCTGAGTTGACAACTCTCTTGAGTTTTTTTTAACTTTCCTGTGCACTTGTACCTTCATTCTAGACAGGGATACAACCAGTCAGAATGATCTCCACATGTAGAAATTTCCAAGAGTCTTTAATGACATACTAAATCTCCTCAAACTCTTCTTAAAGTATAACTGCTGGTGAGCCTTCTTCATGATTGCATTGGCATGGAAGCCCCAGGACAGATGTTCACGGATGTTGACACCCAGGAACTTGAAGTTCTTTCCACTGCTGACACTTTGATGAGGATTAGTTTGTGCTCTTCCGATTCCCCTCCCTGAAGTCCACAATCAGCTGTTTGGTTTTGCTAACGTTGAGTGCAAAGTTGTGTTGTGATATCACTTAATGATCTATCTCTCTCTTGTACGCTTCCTCATTGCCATCAGTGATTCTGCTGACAACCGTACGGTCATGTTCTGTGAGACAAACTGTCTCTTAAGTGATGATAGTTTCATAATTTGAGATACCTTACAGGCTTACTTAAGAGACCAAATAATTTCCTATATTACAAAGGCAAAAAAATAAATTATGATAAAAATAAACAAATTAGAACAAGAAATAACTGTATTAGAAAAATATTATCAAAATGTGGCTCACAATAACACTATCAAGAATTGATAATTAAGAGATATGAATACAATATATCACAGATGTATAAAATTGAGAAAATGATTTTAAGATCTAAGCAAAACTATTATGAATTAGATGAAAGAGCCAATAAAGTTTTTCCCTGACAGTTAAGGGCAGAAAAAAAACCTCACGAACAATTAATGCGGTGTAAATGGATAATGATAAAATTTCCTATAAACTTGTAGAAATTAATATAACATTTAGACAATGTTATGAAAAATTGTATAAATCCCAATCATCAGGTTATTTTAAAAAAAGAGGAATTTTTATATAAGATTGAATTACCAAAATTAAATCAAAAACAGCAGGTGTATTTAGACACTCCTTTTTCTTTCCTTTTAAAATATTTTTATTGAGTTCAACATAATAATCCTAAATACATGTTCTAATAATATAACAAAGGAATATCATAACATATACGTATTACATAATTAATATAAATGCACTTATGACAAATTTCAACCATAATTGTTAATTTGACATTCTTTCCTAAAATAATTATGAATATAAACCACTTGAGTTTATATTTCTAATGAGGAAATGGAAAGAGCTCTGAATTTGTTACAGATTAATAAATCACTGGGAGAGGATGGATTCTCTGCTGAGTTTTGTAGAATTTAAAGATTTGTTGTTATCTCTCATTATGAGGGTCATAAATTAGGCCACAGAAACCAAACACTTCCAGAATCTTTCTCAACAGCTATTATCACAATTCTGCTCAAGAAAGATAAAGATCCATTTAAATCATCCTCATATAGACCTTTTTCATTATTAAATATGGACTATAAAATTAGAGCAAAAATGTTGGCTAACAGACTGGCACAATATCTACAAAAATTGAAGATTATGCTAAAGTTTTTGGGTATAAAATAAAATTTGATTTAAAAAAAATCAAATTATGCCCCTAACAAAAGGAGATTATAGACAATTACAACAAGGAAGTAAATTTGATTGGCCACAAGGGGTTATTAAGTATTTAGGGATAAGGGCAGACAATAGCCTGCAAAATTTATATAAGTCGGAGGGAACCACCAACTATAGCAATGAGAGAGTGAAAATGTCCATGACCACTCGGGCTCGTTGAATGGCACAGATTTTTAATACTCTGCCAGTTACACCTTCAGACACTGTTTAAATTAGATCCCAGAATTACATTTTCATTGATGTGAGATTTTGTTATTGGCCAGTTAATGTTCAATTATTATTTTCTTGGTATATTATTCTGACAAACCTGAATGCTCTCATTGGGCAGAGTTGGAATTGAAATCTGTACAGGGATATTCATTAACTTCCTTATTGGGAGCTACTCTTCCTTTTACAATTTCTAAGATTTGCAGACATACTTTTAACCCAATATTTAAACATACAATATGGATTTGGTTTCAATTTCACTAATTTTTTTATTTAAAAATATTAGTTTATCAAGTTATATTTATCTCAACTATTTTTTTCTCATTGTCTATAATGGGTCAAGCCTTTAATTTTTGGAAAAGCAAAGAAATTGTCTGTTTTTTGGATGTTTTTAGATGATATCTAATGTCCTTTGATATAATATCTAACAAATATAATATACCGAAGTGTGATGGATTATATTATATTTTATATTATATAGATATGTTTTTGAAGGAGATAGATTGTGGGGGTAGTGTAGGTCACAAACAAACAAACACTTCACAAAACAGATCTCATTTAAAATGCAAGAGCTTTGCTGAAAGTGAGCCATGCAGGCATTGAGAACCTTTGAAAAGAAAATAAAACAAGGAGACTGCTTTGATAATGAATTTCAAAGGCAGGTGTAAATGGATTATTGTTTGGAAAGCAACAGATGAACAGACTCAGAAGTTTGGGTCTGGTTCCACAATCTGTCTGGTTTCAGTTTGCTGTTCTAAGAAAGTCCTGTGGTTTTGCAAAGAGAGAGAGAGAGAGGGGAGATCAAAGAGGCTTTCTCAAAGAAAAAGAGAGAGAGAGAGAGAGACAACTGGTTTCTTCCATCATGGCAAGCTGGCAGCTCATTGAAACCCCATTTTGAAGATGGTTATGAGTTCTGAGTTCAGCCTGTTGAAAACCCTTGTGGTCCGTTCAAGATGAAATGGCTGGCTAGAGTGTTTCACCTGAAATAAGAGATACAAAAGGAACTCTGTGGTGACCTGCAGAAGGAAAGGTTATTATTTGGAAAACCATGATGGTGCAGGTTTCTTTGGCAAGACACTGAAGTGGCTGATCAGAAGGAATCAATTTGTGTGCGTTCAATCAGCAACGAATCTCTCTCTAAAAGTGACAAGAACCTTCCTGAACAGTAACCATTTAAGCACTAGAGCTTGGTAAAAATTCATAAATGTTAACTTCTGTCCACAGTATAAGAATTGCCTGATACCGGTGAACTTGGAGGAGTGAGAAGTGAGATTGGACTGAATCAAATAACTTTTCTTAGAAAAGTGCACATGTGCTTAGAAATAAAAGAGGGGCTAAATTAGGTTAAGTTAATAGTAATAAGTTAAAGTTTGATCCTGTTTTCATGCTTAAAGATATATAATTTCTTAAACATTTTCATGTTTAAAGATACAATAATTAATTTAAAAATTGCAATCAATCTCCAATGATTAGTTTAGAGGAGCTTGGGAATTGGAACTTCAATCATTTCTCCCAGAGGAACTTTGGGAAAAGATTTTTGTAATGGTTAATACCTCTTCATTATGTGCTCAACACTCATTGATTCGGTTTAAAGTGGCACATCGGGTTCATGGTCAGGTCCGTATCTTTCCTAATGTTAGTCCTATGTGTGATAAATGTAAATCACACATGGCCACACTAACACATACGTTTTGGTCTTGCTCTGTTTTGGAGAAGTATTGGACAGATATTTTCAAGATCTTGTCAATTATACTGGGTATTAGATTGCAACCTAATGCACTGACTGCTATTTTTGGAATTATAGTTCCAGAAGTGGGTTGAGTTCCCACTTTTGCACATTGGATTGTAGCCTTTACTACACTGTTGGCCAGAAGAGCCATTTTATTTAGATGGAAAGGTCCGAATTCACCTACTTTGATGCAACCGCTCTCTCATGTTATGTCATGTTTACGTTGCGAAAAAATTAGAAGCTGCATTTTTATACCTCTGATAAGTTTGAAGAGACTTGGTGTCCTTTCATAAACTATTTTCACATGAATTAATTTGTATTTTGACTTCACCTTCCAGACTGTTTTGGATTTCTGGTTTTCTTTTAATTGGCAAACTGTATCAATAGAGTTTGCATTGATCTGTTGTAGTGAACTGTCAGTTGAGGCTGCCCAGCCTTTTTATTTTTGTTATTACTGCTTTTTGTTTATTTTCTTAGGTTAGATGGGGTGTTAACAACAATTTTTTATCCCTTTTTTGAATATTCCAAATTGAGGAGAAAGGGATAATATTATTCAATATGATACAATGTTAAATGTTTTATTCTATTCTCCTGATGTATTGTTTACTTATAATATGTTTAATAAAAAGATTGAAAAAGAAAGTTAATCTTGGTAAAATTATAGATTAACCACAGCAAATGAAATACATGTATTAACATTCTGAATACAATCATATCCTTCTCATATTTTTGAGTTTTAACCTGTGCATATTCAGAAACTCCCTACCCAAGTTCATACAATGGGTGTAACAATTCTGCCTTTGTCGTTACTATCTCACCATGTAAAGTACTGAGTTGTGTCATCCACTTCTGAAATTTTCTTCACTTAATTTCATTCAAACTATATTTCAGAATGTAGGCATGATTTTATTCTAAACTCATCTGCTTGGAGCTTGAAGTAGATGAGTAGATAAAATTGCTTATGAATTTACTTGAGGTTGTGAGTGAGTAGAAATCAGAAAAAGAAGCTACACTTTCAGGAGTGCAGGATGTAGGGTGAGGTGACATCCATAAAAAGGCAAGCCAGAGGAACAGGGATGATGGGAATTTTAACATTGATTTAATAATGAACTGGAAAGTCACAAAGGAGAGAAGAAATATTTATATTGACACTGATGTGGATGGGAACATGGCCATGCAGAGGATCTGAGCAGACCTGTTCTGAAAGAGCTCTTCAGTAAAAGTATTAAAAAGATGGTTTGAAAGTTCAGAAATGAGAATTTCATCATAAAAATGGATAAGACTAGTACTAAAAGACCAAAGCAACCAAAAACAAAAACTGAAGAAACATCAGCTCAGCCGGGAACATCTAGTGGAAGCCCCATAAGGAGCGGCACAGAAAGATCCTTGAGACTTGCTGAACCCAGCACAACTGGGGGGGGGGGGGGGAGCAATCGGCCCAAGATGTAGCCAATATTCTGAACAAAATGAAAACTTTGTGCACTTGCATTACGAGAGTTGAATCAGTGATAAGAGAAATCTCGGTAATGATATCAGAAATTTAAGGATGCATGGAAAACTTAACGGGACGAATGATGCAAGTGGAGAAAACAAAAAACAAGCTAAAGACACTGGAAGAAAAAGCAAAAAACATGGGACACAGATAGAAAAGTAATGATGGTCAAGATCGATCATAAGGAAAATTTTAGCAGACATAATAATGTAAGAATTATTGGATTGAGAGAAGGAATTGAGTGGAACAGACCAGTGAGCTTTTTTGAAACATGGATCACACAATGTTGAGGCAAAGCAAACTAAATGTAAAGCTAAAAATTAAAAGGACACACTGGACACTCAGACCCAGAAGAACTGGCCATCAATGACCATGACCAGTCCTGATAAGACCTTTAAGTAATTGTGAGTGTGACAGATTATGCTGCGTTTGTATTGTATATAGATATAATTTTGGGAGATAAAGTGTGGCAGATTTGTTTTTAGTGCAGGTAACATACAAACCCTTCAGAACAGATCTCATGTAAAATATTGGAGCTCTGCTCAAGCCAGACAGGGCAGCTCCTGTGGGCCCTTGCATAAACTTTGGGGAGAGCCCAAGAGACTTCAATAACGGATTGTTGTTTGGAGAAAGCAACAGATGAAAGATAACAGAGGAGTAGTTCAGAGCCACAGGTTGTCTGGAGAGCAGCTTTCTGTTCTAAGGGGTCATGTGGTTTTGCAAGCAGAAAGGGAGCCAAACAGGCTTTTTCCCTGAGTGACAGAAAGGGAGAGAGAGAATTCAGTTCTGCAGTTTTACAATCAGCAGCAGCAGCTGGGACTGGAACAGGACAAGCTGACAAGCTTGTGGAAAATCCTCATTTGGAAGATGGGTTGTAAGTGCTTAGTTCAGCCTGGTCAAAACCCTTGTGGCTCATACAAGAAAAGAGGACTGGCTGCCTAATGTTTCACTTGAAAAAAGAAAAACAAAAAGGAACTCTGTGGTGACCTGAAAGAAAGAGGTTATCATCTAGAAAACCCTGATGGGGCAAGTTTCTTTGGCAAGACACTGACGTGTCTGATTAAAAGGGATCAGCTGTATGTGTCCAGCAAACAACAAATCTCTCTCTGAAAACTTATCAGAACCTTCCTGAGCGGTAACCATTTACCTTAAAGCACCAAAGCCTGGTGAATTTCATAAATGTTAAATTCTGTGCACAGTATAAGAATTGCTTACAACCAATAAATGCAGAGGAATGAGAAGTGAGATTGTACTGTGCATTAAAGGACTTTTCTGAACTTACACACGCATTACATACATGTTTATTTAGAATTAAAAGAGGGGTTACATTAGATTAGTTAATAGTGATAAGTTAAAGTGTAATCCTGTTTTCATATCTAAAGATAATTAAAAGCAACTTTTGTTTAAGTAACCATTTGTCTTGGTGAATATCTCTTACTTTTGGGTTTTGGGGTCTTCTGTGCTCGTAACAGGAGTAAGATGAGATCTTGAGAGCAGCATATGAATATTCAAAAAATAGCAATGGCCCACTACTGGTGGACAATGAAAAAATAATGTTTTTACAGGACCTTAGCCCTGTCTTAGTCAAACAAAGAAAAGAATTTGATGAGGTAAAGAGACAACTGCAATCCAAAAATGTAAAATACTCAATGACTTAATCAGCAATGTTGAGGGACTTGGTCTCAGGATGTAGTCAAAGAATTTTCAAGAATAAAGAAGAAGTGAAAAAGATTAAAGCTGCCAGATAAGAACATTGAAAAGACCATTTTAAAAAGGAACTAATTGAAAAATGTATCTTTTTTCAATCTTGTAGTTTTGAACTGTCATATTTTTACTGTGGAGATTTATTAAGTATATTTATGTGGAGAGCTCTGGAGGGAAAGGAAAGTTGAGAGGAAAGTGGCAGGGTGGAGACTCCGATCTAAGGGGGAAAATGGCACTGGGAGAGAAGCAGTTTTTTTTAATGGCACTAAAGGAAGGGGTTCTTCTTCAGAAAATTTCATGGGCCTCCAAATTTTACTGTTTAGGTCTCTGACAGAGCTAGGGATATGTGTGTGTGATTTTAAAGGGGAAATGTCTGTTTCTTAAAAGGGAAATGTTACTCAAAAGGGAAATGTTTCTTAAAAGGAAAATGACAAAATATATTGGTCAGAGGAGATTTTTACTTTTGCTTGGTCCTAATATTAGATTAATCTTTTAGAACAGCAATAAAGTTGAATGAGGAAAAATGCACAATTTCATATATGAAGGATCTAAATTATATTGAAATATGGAGGCAATTAAATACCACAGAAGGAGACTATTCCTTTTTCTCAAGGGTACATGATTCATCTGCAAGGATTGGTTTATTTTTAATGTCCGTCCAGCTAAAATGTAGAGTGATTAAAAACGGAATACCTAGCGAGGCATTTATCAAGCCACTCACCACTAACATTAACTATTGCAATAATGGAAAAACAAGAAAATGTATACAGATGGCATCTCAATGCCATGTTACTCAAAAAGACAGACTTTTGTGAGTTTATTAAGAGATATATAAAAATATTTTTGAAACAAACCAGCCATCTACTAATAATAGCTTTTTTTTTAATATGGGACACACTCAATGTTTACCTGAGGTGACAAATTATATCCTATACAGAAAATCGTAAGAGAGAATATACGGCAGAAGTAAAGTTTGAAGAAAGATATTACAGAATTAGGAAACAAAAACTGGATTACAAAATAAATAGCTAAGATATAATATATTACAAATATATGGAACAGAGGAATCTGTATTAAAAAATTAAACAAAAATATGAGTTAGGCGAACAGGCACATGAATTCTTATCTTGGCAAGTTAAAACAGGGGTCATCAAAAATAATGAATGCTATAGCGACAGATACTCTAACATATAAACAAAAGGAAATTAATGATATCTTTAGACAATGTTATTATACAGATCAGAATTACTAGGAGACAAAATGAAATGGAAGAATTTCTGTCAAGTGTTAAACTCCCAAAATTAGAAGAGAGAGAAAAGATAGAATTAGACACCCCCTTTACAAGAGAAGAAATTGAAAAATCCCTGGGTACCCTACAGGATAATAAATCACTGGGGGAGGAGAGATTTTCTCTGGGTTTTACAGACAAAACAAATAATTGCTAATCACCTTATTATTGGATGTTCTGGACCAAGCAGTAGAGACTCAGACCTTCCCAGAATCATTCTCAAATGCTATTATTACAGTACTACCTAAAAAAGGATCCATTAAAATCTTCGTCATATACACCAATGTTGCTGTTAAAAGCTAATTATAAGATACTAGCAAAAGTGTTGGCTAATAGATGAGTGCAATATCTACCAAAAGTGATACATACAGACCAGGTAGGGTTTGTTGAAGGAAGACATTCCTAAAATAGTCTTGGAAGGTTATTTAATAAAATACATATGGCAACATTTGAATGGAATCCAAGTATTACAGTCTCCCTGGACACAGAAAATAAGCATTCAACCATTTGGAATGGTCCTTTCTATTTAAAACACTGGAAAAAATTTGGCATAGGCACAACATTTATAAACTGGATAAAAACTTTATATCGTAAACCACAAGCTAAAATTATAACCAATAGCCAGATGTCAGTGGTGTTTCCCTTAAGAAGATCAAGTCGACAGGAATGCCTCCCATCCCCAGCATTTTTGTGCAATGATTGATCTGCTGGCAGAGATAATGAGAGGGGATCCAAATATAAAGGGCTTTAAAGTTGGACAAGAAGAACACAAAATAGTTTATTTTCTGATGATGTACTATGCGCCCTTCAGAGCCGGTTAAATCTTTGAAAAATTAGAAGGAACATTTCAAAAATATGGAAGAGTATCTGGCTATAAAATAAATATGGCAAAAGCGAGATAATGCCATTGACATGTTTAGAGTGCAAAAGGTATAAAAAAGGAAGTAAATTTAAATGGAATACCGATGGAATAAAATATATTGAAATAGCAACTGACAATAATCTACAGAATCTATATAAACTATGTTCCTCTTTTGGGGAAGATAGAAAAAGACCTGCAGAAATGGAGATTACTTTGGTGGGAAGGATGAATTATGTCAAAATGAAAGTAATACCAAGACTACAATATATTTTTCAATCACTTCCTATTCCAGTATCTAAAAAAATATTTAAATTATTATATTAGACAGTTCCTATGTAATAAAAAGGTACCAAAAATTACATTGGAAAAACTGACATGGGACTAAGGGCTGGGAGGACTTAGTCTTCCAGATTAAAAAAATACTACCTAGCTGCACAGGCTAGATTTCTCACAGCCTTCTTTGTGGAAAACAGCTCCCTCCCTCTTGGATTTGAATGGGAATGTTCCTAATTGGGGAGGGGGGAAGTAAAGGATTTTATCTATAAATGGAGTATCAAATCATTAAAAAAGACCAATAATCCCATACTAATACATATGATCAGAACATGGCAGTAAATTAATAGAATGTATTGGAAAAAAAGTAAGGATATTAACAAAAGCTCCACTGTGTAAAAAAATGTTTTATTGCTATGAATATAGGCAATAGAATATTGAATTTATCATATGAAAAAGGAATAAGATATATTAAAGATAGTTACACAGAAGGAACTCTTATGTCCTTTGAACAACTAAAAAATAAATGTGGAGTGGCCAATGGGACCTTCTATTGTTTTCTCCACAAAGATCATTCCTAAGAGAAAAATGGAGATCAACATTGACCCAACCTGAAACTAGTGAAATAGAATGAACACAATGGATGGGGAATACACCCAAATTTATAACATTAATGTTATTATGCTCTCCAAAGTGAAAGTCCAAAACCAGGTTTATAGAGGTCAAGGGAAAGATGGGAGTCAGACTTGGGTGTAGTAATCTCAGAAGGAAGTTGGTCAGTTTGGTGCAGAGAGAGTTTGACATCAGTATAAATGAAAGATATGGACTAGTTCAGTATAATTTTCTGCACCAATTACATCTTAGTCCACAGAAGTTACATAGATCAAAAGCAGAAATTTCAGAGATGTGTTTCAGATGTGGAACTGAAATAGGGACTTTTCTACATGCTATATGGTGAGGCAATTTTGGCAAGATATTGCAGAAAAATTAATCAGGTTAACAGGAGTGGCCTTTGTGGGTGATACGGAGCTATATCTACTAGATAATTTTATTGAAATAAGCAACAAATTGACTAAATATTAGATTCCATTTATACAAATGACACTGGCAGTAGCAAAAAAAATGTATTGCATTCACTTGGAAGTCTGACTCCCCTCTACTTATAACAGGATGAACTGCAGAAATGAACAGCTGTATACTTATGGAAAAAATCGCATATAATTTAAAGAATTTAACACTTATGTAAATATCTGGCAGCCATACCTGGACCACATAGGGGCCCAAATACAGTAACAGAAATGCATATAAATACATACCCAAAATACAACTGTATTCTGTATATTTAAAAGATATGTAAGCTCTGATAGTTGAGGATCTGTATGTATAGAAGGGGGGGAGGGAAGAATTTTTTTTGTTTGTAAGAAAAGTTTAATATATTGTGTTATTGAAGTTTTTATTAAGTATATTTTTGAAAAAAAAAATCAAAAATAAAATCACAGTGATGTGGACAAGAGAAGAATAGCAGTTGGATGGCCTAGTGTTTACACAGAATATGGACAGAGCATGTGGTAAATCACATGAAAAAGAGTGAGTTTGCATAAGGGTAGTGTGAAGATCAGGGTGCTTGATTTAGAGGGAAGGGCAAATGGAACACAGGTGTATTTATGTGTCAGTTGTTGACAGTGAAGACACTGCCAAGGAAGTGTATTGCAGTGACTTGGAAATCAGATGCACATTCAGGTATGGAAAGATGGAATACGGAAATTCAAAGTTGTATTCCTTTGAAAAAAATGACATTATTAAAGAAATAAATATTCTACTTTCTTAAAAATTTGGAGTCCACATATCCAAAGTTTAGGGAGAAATATGTAAAAATGTATTTCTGACCTCTTAAGAATTGTAATAATCTTCTTTCCTAAAGTCACTATATAAATACTGTAAGATCCTAATGTGTGAGCCGATTCTTTGTATAAATCCAGAATTATATTTTCTCTTTTTCTTTCTACTTTCTTTAATTTTTTTCCATATATCTATATATTATTATTAATTTCTATTATATCTTTTAGTGGGGACATATAAGAGGGAGGGGAGAAAGAGCAGGGTGGAGTAAAATCACCATGTAATCATTATAATTTCAAATCTAGGCAATTTTGCTTGTGTATACATATATAATTATATGGATTGAAACTTTTAATAAAATAATTTTTAAAACAGTGAAGACACAATTGCATTTTAGTGCTGTGGGTGAAAGGTTCAAAGGGAGATGATTTAGGAATCCAGTTGGTAAGAAAAAAATCTGGGATTACTTTTCCCTTTGGGGCGAGCCTGTATTCTGGGCGGCTTTCTTAAAGGATAGCACGTCCTAGACTCAGTCTTGGCAAGGAATGGCTGTCAGTTGCATGTAGGATTGTAACAGCACCCGAAACTCATTGAATGTTTCTGCCTTGTTTCTGATGCAATTTTGACAGTGATATTTGGGGGGGGGGGGGGTCAAATTACATCAAATCATAAATATTTTAAGAAAATATTCATTAGTACAATGTATATTTTTATAACCAAAAGGGCATACCAAATATATATAAAAATGAGTCCTGAGATTGAATATTAAAAAAAAAGTTTCAAAAGTTTTCTTTCGCTAAGAAACAAAGCAATAATCCAAGAATGACAAATTTTTGAGTCGATCTACTGACCATGAAGGGATATGGGGGGGGGGAAAAAACAACTTTTGGTGAAGCGTCTAAGGAAAATCATTAGTTTGTTATACGGAATGGGACGAAATCGCCCAGGAGGCGTTTTCTTGATTATTTCACGCAACTGGTGATCAAGGAGAGGGCATGGCAACCCGGCGCGAACACCCTCGTCTGTCGTGAGCACGAACGGAAAATCGTGATCTGAAACCTGGCCAATTCAGTACTACCAACCCATTGAGGCAAAGGTGACGCTCCAGACGTTCAAATTCTCACATCTCAACTTCACGAAAGTTAAAACGTTTAAAGGCGCTTTGCGCATTGCGATGGAGTTTCTTTTTCAAATAGCTCATATTTGGCTAATTTTGTTACTTTTCGATCCTGTACTATTTCGACTCCACGTGCAAGGAATATGATGGCAGGCTCAGCGAGCAAGGTTGGGGCCAGACATCGAACAGCAAGAGGCGTCGCTCAGTTCTTTAATTAAATTCGTAACTTAGTCATTTGAGGCGTGCGTGAATCAGTGGCAATTAAAAAAAATCATGTTAGGTTACAACTAAGGCTTTGTCATTAAGAAGAATGCAAACCCCATCATCAAATTAATTGTATTGAAATATCCGTCGGCCAAATTCACCGACGTCAGGAAAATATCCATGGTAAAATATTCCCACAAATGAATTGCTATGAACATTCCAGACAGTTACACCCTTAAATAGCTATTTTTTTAAAGAGCTTGCCCCCGTAATGTATAAATCGTTCTCTTATGTTGTTATTTGCGCTTCTAAAAGAGTACGCAGGCGACACGAACGCCCTGCAAACAATTTACAATGTCTCATTTGAATCTGTTAATGTTCACAGTTAGCAGCCAAATGGCTGGTTAATATTCTGTCTGCATTTTGTTTATTGCATCAATTAGACAGCAACTTAAGGATGTGGTAATTATACGGCTAATTTTTAAACTGCTTTTCCAGTGTGAACTCTGATCGGGCGACACGTTTGGCGTAGAGGGATAGAGCAACAGCGAGCGGGGCTTGCCTTGGTTTCGAATCCCGCTCTGTCTATAAGGAGAATGTCTGCTTGGGTTTTCCCCAGGGGCTCCCGCCCTTGAAAAACTTTCCGGTTGTGTGGGTTAATGGGGTGTAAATTGGGCGGCGCGTCGGGCCGAATTGGCCTGTTACCGTGCTGTTTGGCTATTTTTTAAAAAATTCTCTGAAAGCGAGGAAAACAAGGCACTGAGAGTTGCGATAAAAGAGAACAAGTAGGCACACGTAAACACATACATTCCATGGCTCCACATGATGATCAATGTACAGATGAAATAAAATAAACAGCAATTGTATAATTTACCAAAACATTTCTTTAACAACGTAAAACTCCAAGGAGGTCTTGTTTCCCCGTTTACCGCTGTTCTAGTTCCACAGTAGATGGAATCATGTTTTACAAAGTCGTTTATTTATCTGGAAATTGCGTTTAAAAAAATCAGAATTGAGTGGTAATTTCTGCTGTTTGCAATCAATACATCTGCATACTTGCATTCATAAATGCACCAGTGTGGCCTTTACGGTGCTTCAGGAAACATTGTACCAGTCTGGAAGGTGTATTCTGCACTGCGAAGGTTTCTGATGGCTGCAGAGGTCCTGCGATGCAGCTGGCGGAAATTGAATGGGGTGGGGTGGGGGTAAGCAACATTCTTGCTCTCCTTTACATAGGAAACCATACAAAGAAGGAATCTCCTTTAGGTGATACAGCTCGAACTTGCGTGGATGGGGGATGGGGAAGGGCGGAGAGGAGGGCTTTCTGGGTCCCAGCCTCTGTCGTCTTGTCGTATAACCGTGGGTGAAGACGTCCGCCTCTCCATTCGGAATTACTCGCCCTTTCCGTACTGATCTCAAGAATACGAAACACGGCTCCATCATCGTCAAAAAAAAGGGTTTTTTGTTTCACAATTAAATAGCATTATTTGATTTTATCTGGCATTTAGGCATTAGTTCTGAGCGTATTGGTTAAACCTGGCGTGCAAAATGCAGGAGCTGGTCTCCCAATAACTCATTCTACTGTTAATTAAATTCACACCTCTTTCCAAATAAAACAATTCACAATCACTGTTGGTAAAAAAAAACCCCAATGTTTCCCCTAAATCTCCTGATAACGCACACAAGAGTTTATAATTATTGAGATTCTGAGTGCAGGTCAGTTGAATGGTGAAATAATCCTTACTCCTGTCGTCAGTGGAGTCTACTTTCCTCAACGGTTCGGTTGACAATTGCTCTGGCGCCGTTCTTGCTTTTCGGGATTATTTTGGAAGACGGATTCTGCCACAATTACTCCCGTCTTTGAAAGTTGGCAACCAAATGATTAGTTTTAAGCAGTTCCTCGTGCCTTTTGCCATGCATTGGAGGTTATAAATCCACCAATGTCGACTGAGCAGCGTCATACTCAAAGCCGTGGCGGTGCCATCTAAATACTTCCAATGAGTAGACTGCCAGAGGGGAAAGGTGGTGGGGGGGGTGGGGGGTTGGGGCGGGGAAGGGGTGCATAATGTCGCTGGGCCTTGTTTCATCAACTCATCTGCACACACAAAAAAAAACCCCGAAAATTGGACTCGTGTACAATCAGGAATGATCGGACGGAGACCATTTGGCCTTTGATTTTGCCAACATTCTTTTTTCTTGCTGGCTGAGTGGACGCAGATCCTCGGAGTTGTTCAACTTCGCCATTGTCTTCCTCATTGAACCCGACCATCTTCACCCCAGTAGCACTTCGCACATGTCGCCCCAAGATCTGATGTCCGTAAACGTCAGCTTTCATTTGGAAAGACGCAAATAGAAACGTGGTGGTTTCATTTCCCTCGACTTCGATATAGGGATAGTGTGGCATAGCTTAGCTTAAATGCCAGCAAAATCAAAATCACATTGTCATCATCTGCCAAGAATCCATGCGGTTCCTCCCCATGACCAAGGCGACCTTGAAATTCGGTGGTTTTGTACAGAGAGAAAAAAAAAAGTAATCCCATAAACCACGGTCAGGCTTCAAACGCATTAATTTGAGACTCATGGAGATGTGGAGTGCGCGTCTGTGCCTGGTTGGGGGGGGGGGGGGGGGGGGGAGGGGAATGGATATGCTGATCTGCTTAATACAAGGTTGGGCAATAGAAATAAAGCAGAGATAAATACAATGTCACATTACTTCACCCAGATTACGTATCCCTGAAACGTGAATATGCATTTTCCAGCCCAAAGTGAAAGAATTCTAACCGCTCTGGCAGGTCTGAGATTGAGAAGGACCGGGACAAAATTATTATTCGAAGGCACATCTGCACCTGTATTAAACGACGAGTCATCGTCATTTAGATCCTCATTATGTCTATATTTTGAACCGTTCTCTTTTATACCGTGCTCCTGGTGTATAGGATGTGCGGCCGGACGTAAACTATTCCTGCCACGTCCAAAGATACCATGTAGACAAAAACGCACTGTAAAAATCCCACTAAAAACTGATTTTAAAAAATCCCGGTGTTTTAGAAGGTGGATGTTTGTTTTAATCGAGCGTGATGATGTGGGATATTGGACGACGACCACACTCTTAGTTTGTTTCTTTTCCAGATATTTACTGCCTTTACCTTGCATCTGGCTGTTGGCAAACGCCTTCCTTTTTACTTTTCAAGACTTATCCGGAATTATTTATGTGCAGTTATTTTGTCAGATGATTGACTTTCATGGTTTCAACGTTGTGCGAACAGTGCAAAATTTCAACGATTCAAAATTATAAAATAAATCAAGTGGCACTAATTCTCGACATTTAACGATAAGTGCTATGTTTTTATTGGAAAACAAGCCTACAACTCTCCAAAAACATTCTTTCCCTTGAAATAAACTGCAAGGCAGCCCATTTAATTGTACTTGTTAACGTTGCTAATTTAGACAATAATGAACCAAATGCCAATATGGATATCACATTTTATGTGAGAAATTCGGAACGTCCTTACATCGTTCGACGGTAACGAGGTATTCGAGAGAAAACCAGTGAGCAAAAACGGGAAAGTTGCTCCAACTCCTCACCCGCTTCAAGGTTATGCTTTGAAATTCGTCTCAAATATGAAACAGCGCATTTTGATCAAACAAAAAAAAACCTCAAAGCAAAACACAATAACATACTTCATACATCAGCATCCAGTATCTATTCTTAGTTGCAGCGTTGTTCTTTAAATTACAAATTCTGGGAAAGGCCAAGCAATTGTTTTTGATTAGAACCTCTCCGAGGGAAGTAATTAGCTGGTTGTGGGTCGCGAAATTTTAAATATGTTCTTCCGGGGAGGAATTTCGCTCTTGGTTATAAACGGCTGAACCACTATCTTCATTGTTCGTTTAGCCCTTCGAACAATGGCTCTCTTTGGAGCAAGTTCCAGCAAAAAAAATGTAGAACTGGAATTAAATTTGTAGGAAAGTGAGTAGAATTCAGTGGATTCTATTTCCTATGGGATAAAAGTTTACCGCCGCTGGCCATTGGGGAGTCTCCAGTTCGGACAAAGAAATGCATATTCCACTGTGTTCTGCAGCATGTTTTCACACGTGCAACCAACTTCATGTGTGCTTCTGAGTTATTTAATGTGGCACCGTTTTCATGTTAGGGAGCATCTTCTATATAAAATGTTTGGAGGGATTTTGTGTTGGACCCGTTTATGTGACCGATCCTCGCAATCAGTTGAAAATGAATTTAAAAAAAGACGAAAATTATATCATATCCATCACTCAAATATATCGAATAATCAGAAAATGCTGAAAATACTCAGCCATCAGGAAGTGGCTGTCGGGAGAGAAACAGAGCAAATGTTTCAGATTGATGGCCTTTCATCACACTTTATAGTTGCAGGTTAAAATGTATGTTTACAAATGCAAGGACATGGGACAGGTGTAGCAATTGTTCTATGTCAAATTCCAATATGCAGAATTTTTCAACTGGCAGATGGACAAAAAAAGTAGGTCCAGACTTCTAAGCCGAATGCACACTGTTCACTAAAAGCTTGGGGTTGCAATTTTTAAAATATTTAATTTGTGTTCCCGAGAAAATGGCTCTTTTGTTTTACAAATATGACTTTTTAGAGAGAGAAGAAAAATGTGTGTGTGTGTGTGTGAGTGAGTGTCTGTCTGTGGACAGTGGACGCGTATTTGGTTTCAGCCTATTTGATGTTATTCAGCAAAAACAAACTGTCCGAGGAGCTCAGCTGACCGACCTGCGCTGGACCTGTTGAGATCTTCCAGCAATGGATTTTTAGTTTGTTTTATATTCCAGCATCTGTAGTTTCTCGTGTCTCTGTTAGATTGTATTGGGTTTCAGCTATTCTTGAGGTAAAAAAAAACAATCATTCTTGAGGTGAAAACAAACTATCGTGCTTAACATCTCCAGACCAATAAATTCTAAAACTGCCCACCTCCGGAAAGCGTTGCTAAGCCACTGAAAGTTTCTGTCTCAATGTTGTGTACGGTTCCCTGGAACATCATGTTTCAATCCAAACATTTTTTTCTGGCGTGGGGGAAGGGTGAAAAGAATAACTTTTCCCATAATTTTAGTGACCTGCAATTTTGCCTAGAATGGCGCCAGTAAAAGATCGGGCAATCTTGTCAATGGGCTTCCCATTCGGAAATTCGGAGGACTTTAAGTGCGAGAAATCGCTGCCTGGGATTGAACTAGAATTTGGATCCAAGTTGTATATGTGAGGTTTCAAAAACTCAGAGCTCCTGTATAACTTTCCAAATTGTTACCTTTTGTTTGTGCACAAGGAGGATCAATCCTACTTTCTGTCTCAGAACATCTCACCCCGACTGTGAATAAGATGTAGGCGATTTAGGAATATTTTAAGGAATCAATCCAAAGTTGGCCTTGCAGAAGATGGACTATAAATATGAATTCAGCTCAATGCATCTGTCTTCCGTGGATGGCATTTGATTCCGAACTGCAGAGTTGACATTTGAGGATCGAAACGACCTCATTTATAACGTGGGATCAATGAATTCTAAAAAAAAATCCTAAATGCTAATCCTCCTTCTCCGTCCAGAACAAAGTAAAGGGTGACGTGAAGTGCAAATGTTTGCAGTGAAGCAGAAAAGTGGTGACAAGACTAATACCTGGAATGAGTGGACAACTAATTGGTAGATGAACCCAGCGTGTCAGATAGCATCTACGGGTAGACATGGTCAGTCAATGTTTTCAGTCGGCACCTTTTATCAAGACCGGTTCCCACCCCAAACGCTGACTGACCATGTCTACCCATGGATGCTGTCTGAGCTGTTGATTTCCGCCTGCAATTCTTCGCTCAAAATCCCAGCTTCTGCAATTTCGGTGCTTCTCTGTCACGCCTGGAATGGGCGGGCTGTTTACTGAGATATGGTTGGGACAGGCACGAATTGCATCTGCTAGACTCAGTTTAGAAAATGAATGGGACTGTCACACTGAGAAAGAAAGGGGTAATTAATTGATAGCAGAGATTAGATCATTTTTGATTCTGAAATCTCTTCCTGAAAAAAAGCAATAGAAAGAGAATTTAATATTTGATTTGCATAGGGATGAAAGGTTACTAACTAATCTCTGACTGAGAGCAGATATGTAGGGACACGTTGTCCCAATTCTTTCCTAAATTGTATGTTTATATGTGGGGGTAACGTTCTCCCTGCTTTGATGTCCCATGAAACACTTCTTGTCCCGCCCTCCCCTCCACCAAATCTTCCAAGGTGGGAACATGATGTAGGTTCAAGGGGTGCTAAATTGCTTTCTAAAAAAAATATTTCAGGATTGAAAGTTCCTTTGAAGTTGAGGAAGTTTCTGTCACATTTTGGAGAATCTCATGCTTGTAATTTAGTAAACAGAAATGAGTATCAATAAACGGAGTTACAAGGTTCTGATAGATTCATCCAGAAATTTCAAGAGGTAAATACTGTTGTGAGAAAACAAACTGATGTGGGCTAACTGGGGTTCTTTCACCTTGAAGAAAGCCTGTTCAAAATTTAGATCTCTGCAGTTGTAAGCAATGGCCAAAAAAAAGTACTAAGAACACAATTTGATTATTAAATACGATAATAGACAAAATGAGTAAATGTTTCAGTTTAGGACTAATAGCAAGAATTTTTTTTTCATACGGCGATGATGAGTTCAACGACCAGGATAGAGAGAAAAGCTTATTGAGCTCATGAGTGACAACAGATCCTTCTTCCCAAGAAAATAATCTGAGATTGAATCTCTGAAATTTCACATCAATGGTTAATTTTCAATGCTGCAGAACATTTTTTTCCCAATATAATGAGTTTGTCAGTATCACTGTGCATGTATGTGCATTTTCCCACTGTTCTTGACAAAAGCCTTTCATTTTTATTTCACTTTTAATTTTTTCTTTGTCCTTAAGATTTTTTTATTTTTAATTTACCCCTTTAATGGTTTAGTGTTAAGTTTTGCATGACATGCTCTTATGATACTTTAGCAGGTGTTATATATTTTACACAATTATAACTGTGTATGTTAACATCTGTTTCAAAAGTCAGTAAAATTACATTTCTAAAATTATTCAGATTTTTTTTGCTGAATTGTGACATTGACAAATCACTTTCAGTAATTTTATTAATACAACAATTATCCACCAAATCAATTTTTTAGATTTTTTAATGTCTTTTTTTTGTTATTTACAGTTTCGGAGCTTCATGATTTTTTTTTACATTTTGAAGCTCCCCGGATCCTAAAATGATCAGGATGATTTATAATTTCAAACCTAATTATAAAAGGGTGGTATCAGGCCTTTATGAATTACTTCTAAATTCTAGGGACAGTTCCCTGGACAGAATTAAAAAAAAACTATTGGAACAGGATTTTCAACAATTATTTTCTGAAATTACATGGAATTCTATTCTGAAATGAGTACATTCAACCTCTCTTTGTGCAAGACCCTCATTATTACAATTTAAGGTAGTACACCAGGCCCATGATTCCAAAATCCAATTGGCTAAATTCTGTTCTAATCTCTCTTCTAAATGTGATAAATGTATAACTGAAGAAGTTACACTGCATCATATCTTCTGGTTATGTCCCTCTCTTCAATTTTTGGGAAGGGGTATTTCATACCTTGTCTTTAGTTCTTAATATTACTTTGACTCCAAATCCTATTGACTGTTTCACAAGTAGTTGCCCTCACCTCCATTATTGCTAGAAGGGCCATATTAATGAGATGGAAAGATGCTGTCCCTCCCAGTCACATTCAATGGTTGTCTGACATGATGGCATATCTGACTTCGGAAAAAAATTAGATGTTCCACTACTGAAACAAATCTTAACTTTGTTTCTTTCTGGGGTTCCTTTCATAATTATTTTCAAAATTTGTAAAATTAATCAGTTTCTTGTTTTTGACCCCATTTTTTACTTTTATATTATTTGTAGTGGCCTGTTTGTGTTAAGCCTGTAGCCTCCGCAGGAAGGGGATTGATAATTAGGTAATTAGTATAGTGTTTTTTAAACTTCTTTTCAATGTTACATAGGTTTCAAAATCATTTTATTACTATATAAGATTTATTAATATTTTATTTTATTGTCATGTACCTATGTAATATTTATTTGATGAAATCAATAAAATATTCAAAAGGGATTAATTTTATTAATACTGTAAGAGTCAAACAGGCTTGTTCAAAAAATAATTGCTTGAGCATTTATCTATGCTTGAAATGCATGAGGATATTTTAAATGAGAAACAGATATAAATATCACATGGTATTTGTATTGGCTGCTATTCTCATCACAGTTTTAATGATCAATGTAGAAGCATGTGTTACTGTTAAAGAGTCTTACAACATCAAATTGTACATGCCACCAGGGTATAGCATTGTATGTTTTTGGTTGACATAAATTATTGGAAATTCACAGAAATTCATATGAAGTGAAAAGAAAACCAATTTGGCCTCTAAATAATTAAAGCATGTATTAAATTGTTCTTTTCATCCATCTGTTCAACTGGGGTCTGTTTTTTTTTTGCCTTGTATTTGAGTCAAACCCCCATGAGACTGCAGATGCTGGATTTTGAAGGGTTGAGTTACATCTGTGGTGAGAAAAGATATTCAGGCCCGAAACGTCGGTAATACATGTTTACTTCCAATGGGCGCGGTGAGACCAGTTGAATTCTTCTAGCATTTCTGTGTTTTGACTGGTATAATGGATCAGTTCATGATGGAATGGTAGAGCAGCATCAATGATGTTCAATGTTTCAGGGTTATTAAATATTGTATCATCACAAAGAGTTGATAGGGAAACATCAACATTTCCTTTTACCTCCCACAGAAACTCCTTGACCCATCTGAGATCCTCCAGCAGATTGTTTGTTGTTCAGGAAGATATGTTACCTAGAATCTGATGAATTTTCTAATTAAATACCAGAATTGTAATGACAAAATGTAATTGGCCTCCCGATTTTCTGTGGAAGGAAAGGAAACTATAGTGTGAAGAATCATGTCTGACACATGACCCGACTGGTGAGTACCTAGTCGGAAGTTACATCACCTGCCAATCAAAGTTGGACTCTGCCCACCCATTAGTACACACCTGACCATTGGCCCCTTTAATTACCTATTGATTACCTGGGACTTAGTCCCCAGCTTACTGTACTATAAAGTCTGCCATGTGGAACAGCTCTTTTTCTTTGGCTCTCAGTCCTGAGATGAATCATGCTCCATTCCCTGTCACAAAATGTGGACAATGCTGGGGAAGTAATTGATAAGGTGTGCACTACATAGGAATTGAGCAGGTAGCGTTTTGTAGTCCTTGGCTGTGATAAGTCTGTATATACAGTTGCTAGTGTCAGTAATCTTTGTATCTGATGCGCCTGTGCTTTGATGAGTGTTACAACCTACTAGTATTGGTAGTGTTGAGTATGATGTGACTGATTATATACTGTGTTGGGTGATTAAGGGTGCTAGTGTATGTTATCCCTGTTGCAATCCCCTTACATGTGTTTTAATAAAGATCTTTCCTGTGTTCAGCCTGTCTCCAGACTCATTGCTCTTTGAACCCACCAAATTTGGTTCCCTTCCCACAAAAAAAAGAGGCAAGATAGATTTTTGCTCATCACTGAATCCACAGTATCCTCTGGAATCATAAATATAAGGTGCATAGATAGATTGAAACAAAATTACGCCTTATGAAAGAGTATTTCATTACTATCACCATGCTGTCAGACATTGTTTGTAGTCCTGCCATTAGTGAGAAACTCTTTTGAATGATCAGAAACTGAGAGAGAATATATCAGGAAAGAATACTTCAGCGGTAGGTGTGAAGACATGAGTGCAAATTTCACCAAATTTCTTCCACTGTTTAAAAATTAAATTTTAATATTTAAAAATTAAATTCTAAATGTTGATATTTCTTCACCCTAGTTTAAAATGCTACTTTTTGTATGATTCCACTACAATCCAGTTGAAGTAAAACTTGACATTATTTGTCTTGTTCAAATGCTTAATATTGGAATATTTTGCAGTAAAATTAAGGTCTGAATGAATGACACAAGCTCCCTCTCTCAGAATAGAAAATTAGAGCTCTCATTTTATAAAGTATCGAGTTACAATTCTCCTTGGATATCTTCATCTTTGAAACAGTTGGGTATCAATCCAATATTTAACAAAGTGCTTCCTGAAAATTATACGTGACAGTTTATACATGATATTTTTTGGTGCAATTGTGCCACCACATTCATTTCGATACATTGCCTTCAAATTTAATTCATTTCCTTGAATGGAATAGAAATATATAAAACATAAACTTATACAAAACTCCCATTCACTATTCGCCCATAAGATACAGAAGCAGAAGTAGGTGGTTTGACCTGTTGATGATGCTCCACCATTCCATCATGAGCTGATCCATTATACCAGTCAAAACACAGAAATGCTGGAAGAACTCAGCTGGTCTCACCGCGTCCATTGGAGGTAAACATATAATTCCAACCTTTAGGTCCTGAACCTTGATGCCTCAAGACCGGATGAGTTCCTTTAGTATTTCTGTGCTTTGATTACAATCACAGCATCTGCAGACTTTCAGGTTTCAATTTGATCCATCCTCCTACTCAATCTCACTTCCCTGCTTTCTCCCTATAACCTTTGTACCCTGACTATTCTGATAGTTATCAATGCCTGCCGCAGACATTGCCATTTTGTTTGTGACTTCACGCGGACTCAATTAGTGTATGCAGAAGCTTAGTTGCAAAATATGACTAAATTTTATGCAATATACTATGAGTAGTCCATATAATTAGAAGTACCCATGTGTGGTTGATGCAATGGGGACAGGCAACCTACAGATTATAGGAAAGGAATTATAACAGTGAAAATCTCTTGGGAGATTTGCAAATTAGGTATATTGATTATATGTATGCATTTACTTCTTTAGCCACAGAATATGGACATCCTTATTTAAGATGTCCTCTAAAATCTACATTTAATCTCTCTTTAAAAATATTTTATTTAAAATTTTAAAACCATAATACATAGTTAATAAAATAATTTTTACATCATCTATAATGTTAGTAATTGAACGTGATATATAAGCCAAAAAACAAAAAAAAGCCCAAAATCCCTCTCCATTACCTAATTCCACCCCTAAACGACCAATTACCTATCACCCCCCAAAAAAAAGAAAGAAAGGAAAAAGAAAAAGGAAAAAAAAGGTTTAGACAATTATCTTGAACTGAGGCAGTTCCACCACAACAAGGCTGAAGTATTCAAAATTTTAAACCCATATAATCAAAATAAGGACTCCAAACTTTGTGATAAACAAGATAATTAACTCTTAAATTTAATGTTTTTTTTTCCCAATGTTATACAAGATTTCAATTCTGTATGGCATCTATGTAAATTCAAATCTATATCATTTTTCCAAGTAATTGCAATACATTTTCTCGCTACTGCTAATGCTAATCTCAAAAATGCTATTTGAAATGTATCTAATCTTAATTCAAAACAAATCATTTTGATGTTACTTAACAAAAATATTGATGGGTCCACTGGGAGTTTAACTTTAAGAATAACTTTTAAAAAGTTCCTTAAATCGTGTCCTAATAGGTTTTTACCTTATCACAAAACCATATAGAATGTAAAAAAAAGTTCCTATTTCTTTCTGACATCTAAAACATAAATCTGTAGAAAGTAAATGATATCCTTTTAATTTCTCAGGGGTCAAATATAATTGATGTATAAAATTATAATGTAGTAATCTATATCTTACATTCACAATTTTTGTCATACTATCTGCTGAAATTTCTCCAATCCTCCCAAGTAATTTCTATTCCTAAATCTTTTCCCCATTTTAGCCTAGATTTTTGTAAATCTAGTTTAGGCATTTTATTCTGTGATAATGCATACATTTCAGATATAAATCTTTTTTCCTACCTTCTATGATTAAAATTTCAAATTTACCCTGTTTAGGTAACCTCAAAGTATTTCCAAAATGATCCATTAACAAAGCTCTAACTTGATAACAACAAAAATGAGTATTTGATGGTATTTCATATTTCTCCTTCATTTTTGAAAAAAAAAATAACCTACCTCATAACATCCTGTACAGTTTTAATTCCTTTTTGATCCCATATTTTCAAAAATTAATTATTAACCAGAAAGGGAAAAAGTTTATTCTGATACAAAGGTATCTTCCTAGAAACTTTACCATATGTACATATTTCTTCATTTATCCCATTCCAAATTTCCATCAAACGTATCAAAATCAATGAATTATACTTATGAAACAGTTTCAAATTCCTTTATATATAAATGGATCTCTCTTATTCTCATTAATTTGATTTAATTCAATATCTGTTCAAATCAATCAACTTTACAAATCAAACATTCTATTAATAAACTTCAATTGTGCTGCATTATAATAATTTAGAAAATTTGGAAGTTGTAGACCACTTCAATTCAATTTTCCATGTTAATGTTTGTAAAGACACTCTTACCATTTTATCTTTCCATAAAAAACTTCCTAACTATAAAATTCAAATCTTTTTAAAAATTTGAGCAAATGAAAAATATATTGTAATCAAGGTTAAATATTCATTTCAATAAAATTAACTCTACCTATTAATGTTATTGGTAAATATTATCATCGATTTAAATATTTTTTAATTTTATAAAATAAAGGTAACTAATTTAATTCATATAAATGGTTAAAATCTTTGTCAACTTTAATACCTAACTATTTAATTTGATCTGACCATTTAAATTGAACAATATTCTTACAAGAAGTATAATCAGCCTCAATCAATGGCACAATTTCACTTTTATCCCAATTAATTTTATAACTAGATATTTCTGCGTATTGTTCCAATCTATCATATAAAAATCTCAAGGATTCTTTTGGTTCTATTAAATAAATCAAAACATCCGCAAAATAAATTAGTTTTAAATTCTTCAGATTTCACTTTAATAGATTTAATATTATGATCTTGTCTTATTAACTGAGCCAAAGGTTCAATAGCTGGTGACAAAGGATAACCCTAACAGAACTCTCGAATATTTGTCACTACTCTAGCCATTGGATTTTTTAATATATTGCCTTAATCCAACTAATAAATATTGGTCCAAAGTAAATTTTTTACAATACTTTAAATAAAAATCACCATTCTACTCTATCAAATACTTTTTCAGCAACCAATGATAAGACCATTGGTAAATTGGATTCCTCCTGTGATACATTTAATCTCTCCTTTGATCATCTGTCCTGGAGACTTCATCTGGATCAAGGGGCCTATTTTTGTTGGTAGCATTCCAGTTAAATACCCTGCTGCATTAAGATCTTCATGCAACTGAGATTATATTTGTCAATTATTCTTTTGTAATCAATGATGCAACTTAATTCAGCATAATCCTTTCTCCCCTCAAAAATCACACAAATTAACCTTCATGTATTGCAAGTCAAATTGTCTTTTTGAAGTTATTTTAGAACCTGATTCAACTACCCAGGTAAATTTTAGGTCACTTCCATACAAAACAACAAATATTGTGCCCATAATAACGATTTCTGTGGAGAACATACTCCTTTGCAGTGCTAATTTTTTAGGTGCTGGAGCTCACCAAAAACAATGACATGGAGGTGCCCCATGAGGAGCCTTGAGTTGCCCCATGAGGTGCCGGAGCAGAGCTCCGGTGAGCTCTGTCAGCACTGCACCCCTGTTTTCCAGTTACATTAACATGTTGAAAAAGGGGCCCCAAAACATCAACAGGTCATTCTATGCCCCCCCCCCCACTATATTCACATCTCCCCTCCCCCATTGTGCTCAACTGGGTTCCTCGAGCAGCTTTCTTTTTCCTCCACCTTTCAGCATTTGCAGTCTCTGGTGTCTCCAAAACCAACATTTGTGCTGCCTACTTCCTATTCTTTATCCTATCAGACATAGAGGGAATCACCTTTCCTCACTCGCATCACTTTTTTCCCTCCAAGTATGATACGAAGTATTTAATTGAATGCCTGAAAGTCCAAGTATGCCATATATATTGCACTTCCTTTGATAACCCTCTGTAATCCATTAATTTGATTGGAGTTGGCAAACTCAGCTTTCCTTTTAACAAAATTTCTTTATTAACTCATATTTAAAAGTGGGAAACACCTCGAGAATAACCTGCATTGAATGGTAGCTATCAGGTCCATCCATTTTACCCCTCTGTGAGTAGTGGTACAAATTGCAGCTCTTGAGTTTTCGAACATCACTTCCATATATAAAGATAATTTGACTTTAAAAATATTAATTGAAGGAATGTGGTGAAAAATCTTCTGCTGCTGTTTTTGATCCTTCCTTACCTCCGTCTGCAAAATTATGTATGCCCCAAGTAGAAAGGCTAATGCATACTTACAATGCCAGGGAAAGCCAGTCAGTCCATTAATTCCACGGCATTTCCCAAGGAAAAATTCTCATTTACCCTAGTCCTATTCTCACTCCACCCTGCCCCCCAACCCCCCAACTGTTATATGTGGATTATGGAGAAACATGTGGCCTCTCTGCCGGTCTGGAATATTGTGGATTGCAGGTAGTCACGTGTCCTCACTGTCTGAAACTTATAGGGAAGTCACATCACCTGTCAATCAAGGTTGGACTCTGGCCACCAGTTAGTGCACACCTTGTCATTGGTTTGTTTAAATTACCTGGAGTCATTATTGGCTAGGCACCCAGATCATAACTATATATAACGTGTAGCACATTCTTTCTCTTTGACTCATGGTCTAAGCCCCAGATACCTGTGCATGCTAGGTTGCTACTATGGACATCACTACTTGTGTCACAAGGTGTGGATTGCACTTGAGCTGAGCCATAGTACTGGAATAGATCAGTGCTTGCAGAGACCCACACGACCATTGGTACAGGGAACTAGGAGTGTGTGTGAAAGTTCCTGTATGTACACGTGTGCGAGTGTGTAGAATATCGGCAGCCACTGGCATCGGAGCCCAACTTGGGTTCAATGTGAATGTCTATATAGTTGTTTAGTAATACAGTAATAGAGCATCATTTGGTGTTCTCCCCTGTTTTCTTCATGTGTGTTCATTAAAGTTACCTGTGATTGAAACACTTGTCTTCAGACTCGTCTCTTTGTGAACCCACCGAACCTGATACTCTTCTAAACACAACACCCTGCCCCCTTTTCTCCCTGTACCATTCACTTACACATGCTATTAATCTGTGATGTTTTGGGCATCACCTAACGCAAAATGAACCAAAGGATAACTTACCATCACTATTCACTGCAGCATATAGGAGGAACAGGATTTGACACTACACACAACACCTAGATGAGGATCAAATTGCCTGCACCATTGTATTGCCTAGATCAATTTAAATCCATCTCAAGGCCACAAATTAACATCTAAGTGAGAACATCAGGCCCAGGGCAAATGCCATCGGTCCATCTTATGCATGTGTCCTTCCCCTACAACTGTTCTCAATGCCCCAATAACATAGAACATTATATCTTGCATTATCGTTTCATGTGCTGGGTCCTTTCAAATCTATCAATGTGGATATGTTATGCGAATGATTTAGAATTGATAGGGCTGACTTTGACTTCTCAATACTTCTCTTGTTCTATTCAATAATTATTTTATTCCATGCAGTATTGTGACTTATTTATTGCACTACTAATTTCATACTCCAAAATATTCATTCGGCTCCAGTCATTTCAATGCCAACAAAAGAAGTACTGGGTTTACATCCAAAATCTGTTCTTTTTCAGGGAATGCGTTTGATTTGTCATACTGTATTTATGTACAAAGTGAAGGGAGGGAAGTTTAGAGGAGATATCAGGAGCAAGTTTTTTTTTAATACAGAGAGTTGAAGGTTCCTGGAATGCCTTGCCAGGGGTGGTGGTGAAAGCTGAAACATTAGAGGCATTAAGATAACTCTTAGATGGGCGAACTACTCTTTACAGACGATGCCACTTTAGTTGCCCATTCAGAGCCAGCTCTTCAGCGCTTGACGTCCTGTTTTGCGGAAACTGCCAAAATGTTTGGCCTGGAAGTCAGCCTGAAGAAAACTGAGGTCCTCCGTCAGCCAGCTCCCCACCATGACTACCAACCCCCCAACATCTCCATCGGGCACACAAAACTCAAAACGGTCAACCAGTTTACCTATCTCGGCTGCACCATTTCATCAGATGCAAGGATCGACAACGAGATAGACAACAGACTCGCCAAGGCAAATAGCGCCTTTGGAAGACTACACAAAAGAGTCTGGGAAAACAACCAACTGACAAACCTCACAAAGATTAGCGTATACAGAGCCGTTGTCATACCCACACTCCTGTTCGGCTCCGAATCATGGGTCCTCTACCGGCATCACCTACGGCTCCTACAACGCTTCCACCAGCGTTGTCTCCGCTCAATCCTCAACATTTATTGGAGTGCCTTCATCCCTAACGTCGAAGTACTCGAGATGGCAGAGGTCGACAGCATCGAGTCCACACTGCTGAAGATCCAGCTGCGCTGGGTGGGTCACGTCTCCAGAATGGAGGACCATCGCCTTCCCAAGATCGTGTTATATGGCGAGCTCTCCACTGGCCACCGTGACAGAGGTGCACCAAAGAAGAGGTACAAGGACTGCCTAAAGAAATCTCTTGGTGCCTGCCACATTGACCACCGCCAGTGGGCTGATATCGCCTCAAACCGTGCATCTTGGCGCCTCACAGTTCGGCGGGCAGCAACCTCCTTTGAAGAAGACCGCAGAGCCTACCTCACTGACAAAAGGCAAAGGAGGAAAAACTCAACACCTAACCCCATCCAACCAATTTTCCCCTGCAACCGCTGCAACCGTGTCTGCCTGTCCCGCATCGGACTTGCCAGCCACAAACGAGCCTGCAGCAGACGTGGACATTTACCCCCTCCATAAATCTTCGTCCGCGAAGCCAAGCCAAAGAAGAGATGGGCAAATAGATGAAAGAAAAAAAGAGGGTTATGGGGTAGGGAGGGTTTCTTCTTTTTTGGTAGGAATATATAGGTCAGCACAACATCGAGGGCTGAAGGGCCTGTACTATTCTGTAGTGTTCTATGTTCATATTTCAGGTTTATTTTTGTTTATTTAATTTATTTGCTCAATCGTTGTTTCCAAATTGATTGGAAATGTAATACACAAAATATTAGTTGATCTCTTACAATCATGAGTGGGGAATTGGTTTGAAGTATCTTTGACAAAATGCAAAAGGGAAGAGTCTGTGTTAGTCAGTGTTCATATCAGAGCACACTAAGAACAAAAGTGTTCAGCATGTTACAATTATGTAAATCTTTGGGTTGAAGACCAACCGAGCTTGACAATTTTAAAGACTGAGACAACACAGTACAAATGTAGCTTGATGGAGTTGAAAGAATCCAGCACTAGGAAAGATAGTGCAGGATCTAGAGTTTTAGATTATAGACGAAGTTAAATAATTTCATCTATGTTACATTCTAAATGTAGTATGTGACAATAATGGAACCTTTTCCTTTACCTTTAGGAGTATTGCAACCACTTGTTGGAGAAGATGAGCAGGTTGCATCTGAATCAGCATTGCTGGGACCAATGATCACACTGAGAAATTAACTACTGTTAAGGTGGATTTTACTTAATTTGGCAGTGTGAGTGTACCTAAAAAATATTAGACAATTAGGAGGAAAATAAAAGATTTGAAAGGGAAAGAGGTGTATAAATGGAACCAGCAGAAAAATTGGAGGGAGCATTGAACAAAATAAGCATGTATGTATCAAAATTTATGTAAGTCAATGACTGCAGCATGAAAACTAGTCACACATTGCTGCAGAGGATTATAACTTGAGTAGATTTAAAGTGACATGGCTCAAATAAGGTCAGGAGCAGGTCCATAGTATTCCTAGCTACCAAGTATTTGGGAACGATAGAGACAAGGATAAAAGGAGGCATGGTTGCAAGATTAAGGTCAGTGCTTGAAATGCAAAGCATTTACTGGATGACTCTCGAGTAATCTATTCAGTCGAGCAGAATAGAAGCTGTTGATTAAATCTCTAAAGAGTGAAAAATGAGAGAGTTGAACAACAGTACAAACAAATTACAATGAAGGCACAACATTAGAACATTAAGAGAAGACTTTTGAACCCAAATATACCTTGGGAAATGTAATGATAAGGGAAGGGGAAAAAGGGTAATTCTACGATATGCATGAGAGGATATTATCTATTAGCCTATAATACAAGATTGGAAACAGTACTGAAGTCATGGACATTATTACAAGAGGAAATCATCTAGATATAAACATAAAATGATGGTAAAACACAGGAAGTAAGGTAGCAGCCGTAGAAAAAGAAACAGGTCCCAGACATTCCCACAGGGCTGGCTATCATTAAAATAAGCAAAGCAACCCCCTGGACCTTCTGTGTCATAAGATATGCTATGTCATTGTTGGAGATGGAAAAGAGAGAAACATTTAGATTTATTTTGCTGTGAATTTGGGAAAGGAATGATAAGACAAGGGGAATATCACATATAAGATGAGGTCATGGTTGCTGAATGGCTAAGTTGCACAGTTCACCCAATCTGAAAGTTAATATTCTGATCTAACAGGAGCAGTTAGAGAGAATAAAACAGAGAAAAAACTTTGAGAAGAATCCCAGAAAATGACCATGTAATTTGCAGTATGTCAGGCTTGAAGCTAATATGCTAACGGCAGAAAAAAATAACTAAGCCAGCATCACAGATTTGTGACTAATAGAAGAAATGGGTAGCTTTGATTCAGGTAGAGAAACAAATAACCTGATGTTGTAAACTTTGACTTTGAAACTAAAAGTTGCAAATTTCCCACATGAAAAATATAGTTCTCTTCCTCAAGATAACATTGGGAATTATTATAACAATGTTAGATATCATGGTCAGTTAAACAAAATGAGGAATGGGGTGGAGAATCAAGGCAGCAAGGAGCTGCAAGCTTTGAGTTGCCTCCGAGTCTGAGTACAGGTATTCTGCAAAGCAGTCAACCAATCTCAGTCTGGTTTCTCTAGTAGTGAGCAGTCTGCATTAGGGTTAGGGTTAAGGATAGGAATGCAGCATGAAATAAGTGCATATTAATTGTTGCTTCAGTTCAAAGTGCTGCCTCGCTCATGGACGATGGGAAGGAAGAGGTGAAAGAAGATATGGTGAAATCCCATAAGAATAAATTTAAATGGACTTTAAACAAAATTAATTTAAAATAATTGTGGAAATAAGAAAGGTATACTGCCAAACTGCCTAAAAGCCAATTTCAATCCTTTAGAATAATGGTTCAAGTTGATTGCAGGATAAAATCATTTGGGGGAAATGAAAGGCTATTATTTGGTCAGAAATACTTCTAGTCTATATGCAGAAAAGGCAAAGCATGGAAAATCCATACATCATTCCTTTGATGACAAAGGAAATAAAAGTTAAAATTATCCAGAAGAATGGAAAACGTAAAGCTAAGATTAGAAGCATAATTTAGGCACCAACCTGACAAAAAGCATCAATATCTGCATAGAAAGAGGATCATTTAAGTTTAGACATGAATTCTGTGCACCACCTTAAATTGTAATAAGCAATGTCTTGCACAGAATGAGGGATCATTAATCAAGCTGAGAATAGAGAACCAATCTTCATCTGAGAATGTTACATTCAAGTCTCTTTCCCAATCTCTTTTGATCCCAGCCATTGGGACTAGATTTAAGACCAGTAAATTATTATAAATATATGCTAGTAATCCACCACGAAAATAAAAGTGTATGTTTAAAAAACAGATCAAGAATCTTAGTATTAGAAATTTGCAGAAAATCTTAAAACCTCTCTGATTCATATGTTCTGGGATTGCTCAAACTTAGAGAGTTTCTGGAAATTCTTGGAACTTGGAACCCTGTCTGTTAATTGCTCTCTTTTCTCATGACTCAGATGAGCCTCTATCCGCATCTCAAGAAAAAGTCTTAGCTTTTAGTACATTGATAGCCAGACGATGTATTTTATTGAAATGGAAAGGAGATGCATCCCCTACTCATACACAATGGTAATATGAGTCTAATAATGGGTCTGACATGGATGCATTCATTAAGTTTATTACTAGATGGAGGTATTACAAGTAACTATTAATTTTATATTTTATTACTTACTCATTTTTTCCTCTCTCTTTGGTATGTATTTGCTTGAATACAATTGATTTATTATGTAATCATCATTTATTTTGTATGCTTATTATGTCAAACCCAATAAAAAATATATTAAAAAGAAAGAAACAAACCAACCTGAAAAATTATAGAAAGAATTTGAAAAATTAAAAAATATATATATTTTTTATCTTGTAAGGAGTTAGTTATGGAAAAACAGATGCTAGTAAGTATCCAAGAGAACATCTTTATGTAAAGATGTAGATAAAGTATTAAATATTTAGAATGATTTTTATTCACAACCGGAGTAGATAATATGAAAGTTACATTTATATCCTAGAGAGAAGGGCATAGATATAAAGAAAAAACATTGGAAATATTAGACATTGAAAGTTGACAAGTCTCTCAGTCCTAGGTAAAGGTATTATAGCACTGGTTGAGAAAGTAGGGAACAGATAACTTAGCAGAATCAGCTCAGTTAGTTCAGATAAGCAATGTGGAAATTCCAATAAACCACTGACAGGCAAAGTCAATTTTCATTTCTAAAGGCACTAACTAATCATGGAGAAATGAGTGGTTTTATTCAAAATATGTATTGGGCTAACTCGGATACTTTACTGAAATGAGAGATAATATTGATCGAGGACATGCAATATGAAGTTTAAAGCATTTGATATCCCATAGAAGGTTTACTAAGAAAGTAAGAAGGAACTAAAGGTGGGAGATTCTACAAATAATTTTGGAAGGGTTTTGAATAGGTTTTTCAAACAAGCTACTTTCAAGATTATTGTCAACAATGAGGAATGTGAGACGAGGTGTGAATATTCTTTTGAAAAAAACAACATAACATCCACTCTGACTTTTCGAATGTTTTATGGTTACCATCTATATATACAGCAACATAACATAATGAGAGCTAGGTGATTCAAAAGGTAACACTAATACTTTCTCTGCATTCTATATCCATTAAAAAAATTAAGTGAAAATCTGCCACTGAACCGGAAATGTAAGTTCTATGAACATTCTCATTTTCCACTGTAATGGAACGTAACGCCTAAATGCACAAGCAAAAGACAATACTTCAGCAACCCCACTCAGTCTCTTATAAGCTTCTACCATTACAGATTCATGGGTTCAACCAATCTGTCTATAGCATGGAAACCAAAATTACGAGAGCTTTCATTTATTCAGCTATGTAAAGAAATGTCTGGGCATGTCCAACCACAAAATAAATAGGATAAATATATCATCACTAGTTACTGCTTTATCACCCTCCAATTATGCATCTATAAATGTATGGAAGGAGTAATCAGTATTTCCATTAATTCCAAATTAGCTGATCAATAAACTATTCCATTTGGATTTTACCAAAGACATGGTAAAATAGTTTTAAATCTAACCTGAATGCGCAGCTGAATGCCAGAGGAGAAGTGAATAGTTGCTTCCACCATTCACATGGCCTTTAGCTCAGTAGAATTACCAGGATCCCTATCAAAGCTGCAGCTTTAGATAAAACACTGTGGTTCTGGATTTATATTAAAGTTGTAATGGGAGGAAGTAACCTATTCAATCATGAGACCATTGACAATTCTTTTTGCATTCAGTTCTTATTCTAAATGGTTGGTTGTGAAAACCACAATATCCAAGCTTAGGTTAAAAAGTTTGGGACAAAAGACAAGCAAATGTAACTGCCAGTCAATCACTTCCTTAAACAAAATAAAGTCAAGCAAAGACTCAATATCATAAAGTGCATAACTAGAACCAACTCTCCCATTCACAACAATATGGATGAATTATATCAAGCAGAAACTGAATTGGATCTGTTACACAAATATCCTGATGATCATGTCAAGTCAAGTTTATTTGTCATCTGATTGTAAAAGTAGAACCCAACAAAACCGGTGCTCAATGCAAAAATATGCAGACATACAACCAGACAAAGTACACATACAGACAAACAATACATATGTATGGCAAGTATTCATCTATACAAATAAATAAATACATAGACAAATAGGTAAATACATAAATATTATTTGGTGAATATGAGAGTCTGAGATGGTTAATGAGTGCAGTTCTTTTGGTCGTGCAGTGTTCTTGCTGCCTGTGGGAAGATTTGGTTACATTGCAATGTGATTAATCTCCAAATGAACATTTTTTCCATCGACACACAGCTCATCTGGAATTTGATGGATTGAAGTAGTGCAATGTGAAATGGAGAGGAGGAGGCGGAAACTTTTCACTGGTTGACATGTTCACAGATTGCAGAAAGGCATCAAAAACATGATAAAGTTCCTGGATATAATTATCTTCAGCTGCTTCATCAACAACCATCATGCAAAATTGGATTGGAAATAGGTATCTATAATATGCAGTTTAATGCCATTTGCATTACCTTGGTAAGTAATGCAGCCCATGATTATTTGCAACAGGTGTTGAACAGCTTTCAGCTTGGCAATCATATCTAACAGGTACCTGGCAACAGACATATCCAGCCCCCTTTAGCATTTAACAGCATTACTGTCAAATTCTATCCATCAAGATCCTTGAGGTGGAGCAGGGAGAGCATTTGGGAGAATGATATTAGATACCAGAAACAACCACTCCCATAAATACTACAGCTTACTTTTTTCAAAGCTTGACAGATGGAAAACATTTGACCGAAATGCAGTTCCATAAAAGATCAGGATGATAAGCACTGTCCAGGACAAATCAATCCACCTGCTTGGCACATTTTTCTCTTCCTTAAATATCCAAGACCTGGGACTCAACACCACAATCTGTGAGGATTGGTAAGAACATCTCCTTCGCAATCAGTACCAGAGCACTACAGGGCTACATTCTTGTCCTCTGCTCTACTCACTTTACACCTATGAATGTGTGGCTCGGTACAACAATAACACCATCTACAAATTTTCTAATGATACCACAGTAGTGCGTTGTATAAAAAAGTGATGAGTTCGTATTCAAGAGGGAGATTGAAAACTTCACCAACAGCCTTGCACTCCATGACACAAAATTAAGGAGCTGATTGTTGACTTCAGGATCATTGCGGGATTCAGAGGTAGAAAGGGTCAGCAAATTTAAGTTCTTTGGAGTCACTATCTCAGAGGATCTTTCCTGGACCCAACTCACCAATGGCATCATGAAGAAAGCACATCAGTGTCACAACTTCTTCAGGAGTTTGTGGCTGTTTGTCATGACTTCAGAAACCCTGGAAGTTTTCTAGATGTGTATTGGGAGTGTGGAACAAGCTGCCAGCTGAGGTGGTGAATGTGGGTTCAATGTTAATATTTAAGAAGAATTTGGTCAGGTATAAGGAGTGGAGGGGTGTAGAGTCCTACTGTTCGACACAGACTAGAAGGGCCCAATGGTCAGCTTCTGTTCTGTAGTTTTCTATGGTTCTCGATGAGCCAACAATTTTGACCCAAAACTCTGTTAAGCAAATTCAGAAAACACAGATGCACTCCTTTATAAATTCAAATAGCTTTATAAATCAAGATCTGTAGTTTTTGATGGTGTATTGAATTGTTATTTTCTTGTGTCACCCTCAAAATTAATTCAATAGATTTATTTACCCAAAATGTTATTAGTGTGAATCTATTAAACTAATACAACATTTTCCACTGCCTTTAAAAAAGTACACATCAAATCAATAAATGTATGTTGTCTTCATATCATAAAACTAAATCAAATAGATTTTGATTCAGGTGTGTAATAGAGAATGCGATTTTAGTTCAACATAACTCATTTTTTTATCAACTAATTACATATTATAATGAAGAAAGTTGGGGAGAATTAGATCACAAAACTTTGTTGAGGAAAATTGGCAGCATAATTTAAATACTGTCCTACATTATCAATTACCAACACATCAACTGTATAGCTGAATGTCTATCATTTGATGTGTAATAGATTCTGTGAAGAAACTAAGCATAACCCTGTTGAAATGGAATACCAATTTTTATTTGTTTGAGTTCCATCTCTGAAATGTGATTAACTTAGCCAAAAATGTAACTCCTAACATGACAACCGAGGTGGTTCTGGTATTTCAAGTGTTCACTTTGTGAGAACCTAAATAGAATTGAAAGCTCTGTGTAGGCTGATGTGTTGAATGTGAGGATGGTTATTTGACTCAAAACAATTTAAATAAATCTGGTTTACTCATAAAGCAGAACTAATTTTTTAAAAAATATATAGTGTAAAGAGAAAATGAAGTCATGGAAATTCAATGCACAGAAGCCAACCACTCAGCCATTAGATTTTGGTTTACTCCTTCCCTTCTCCCAACCCATCAATCTTCAGATGATGTGTTTGTTGGTGCTCATCCAGGTATTTTTAAAACATGATGAGAACTTCGACGTCTGCAGTTTTTAAAAAATATTTCTAGTTCTAGGTACTGGTGAACAGAATTTCGATTGCAGCTGACAAGTAGAGGAAGACAGCACATGTCCAGTCCAGGCTGCATTCTTATTCCTTGAAGAAAGGCCCAGGACCCAAACGCGGTAACATATCTTCACCTCCTACGAACGCTACAAGACCGGATGAGTTCGTCCAGCATTTCTGTGTGTGTTTTAAACTGCAACCACAGCGTCTGCGGACTTTCGTGTTTCACTTTATTCTAATTCAGCTCCTGTGAGGAAAGGCTAATGCTGTGACCTACCATCTAGAATGGATTTTTTTAAAAACTTCGTCTGTTGATTGGGTGATTTGAAGGAAGGTGGAAGATCTAGTTGTATGTTGTACCTCATTTAACCTATTACTCCTAGATATCTAATTCTGTACTATCAATAGTGCCTGAGAGATCGTGAAATCCACATGATTCTGCCATTAATACAGTCTGAATTGAAATCACTGTTAATATGCCTATCCCTCTCCCTGGACATCCGAAGCGTAGATCTATGTTGACTTGTGCATTTGATTCGGCCAACTCGATTGTCCGCTTCCATGTATGAGTTGCAAGTGAGGAGGTGGGTGCGCATGTGCTGAGATGGGAGGGGGCGGGGGAGTTGGAGTCTAAACTTGGTACAGGAGGGACAGGAACAAAACGGAGTTGTTCACAAATGATATTGGCTATCTCCACTTGATTTTCTGTCTGCTGATACATACGCAGCGATTCTAATTCTCCCCACCGACTGACTTAACACTTAAGATATCCAAAATAAAGGTAAGTTCTATTTCCTTTGTGATACATTAATTTTGGCCAAGTTCCCAGTTAAAGGAACAGTCGAGCAAATCCTTAATTTATTAAAGCAACGAAACAATACCTTAACTGCAATTTGTTTGGAAGTTCCCCATTTGAACCGTTCTATTGGAATACCATTTTCGTTTTTATTCTTGTGAAATATGCAGTGGTAAAAAGAAATGGAAAACATTATCCAACATCCCGATGGAAGTTTTACTTTTGTACTTTTGTCAAGTTTTACATGTTATAATCCTTATTATTGTATGTCGTAGAATTGAACTTTGCATAGGACATTAATTGGGGAGATTTTCTTTACCCTGATAGGACGCAGCTTGCCTTGATGTTATAGAAACTGCCATTCCAAATCACTGGCGATTTGGAAATCACCCTCGAACTTTGTTAACTGTTGGCCTGGAATCAATTCAGAATTTACCAATTAACTGAGAGAGAAAAAAAATAAACGGAGGAGTCGTTACCCATGGACAAAACTTATAATTTCTCTACGTAGAGGAAACCGGTTAGTCACATTTCAGAAATGGAAAAAAAAAACGAAGATACTCAACGTGGATAGGGCTACAAACATTTAGAAAAACAGCAAGACTCCCTTTCTTTTTATTTTGAGCTAAGCCGTCGTTCGGCTCAATTAACACGGTGGGCTTGCTGGAGTGCTCGACTTGTTGCTAAAATTCTGGCTTCAAAAGTCTTGTATCGCAACATGTCGGCCGCCAGGTGCTGGCCGAACACCCGAGAGGTAATCTGGCTAGAAACCTGCCACTAATTTCAAATTTAATTTTTAAAAAAACTACGATCCCGGATTTGCTGTAGGAATCCTGCTGAGTACAATTACTGTCAAAAAATTCTGCAAACGAACCAACATTTTTAACATGTAACATTGCAATAAGGGTTTACTGCATCCCATTCCCCTGCAAAATATATATCTTGTTCGGGTTGTTCCGTGAAATGAGGATAACAAAATATCAACGAACAGATAAAAACACATTTCATTTTTCGATCATTTCTACATAATTTTATTTTGTCCACAGATTTCTGAAATAAAAGTAAAAAGGATGATTTATAGAACCTCATCAATCTAATTCCTTTAAACTATAGTTCCACCCGCACTATTTAAAATCTCCGGGCCGAGTTCCCGCTGCCTGTAAAAATGAATATCGACTTTATTTTACTGAAAATTTTATATTATTTCAATATCAGCAAATATTTGACCATTCCCGGAATGCTGGTCGACTCTGCAGCAATAACTTGTACAGAGCAATATAAATAATCAAATATTTTGATAGAATGCACAAGACTTTGCTGAGTTCTTGTTTTGTCATTCATCAAACCTTGCAGGCCACATGACAGGAGCGTTGGTGTTTTTTTGCGAAAAATAATCTTTGAATCAGTTAAATGTCTCGGTCACTGCAGAGAAAACAGTCTCTGTGGGAAAGAACAGTGGGAACCAATCATAGAAGCACCACTTCCATATCTTTGAGTATATTCGGCAAGTCTAATCCCCGGATTCATGATATTTTTCTGAAGTGAATATAAATTCCAGTGGGGGAAAAAATACCTTTGTTTAACAGACACCAGCAAATCATAGATCACTCCCATAATCAATAAAATATATTATCTGTTATAACGTGACCAACACGACCATCACTTTTCACACAAGGCCCTATCAAACGCGTTCACCGTGTTACAGCGGTACCGCTGATTTACCAACATTTCAAGAGAAACGTCTTCGTCACGTTAACCTTGATGTTCAACGATTAATAAAGCTAAAATATTGATGAATCACTAGCTTGCTGAATTACCACGCGGGGGAGGAAAGGTACCTTTGGGAGAGGAAGCCAAGGCGAGAGGTGGAAGTTTAAAGTACTATTTTCACGTTGGCTGTTTTTATGTCGCTGCAATGTTGATGACGAGCGATGTTTGCATTTAAAACGAATAAAAGAAAATAATCCCTTTTTAAAATATTAAATTAATATTTTCACAGTTTAAAAAACATACCATTGGACCCCAGATATAATTTGAAGTACAGGCACCTCTTCTCGACCTGAACTGTAATCAAGCTTTTGAAAAGGAATATCTATTTAAAAATTCATGCTTTGGCCAAAACCATTCAGATGAAGTAGAACAAGATTTGCATCATTTCTTTTTCATTATGAATCCATTTATTTTATTTGCGTTTTCGCAATTTCAATGGACTTTCTAAATCCTCAAACAAGTCCTTTAATCGACAGTTATTTCACCACTTTCTAAAGAGAAAATTGACCAATGTTTGCATGAAGTTAAAACCCCTACGATAACATGTATTTCCAACATTGTTGGCAGGCTTTTAGGGATTCTCGTCTTTAATTATGCTTCAAAATACGAACATTCTTTTGATGTTGTTCGGTACCTCTAGAGTGCAGTAGCACGCGGAGGATATACTGAGAGAGCGGGAAAAAAAGTTTTTCGAATTGAAAATGTGAGTTGATCGTTTACTTTCATTAGATAACGACAAACATGTTCCTGGCTACATCGGCTTTGTAAGGCGTCCGCACAAAGACGATCAACTGTCACAAACTGACCAAAGTTTTCCCCGCAAAAATCACAAAGAGTAACATTTTGCTAAAAGCCGGCATCGGATTTAAACAACTTGAACGACCCAAATTGAGCAAAAAATCTGGAATTTAAAGGGTGTAATTAAATAAAATGGATTACGTTTTAGTGAATTTAGAAGTTGGTTTCGGGTTCAATGACATGTCATTTTATACGTTTTAGCTTTCTGGAATGAACAGGTAGGACTATTCGCATCAGGCGCAAAAAATATACTGGATGTGCCCAGTCTGGGGGTGGGGGGGGGGGGGGGGGGGGGGACCGATAAATTTAGCAAAAAGCTACTGAGGAATCGTCGAACTCATAGACCATCTGAAAATCTGGAGAGCGAGTTCCATGCTGCAAATCTCTCTGAATGTTTCAGATTTTATGATAATCTCCAGTAACCATTTTAGCTAATTACACGAACACGTTAATTTTATACCTGAACGTATCAACTTTGTTTTGTTTGATCATTAAAGTGTTTTTTTTTTAACGTCATGCTAATCATTCTGGGTTGGGGAAAGATAATTGATTCAACACATTCCTTTCCAGCGAGTGGGAAAATCACTAAAAGGCAGTTCAACGTCAAAATGCAAGTTGCGTTTGATCAACTTAAAACTAAACTGAAATGATACTGCGCTGAGATTTAACAGGTTACGTTGAGTCATGGGAAGCATCCTTTTTCAAATTCCCCATAGAATGCGGCAATACATTTCAGGCCTCTATTGAGTTTGGATCTGAAAGTGTGTGATATATTTGTCTTCTGCGGGAACAGATTAACCATGCAGGAGAGGACTTGCGTTTAGTAACTGGTGTAATCTCTCCATCATGGCCCGGTTATTAGAAAGACCTCTGACATGAGCGACTGGGTTTCATTAAAATATATGTATGGACAGGACAGCTAAAAATTGTTTTGCTTCACCATCTTAACTCGGTGGTGAAGAGATGTAGCGGTGTAGCCTTTTCTTAAAATGGAGTTAAAAGTCATGATTAATAACACACCACTTGGCGCCAACAACGAGCCGCGTTAAAGATACATGCCTTTAATCCTCTACTGAGAGAGAACAGAGATCAGATCGCACAGGCGAAGCGACCTGCTCCCTCGGCTGATGTCTCCAACAGTTTTGAATACTTTTCATCTTTGCAGCATTTCCTGTTAACTCGTAAACTTTTGATTGATAGGAAACTGATTAACCTACCCAAGGTTACACATGTATACTTGCTGTACAAGTGATCTATAAAAGCCAAGTAAGGGTTTAGCAGGATGTTTGTGGCTTCAATTGGTTGTTTCCTTCATGTAGAAACACACGCAAGATCACACTTTCTAAAATTGCAATGATTTTCGTGAATTCAAAGATACTGGTTGTTAGTCAGATCTTCGGGGATTAACAATTTTACGTCATTCCTAATTCGAAAAGTTCTATAGGAAATAAAATTCGAGATTTTATTCGGTGGTGAGCAGTTGAACAATTTTTGTTTATTAGTCGTTTAGTTTTCCACGTCGACTTCTTTGACAGGAAGCTCCCTCTGTTATGCAGAGAACACCTCATTTATTTCTGCTTAATTGTAACATTAATTCCACGATATTTTTCGTCGTCCACCCCCCCCCCCCCCTAAATTTGGTAAAAATGATATCCTGGAACCATGCAAATGTTCACAGTCACTTTTGAAAACGACCACCTAATTAATTATGTTTTCCCATTATTTATTTTCCCCTATTTCCCGGACTACAGATGTCATAATGTGACTTAAATAATACATGTATTTTGCAACTCCCAAATATGTCCAGTACTTTTTTTTTAAAGCCTTTTGGTAGTTATTCACTGAATATTGGAGTAATGAACGCGCAGCATCATTTCTTTGATTCGCCTTTTGTTGGTCATGGTCTGTGTAAATAGCTGGATCTTGCTCACCCTACATCAACTCTGAAAAGTGAGTGTGGAGCTGCTTTTTTAAATGGCACAAGTCCCAGGGGCACTCTCGGACTTGGACCCAGGAATGATGGAGAAATGCAAAATACTTGTCAGGCAGGGGTGATGTGTAAAGTGGTGGGAAGATTGGAGCTGGTGATGTTCCATCTGCTCGTTGTCCTAGTTCACCTTCGTGCTGAGCTGGTTGGGTTTCAAGACACCCTCTTATCAAAACGTTAATTGATAGTACACATCGCGGACCCGTATGTTCTCATGATATAGTTGGAGTGAAAAACGCGCCAATTTGATCTGAATTTTCTTGAATCTAGCTGGAGCTTTAAGAAGTGAAGTTCGGAGGAAGGAATGGGGAGTTAGCAGTTGGTTTTAGGTACTATTAATCCTCGGGATGTTGATTTCGGTGATCCAGAATAATCTTTTCACTGGAAACCATGGGTTGGATTCATCCTTTCCTAATTCATTTATTGTTAACGCTGTTATACCTGAGACGATGTAGTTGGATTATTTGCATCGAACTAACAAAACAACTTGTCAGAGGTCTTTCTAATAACCGGGCCATGATGGAGAGATTACACCAGTTACTAAACGCAAGTCCTCTCCTGCATGGTTAATCTGTTCCCGCAGAAGACAAATATATCACACACTTTGAGATCCAAACTCAATAGAGGCCTGAAATGTATTCCCGCATTCTAAATATATTTCCAATAATTACACACCCTCTGTTTATATTTCATTACAAATGTGCACATTTAAAATGACCCAAGCTGTCTTGCAAACAATGTGAATATTTTATATTTAAAAGTACTGTACTGCAATACACTCACTGAAAACTCGCCCAAATAAATAAATGCCGTTTAGATATACAAAATTCTACACTAAAAAGTTCTAGAAAGCGGGATCTTGACTCCTTTAAAATAAATTCATTAAGAGTAGAATATCAAGGCTTAATGAAGAACACATCACGCGATGCAACGCATAGATTCGACCTAACGGCATAAAAAACACTAATTATTTCAAGATCCTTTAAAATAATCGGAGCTTAAATGTTAAGTGCAGTGTCCTGTTTGATATATATAGGCGAGGGTTTTAGTAAAGCATGTGGATAGCGATACTGATTTAACGTCAGTGAATCTCCAACTACTCTCTTCTAGCTTCATATCAATAACTGCCGTATGTAATAACATATAATACAGTTTAAAAGTTTTAAACAAAACTTTATTTGGAAGCGTTTAAGTATAAACAATGGCGAGCACCTGAAAACAAAAGATTACAGTAAAACACAAAAAAGTTGACATCGAAAAAGATTCTATTGCCATTAAAGTCTCGCGAGTTTTTTTTTCCCCAGAACCAAATTCCACCTCACATAGCAGCAAATGTTCCAAAAGTGAAAGCAATAGTACATGCTTTATACATCATAGCGAGGCCCTTCAAGAATAAAATCAACGAAACGTACAATAATGGATAAGCATCTTGAGACTATTGCGCGACATGGAATCTGTAATTATTTATTGGGGCCGATTCACAGTTTTAAAATGAAAACATTTTTCTAATCCATTCTAGTTTGAACCCGATTTCCAGACATTATTTCTTCCACAACAATTGTTTCAAAGCAAACTCAAATAATCCATCATTTTATCGGTGAGGGAGAGCTGTGAGAAAAATATACGGAATTATTTGGCAACAATGACTGGCGCACTCCTGTTTTTTCAATCTGTAAAACTTCGACAAAGACTTGCACCTGGCAATGAATCTCAGCACGTTTTGAATTGAGTGCCCCTTCTTGCACCCAAAAGAAAAACCAGACAAATTCCCATGATGCTGTTTGCAGCCAAAACAACCGAATAGTAAAACAGGACCCCGCCTATTTCTGAACAGGGAAGAAAATATTTTGATACAGTTAAAAATGGCTGTAATGACATTTTATTGTACAAAGTTTTGGAACTGCAGAGTTTATCCCTTTGCTTTTAAAAGTCATATCTCTTAACATTTCTATGCGATTATTTTGCAAACGTTATTTCACTACACATTTTTCAAAAATGGAATTGTTTCAGTTGTCTTCGCGGCAAAAATATTATTCAACCACATCATTTGCAGAGGCCTATTATATTTTTTTGGTTTTCTTTAGAACGGCGAATGCGGAAAGGCCTTTCACACATTGATTAAGTGACTGGGGTTTTTAGTCATTAAGTAGATGCAGAAAATAATTTTTTTGTTAAATTTTCCTCCCATAGATGACGTTTATTTAAACAAGAGTGTTATAAATAGCTTCTAGTAAACATTACACATCAGTCGTCCTTGTGGTCAGTGCTTGCCAATATCGTTTCCTAAAATACAAAACCTTTTAGGTCACTGTTGCTCTTAACAACCCCAATTCCGTTCTACCCAAAATAATCTTCACTCTCGTTTAATTAGCTTACATATGCATTATTGGGGGTGCCGGCAGCCCAACGTCACCACAAGAAAGTCTCATTTTTTTATTTGCATTTTGGCAATGGAAGCAACCAGCAAGTTTCTGAGAGCTCTACTTGTGGATAAGACTTTAAAATAAACATGGGTCCAATTGCTTCCCAAGCTCCATCTTTTGATACTGTGAACCAGCGGGTTATCAACGACTATATATAGCACACTGCTTGTTACGAGAGTGCTTGTACATTCATTTGACAAGATTTCAGTTAATAACACAGTTCCAGCAACCGAGCGCCGAGTTAAATTGGGAATAGAAATCTGTGTCCCCAAAGTGCTTAACCGATTCCAACATCTAATCAGCGCAGAGCTAAATAAAAACTCAACTGAAGACTTAATCCAACAATCCGAATGGACATTGCCCGTTTAGCACAAATTCCATTGCAATTGACGGGAATGATCTTGATTCAGGAGAGCTCTCGACAGTAGCTGCAGTCAACCGACACAAAAAAGCCCACTTGCGTGTCACTGACGTTGTCGACTTGGATAGGTGAATGGCTGATATTCTTTTTACGGCATTCTTTATCTATTGGCGTATGACTAGTAAAATCTCTACTATTAAATTCGGTCAAGTCGCTACAGTGGTTTACTAGGAAAGTAACTGGGCGTTGCGGTAACTCTGGGCGGAGGTGTTCTTGGCGCTGAATCAACCTTTTTGTTAACATAGGAAACCGACGCCTACAAGTATGATCCCAACGTAGAGCAAAACTGTTGCTTTATTTCAGCGATTTCGGAAATATTACATTTACCCGGTAGGTACGACATATCTTAGCTACACATTGCAATGTGTTACATCGGAGATAGGTGAAATGTACCTTGTATCACCACCGTTATTACCGTGGAATTTGCAGATTTGTTGTCAGTAATTTAAATCCCGATCTGGCAATAGCTATTTGCATTAATTTGTGACTATACCGTAATCAGATGAAGATTGCGAAATCAAATTTTATAAATATCCTTTACCAAACATCTCGGCAACGTTATCAAAGCACCCAACACCTGTCCGAAATTTCTACCATCATCTAAAATGGTATTTCCTATCGTCTTTCCAATCAGCATTTTCTCTGCCATTTGGAAAAATAACCTATATTTCGCCGTTAAAATATTAGGAAGGAAAATGGAAAACATTCTCCGACAGATCTAACGTTGTGTGGTTTATATTACCATATTTCTGCACACGGTGGATTCAACAGCATAGAGCACTGCTTCATTTCAAATAAGTGGCGACTTCTCCTTTATTGCATTCACAACATTATGTTGCACATTTGCATTTAATGAGGGTCACCGTTATGTCTACAAGACATTGCTAACTGTGCCATTCATTCTGCAACGACAGCGTTGATATAATTTCCCTCGATTGAAAGTTTCGATTTCGAAAAGAAAGTTGTGCATGTCAGCGACTCGAAGAACAGTAGAAGAAACGCTATTCCTTTACATTTTACTCGAAAATCCGGAGGGCTATTTATTTCAGTGAAATGCCGCACGGTTCGCATTAGCGCAACGTGGTTGCAGCGCCAGCGAGGGGGATCAGGATTCGAATCCCGCGCTGTCTGTAAGGAGTTTGTACGTTGTCTCCGTAGGGTTTCCCCCGGGGGCTCCGGTTTCCTTCCGCCGTTCGAAACGTACCTGGAGTGCAGGTTGATTGGGTGTAAATTGGGCAGCACGGACTCAAGGGCCGAAATGGTCTGTGACCGTGCTGTATGTCTACATTTAAAATTAATTTGATGTTGATATTGCATACACGAGATTATTAAGAGACGTGAGAAATACCCTTTTCCTTATCAAAAGTTCCCACGCTGGTTCTTTTCAAAACGCGAGTGCTTGGCATTGAGTGGACATGACCCACTCAAAAACACTCGAGAGATATTTGATTTTTTTTTCGTTTTGAAGTAAATATGGCAAATTTAAAAGGGGTTTCTTTCTTTCTTTCAATGTGAAAGCTGTGTATTTGAGTATATTGAAATGTATTAATTTACAGAGTATGGTACGTGCGGTTTTGACCTCATATTAAAGGACACATTTCTTTCCCGCCCCGATATGTGGAAGAGAAAATACTAATTACTGTATCTCAATACTTGCTTCTTCCTCTCTTGACTTCTGCTTCTCCCATCTGGAAAACGTCACGGCGAACTCCGAAGTTATTTATCAGCAGCCTAAAAGGGGGGAATCGGATTTGCATCTCACAGGGCTCAGTGGAGTCCCCCTCCCACCACCCCCCCCCCCACCCTTACTACCATCACCACCACCACTGGAAAGGTCTTGAGGTCCAGTCTGTAGCGAAGGTTTTCGTGGTTTTCATTTGTTTTGTGCGTGTGGTGGGGGTGGAGGAGCGTGCGCGCGCGCGTGTGTTGAGGGGGGGGGGGGTCGTCTTTTGGTTAAAAAGAGGACCAAGATGGATGGTGAGGTGCTCAAGTTTCATCGGGCCTTTGTGCTGTGTTGGAGCTGCCAGGATGCTGGGGGGTCTGGGATGAGTCGCCGTGATCAGCGCTGGTTGGACAGGCGCTCAGCCCTCCGAGCGCACGAAAGGCTCCCCACGTCACTCCAGTCGGCGCGCTCCTCTGGATGTGCACGCAATTCCTACATTACACACATACACAGAGAGCACCCACCGAATCTACCTTATGGGGGAACTGCTTTCCCACTTGTGCTCTGCACGCCAAGTTTCTTGTGCATAGACAGCCCAAGCACACGTCAAGGCCTTATCTTTTTTTCTCTCTCCTCAAGATTCCCCCCTTGCACGTCCGGCAACCTGGAAGTGTTTGGAGAAGTGCAATACCTCTCCCGATCTATGTATGGATTGCTCAGCCTGGGATGTGTTCTGTGCCTAACCAGGGAAGACAGCGATTGAGGAGGATTGTATCAATACTCTTTCATTGTGGATAGATCTGAAGGTACATTGCAATTTCTTCCTCGGGTTAAGTTTCATTCCTTGTGTTTTGCTGTCCGGCTTGCCGATATGCTATGTGCATTATCCACGTTCGAGCAGAGATCGCTATTTATTGAAATATCTTATCAGTGAATAGCGGGGCCTGCGCGGAAAATAAAACAAAAGGAAACATTACGGGCTGTCCCAGGATTCTGTGGGCAAGTTTTTTTTTTCGAATTGTAAGGAGCGGAGAGTCAATTGATTAGCGAAATTTGTACAGAAAATATAACCGATGATGGGCACTGACCACTCTGGGTCTGTGTTTACGGTTTCGCGGCCTATCTGCAGAGACACATCGCTTTCCCCTTAACCTCCAGTGCACTTCAGTTTTTGACCCAAATTGTAAATAACACGAATCCTAGTAAAGGTGGGAGAGTTAACGTGGAAATAGCGTTTCTTCCCGGTTTGCTAGCTTGCAACAAGGATTTGATCTTTTTGAAAAACCGCCTAATATTGCCGGAAGCACTTTCTTCCCGGCTGAGAAACTCGGTGAACAATATATTGCACTGAAATTAGTCACTTCTTGTGTCGGAATTTGAACCCAGATTCATTTTAATGACAGGTACTTTTTAGATATTGGTCAGATTACAGAGAATATATTTTGCTTGGAAGTTAACAAAAGTGTAATTTGCAGCGCCGCACTTCCTTTAGGGAAAACAAGTCCTTATGCCCATTGCTCTCGTAATACAGAAAAGAAAAAACCTGCAAGGTATACAGTAGACACTCCATTCTCTGTGCTAAAAAGAGCAAATATATTTTAAACACATGACTGTCTTAAATAGCCAACGTATTCTCACTCAAACATGCGATGCATTCATAATAGCCTGAAAGAAAAATAGCTGATCGTCTTTTCGCCTCGTTTGGCGAGCTAATGCTTTCGATTACAGGTACCTCCGTTGGGTTTCACGAGTAGTGTTAATTATTTATAACAGTATTCTAATGTCTCGGACGCGTGTCCTATTAAGTGCGCCCTCGCAAGTGGACGATGTGATTTTCTAAATTTAAAACAAAAGGGATAAACACGACGGGAAAATAAGTGCATTTTATAAATTAGGATCTAAATTAGAACAATTATAGTTGCGATTAATCTCCCCAGTTCAATCAGCTTTAAGCAATGTTCCTTTGTTAAAAAATTGATCAATAAAATATTAGACACCGCTCTGAGTTAGCGACATATCATTCTAATGCACATAAATATGATGAACCCATTAGCCCTCGCAGTCATGGAATACGCGACGGCGTGACCTAAATTATGCTTGAATTATAATCCTTTACAAAACTGATAAGCAGAGGCCTAGCTTGTGTTGAGATGAAATAGACCCACTAAACCCTATTGTACTCTCAAACCGTACTTTTTTTTAAAAAAAAGGACATTCTGACATGCTTTTAAATCAACCTGACGAAAACATCACTGAAGTGCATTGCACGTGATCTGTGTTTCATTTGTGTTGCAAAACCTGGTTAGTATTTTTATATCATCAGACGCTGAAGAAAATAACCAATGAGCAGAAGGAGATGATGGGAAATCATTAAATCAATTGGACTCTCAAATGAACGTAGCGAGCGGTTGGTTCTTGGTTATTGGAGTAACTGACTCACACCAAGGATAAAATATCACAAGATTGCTTTACAAAAGTGCGGGTGCTGCGGTGACAGTTTTAAAAGTTGGGGAAGGTTTGGCCTTTCAAACCTCGTTTCTAATGCTACATTCAAATGCAGAATAATTAATTTTCAGTGGATTCAGAAAACGACTCAATAGTAATACGATCACTTGCTCAGTCGTTTACTAACTGAGTGAACAGTGCGTGATTAAAAGTGCTCACCAGTGGCAATTAAACAATAGACATCACAGTGAAACCTAGGGGTAGTGCCGAAAGCTGGCGAAACTTGAATAAGGCAATGGAGCCAATGGAAGAAGTTCAGTGTAAGGAAGAAACACGGATCTACAAAGTCGAGGAAATGTAATTGCTGCTTACACTCCAATCAAATGATTGCTCAAAAGCAGTCTGGAATCTTATCTTTATTACTCTTTCCAGAAGTCCAGACGAATTTCGTGAATACCTCATTTATCCTTGGAGTCAGCTAAGATTGGTATTACGGAGTTATCCCTTTTTTTGCATTACTTAATATAAAAGGCCCACACTATCGAATTGTGCGATCGTCCGGTATGGAGGATCGTTATTTTTGAGGGTGTTTCTTTTCCACCCCCCCCCCCGCCCCCATTCTTTTGTCCACTGTCTTTTCCACTATTTTCTCAGCCTTCATTTGTACATGTGTAAAGAGAGAACGGTGCTATGTGACGGTCGCTTTGCATTGCTAACAATTAATTCACCGTACTTGGATTTTCGTGCCTCTTTTTCAAGAATTGTGCTGCGAAATATGGCGGACACCGAAGAAGGCTTCGGGCTGCCAGCAACAACACACAGCGAGTCCGAACCCAAGGAACGTTCTTCTGAAAATAAACAGGACAGCCTACTAGGAGCGACCAACAAACCCCACTCCCCACAGCAAGCTACATATAGTCAACAGGTTGGTATCGGACACCCCATGCACTAACAGAGCTGCACAATGAAGGCACCTTATTGCTTAACACGGGCAACCACTGGGGGTTACATCTGTAAATGCATCGCTGACACCTTTCTTGATGCAAGTGTACACTTGTTTGATTGGTTCGTCTCACTACTTGTTGGATACATTTTAAGATCATTGCCTTGTATTACCTCTGCTTTGCAATTGAGGGAGGAATTGTGTTGGGAAGCCATGACATCGATTATTCAGATTGCAGTTAATTTACTGATGATGCAATTTTAAGCCCAGATGTTTATTAATTATAATTTCCACTTCTAGGGTATGGAGGGAATTAAAGTGTATTTACACGAACGAGAGTTATGGTTAAAATTTCACGAAGTCGGGACAGAGATGATAATTACTAAAGCCGGAAGGTAAGGGAGTTTGAAATGAAATACTACAATAATGAGCGTTGTTGTTTATAATTTGAACCCATTGTGATCATTCTCACAGTCTGAGTTTTATTTGAGTGCATTTGATCGACTGAAGTTCGGAGTGGCAGAACTTTCCTGTCATACAATATCGGTTCGTCCCAAGGGAAATGCTTAAGTGTTTCTAAAGAGTCGAATATAATAGATGGATAACTCCAACGATCAACCTTAAACAAGCTCAGATTAATTAATTTTTAATAAGAATTATTTCAAGTGGCTGCAAAGAACAAACGCAATCAGGCTTGGACTAACATCCAATGTATTTCATGGATATATAAAAGAGCTTCTATGAATGTACACATTTTAACCTAACGTAACTGTCATTGTCTTCGGTCTCTGTGGGAACTATAGTTGGAATGGTTAGCTAAACTGAAGTGAAAGTGCACTTTAATTAACATTCAGGCTCCAATTAATAAATTATATTAATTACATGAAATCATCTGCTTCCCGAAACATTCGCATTTAATTAATTTAAAGTTTGGCCATTTGTTTTATTCACGTTTCTTACGTATTTATCTTTTCATATGACATTATACAATAACATTCTAAACAAGGCAACAACAAAAAAAAAGTGGGTTGATCGGGACGTTCAACTTGAAATTCCCGAAAAGTCCCGAGCCCGTGCAGCCTTTCAGGTTAAAGCTTTACTATTCTGGCCTCGCAAGATTTTTTTTTACATGCAGACGACGTGAGTGAACCCTCATGGGCTTTCAATTTCATTCCACTTACGCTGAAGAAGTAATAAATATTTATAAAGATCTGCATATATTCAAGCTGTTATTCGATGATTTGGCGAGACAACAAATACAGCTTTTCCATTTAAAAGCTTTTACTCCCCCACCCCCCACCCTCCCCCAACGATGCGACTTTTTAATGGCTAAATTATTTCTCCGAAGTATTTTGTAAACACGTTTCGCATTCACAAAATGAGAGTTACTTGAATATAAATAGACGAAACACAAGGCCAGCGTGCAGGTTACAAATTGGGCCATTCTCAAAGTCACATTGGATACATTACTTGCTGCATAAAGCTTTCTGCTTAATTGTGCCTGCTCTAATTCGCGTTCACGACGTACATGAATTACAGATCGTGTTTGTTTGTTCTAGTTGAACAATTGTTTGTCTGCAATGAAGTCATGTGTCAGTCAATGCTCGAGGTCTCCAGTGGCGAATATCTTTGACGATAGTCGAAATTAATATTTTCTTGAGTGAGAACTTTGCACTATTTATCGCTCCAGCACTAAAACGCGTTTATCGTTTTATTTCAGGCGCATGTTTCCTAGTTACAAAGTGAAGGTGGCCGGGTTAAATCCGAAGACGAAATATATCCTTCTCATGGACATCGTACCGGCGGATGATCACCGCTACAAATTCGCAGACAATAAATGGCAAGTACTGCATATTATCTGTATCTGGTCGATCGCATACACAAGAAGGGCGAAAAAAATCGAATGCCAGTTAGTCTGATCAAGTTCGTCTGTTTCCTTAGTTGGGGAGATGGAAATGTCGAGTCTTTTTTAAAAAAAACAAACTTTCCTTGCCATAACAGGGGTCGATAGCCGCGGAAACACTGCACAACGAATGCCTCGACTGCATAAATGAGCGCATTCGAAGCGGGTTATAAAGTTTGATCTAGACAAACATGTGGAGGGCTTTAATCGAAGTTGCTCCCAGATGTCTGGAGCTTTAACTACGAAGGATTGATTATGCAACTAAGGTTCAGAATTTGCTTTCACTGTTTATAAAATATTAATTAAGAAGCTCATCATTTTTTATTGCTGTCATTCTCGGCCGATGTTGGCGCTTAATTTCGACTTATGTGAACGTTTTCTACTCTTTATTTCCTCAAGGTCGGTGACCGGCAAGGCAGAGCCTGCAATGCCAGGCAGGCTATACGTTCACCCCGATTCACCTGCCACGGGGGCCCATTGGATGAGACAGTTGGTCTCCTTCCAAAAGCTGAAACTTACCAACAACCACCTGGACCCCTTCGGACACGTAAGTGCGGAGCTGATTTGATTTGAATTTTACACCTTTCCATTAAGCAACAGAGATCTAATTGTCCTGAGCACTCGCCACGTTTCACTGCTGTTAATATCGGAAACTCAAGTCCTCCCAAACTGGTTGCCCTTCTCGAGAGAAGGAAAATGGAGTGATTTTAATTGGAAGACAGAGGGTTTACCAGAAAGTTGGAGGTGAATGGAACTGGATAGAAAATTTGGAATAATAATTACTGATTTTCTCGGGTTGCTATGAATATTAACCAGGTTGCTATTCCAACGGCGGCTTTGGGCCAAATAATGTTATTTTTTTCTTTAAGCGACGCATCAGGAATGCAATGGTTTGCAAACATGGGTTGAGAATGGAACCTTTCACTCCACCTGAAATGAGTGGCCCTGAATACAGATTGCCTCATTCTACGCGGTGCATGGTGGGATAACTGGGAGGGCTGTCTTGACATAAACAATACGAGTATTGTGAGAGGGAGGAACGCGTGTTCATTTCCCTGCCTTTGCCTTCCCAGACTTTTCAATGCATTCGATGCACTATAAACAGTATACCAAATACTCTGCGTTGAGTTTCGGGTGGCCAGTGAAAACATTTTAATTATTTTTCTTCGTTATCTGTTTAAAAATGAGTTCAGTTGCTTCATTTGCTGCTTTGATTCACTTGCAATGAATACATCCCTCTGCTGGCTTGGATGCACTGTGAGCTTTTCTTCGCGAAAGAATTAACGTTAGAACATATAAGTAAAACACGTATTGAGAACACCAACTAACAGTTTTGCTAAAAACGATAGAGTGCTGGGCCTTCCAGACATGAAGCGCTTCGTTAGGTAACGGTAGCCTCGGAAACTGCCGGGCAAATGATGGAAATCCGGTCAAGGAGTCTTCCCTACTGTGAAAAGGCGGCGATTGTAAAAATCTCTCGAAACAAACCGATAGAAAGGCAGGAATGAGAAATTCCTTTAACAAAATGCAAGATGTAACCAGTACTGGTAGCCTCTCAATTAAGCGGGATATAATGAAATTAGAAACCATTAGATCGTTCACCAGTGATGTCTAGGGCTTACTGGACTGTCAAAGCAATTTAACTAAGGCTGGTGGACGAGAGCGATTCGAAGAAGAGATGACTTGGAGGGTCTGTCACTGCGGGACAAGTAGCGTCTTTCTGTCGCCAGATTCACTTCCAACTCGCCCCCCCCCCCCCCCCATCTACATCGGCGATCTTGGAGAAATTGCAGAACGAGTCCTTCGAAAAGACACTTTGACGTTACCAGATGCAACCAACGTTTTGCATCACATAGTTTTTGTTCAAGAAGTTGAATGCCAATAGAAGGGGTTTAGGAAGCTAAATGTTACCCAACATAAAATTACCCCTACCATGTGAGAATCTGCCCAGAATGGCAGCAGTCCTTAGCCTTGCCATTTGGGCGAGGAATATTGTGAACGTGGGAGATAGAAAAGACGAGCTGTGCTTAGACTTTTTTTTTAATAGAAAGGAAATTTCCTTTTTTTTGACGAGAAATTTCCTGCTATTAAAAATGATCACGACAAAATTCACAAACGCTTAATTTGGATTCTGAATTTGATCCGAATATAACTTAATTTGTTTTCTTTCCTTAGATTATCCTAAATTCGATGCATAAATACCAACCCAGGCTACATATCGTAAAGGCGGACGAAAATAACGGATTCGGCTCGAAAAACACTGCATTTTGTACCCATGTTTTCTCTGAAACCGCCTTTATCGCCGTAACATCGTACCAAAACCATAAGGTAAGAATTTACTGAGCGAGTTTGAGCCACGTGAAATCCATGCACTCACTCAGCACCCTGTGATTCCAATTTTCCGTTTCAACTGGTTGTTTGTAAAGAGAAGCGACATCCAGGTCCATGGTTTTATTGATAACCGGGCCAGCATGGATTCGAGCCATAACGTGGACAGGTCTCTACCAAAAGCAAAACGCAGTGAGCTATTGTTAATGGCCCCTTGCCAAAAAAAAACGGCGACGCCTTTCATTAATATTGCCATTAATGTTGCCATTAAGGAGGGCTCATATCTTTTACCTCGCATGGATGCTGCGTGACCTTGCTGAGTTCTTCCTGCATTTCTGTGTTGTTTTACTGCAAACACAGCGTCTGCAGATACAAGAAACATTTATAAACTGCTCATTATGTAGCACAATATTTATCCGAGAAAATAAAATAGGTAAGATTGGGTGCATTAAATTTCAGATCCGCTCGCAGCAAGCACCAAACTGTTTTTGTTTTATTAGACGTCGATTAATACATTTGAAATATTTTCTGCTTTTATTTCAAACGTCTAGCATTTGCGATTAACTTTCCTTATATATTTCCGTCAGGAGCCTTGGGATGAAGTTGCTTTATCTGACGATACTTTAATAACTCGCCACATATGAAAAGTTTAGACTAATTTTTAATTTCCGCCTTTAGTGAAGTAACGCCATTTGGGGAATTAGTTGAGGATTAACGTTTCAAAGATCAACAATCACTCTGTCGAATGTAATTGAACGACCTGACGGGTAGAACTGTACCCAGTGCAATTACGTTATGAGCCCGGTTACTGAAGTGACGGCAAACATATTCTCCTCTACCGTTCATTCCAGTGAAAGGTCGAGGCTTCGAGTCAGAATTCATTTAACTTCCCAATCACAATCAAAGCAAAGGCCTGAACTGACCTTCATCAATTGCAAAATGAAACCGACATTTATCATTTTTAATGAAAAAAACACGTTGCGTTTTCTTGAAATCCCACGAAGATTTCGTAGCATCGGACCTGGGGTTTCAAATTTAAGAGATTAATATGCTTCACGAGATTGTAACATAATCCAGAGAATTATGATTTTAAAACTACCTATAAGGTGTCGTCTTTGGGATTCGAGAATTTTACTCATTTAGCATCGTGAACTTTCACTGCAGTTTAGCATTCGAATTTCACATCAGTTCTAAACCGGATATCATTTGCAGGAGATTGAAGAAATAAATATTCGGCTGACAAGCAAATCATTTTTAACTTTTTACAATTTAATGTACGATCGTCCAGTTGAGGCAGTTGACCCCTCTTCCAAGAACTATTTAGTTAAATGACCTGGCTTCACATTCTCTTCCCCAAGATTGAGTAGACAGCAGAATAATGAATTAGAATTGCATGGAGCAAATTTGCTCCCCCAAAGTTTTGTGCCTACTACAATGGTCTTTTGTTAACCAAAAACCCAAGTTTACACTCTGCAATATGCTTTTAAGACGTTGAAGGGTAACGTGTTTTATTGTAAAAATAATATCTAAGCAGTTTCAATGTTTATAATGCGGATTTAAAATAGAATGTTCAGGACAATATCACAAAACACAAGCTGTTGTAAATAAAGATCGAAAATAAGAAGACACGTTTCTAATGTACCCTCTGAAAAACGAGATACTAATAACACGTGCGCTATTTGAAGACCTGGTTATTTTCTATCAATTATGAAATAAAATAAAATTGATACTTTAGGATCACACATGCTGACGTTATTGTAAAATGAAAATTTTTGTTCGGCTCCTATTAATTCAAGTGATATTTCCATGTATTTCCTTTAATGAAACCAATGTGTTTTTACCCGAATATGGTGCATTGCCCCGTATTTCCGTAACGCATTCCGACGATTAAGCTATTTGATTAAAAGGTTTGCGATTTCGCTGAGGAGTATTGCTTGTACTCCAATTTCACATCTAATTGATGAGACAGGCACAGGAAAATATTATCCAACGTTAAATGCTACGAATTTTCGAAAAGAACCTCAATACAATTTGTTCATTGCATGTGAATGAAAAGAACACGTGTTTTAAGGTCAGAATCGACCCTTTACAGTTTTGCTTCGTATATATATATTGCAGGGTGAAATATTGGCTTTAAATTTTTCACACATCTTTAATCATTTAGGCCTTGTCCATTAGTCACTAAAATAATAAAACCAAAGTTCTCTCCATCTTCATTTTCAATTGTACCTGATTAATTTATTGGATGGTAGCCAGGACTGCTCTTCCACTAGCAATATCTGGCACGGATTTGTCCGGAGACGGCTCTGGTCAGTTTGGCCTGTCTAAAAAGTCATCATGGTCACCCGACTAAACCTCCGATCGATTCAGACAAAGAATCGTCGATCACCAGATATAGTACCGAGGAATCTTCCCGGACAGTTTGGACACATTTTGGGATTTATAACTATTCAGCATGGAAACCAATTCAAAGGCTTTGGGATTCCCCTCCGGGTGACTGGTTTCTGTGCCCACAGGGTTTGGGATTCCCTTAGGATGACACTTCTGTATCAATATGAATACCAAAACCACCTCGCAGAGAGAGAGAGAGAGAAACATTGTAATGTTTACGTTGCACCTCAATTGTACTTAATTCAATAACACTGCGCTGAGATAAAGTTAACATAAAATAATGGTCAGGTCGGGACTTAAGAATGGACAGAGAAACACAAAATCTGCAGATGCTCAAATCAATGAGCTGCCGGTAGAACTCAACGAGATGGGCAGAAATGATCGACCACGTTTTGGGTCTCGACCCGAAATGTTGACTGTTGATTTCTGCCCATTGTTTAAAGTCCATGTCGAAAGCAGCCGACTGTCCTCCATTATTATTCTCAAATGGAATATTTAAGTGACCGCATTCATTTGAAAATGTCAATGTGTTGAAAGAAATTTATTATAGCAGTTTTAATTTCTCATTTAGATTACCCAACTTAAAATAGAAAATAATCCCTTTGCAAAGGGATTTCGCGGGAGCGATGACATGGAGTTGCACAGAATGTCCCGGATGCAAAGGTAACTTGCCTTGTATGTCATGGTCCAAATACCAACAAATAAATGCTGTCCGGGATGATAGATTAAAAATATGCTGTATTGCAGTCAAATCCTTTCACTTTAAATGAAATCACGTGCGTTGCATTTCTGGCCCGGCCTTTTGTCTTGTATGCTCAATTATTGTGCCCTCATACTTATTGTTGGAGACCGATGTACCCGCAGAGACAGAAAAAAGTAAGTTGCATTTGTTTGGGTGCCTAAGGACATTCAAACTCTTTCCTGGTTAATGGAGCTGCGAATGTACAGTTACAGTTGTACTGTCGAGAATTTGATATCGATGAAAATACAACATCCCAGATTTTTACCTGCTTTCCGCTGTGTTACGAATAAAATTTCGGAAGTCAGAGTCCATGTTAACTACCTTGCAACAACCCCCCCACCCCCCCACCCCGGCTTTCTACACGTGCCTCGTAGATCCTGAGGCTGTTACATGGAAATTGTTGTTGCAGAACATTTCAGATCTGACGAGGCTTGACCTTCAAGGCAAGAGTACGTTGGATCAGATTTTCCAAGTGGAGAGAGCTCCAAGCATCCTTTCATTCACAGACTGAAATCAGAGATGTCCGCTGACCCGGTCAATGAATTACTCGTGGTCAACGAATGCGTGCCTTAAAATAAAGTTATTCATTGCATTGGTCATAAACAAATAAACGACGTGTTCTTGAAATAACTGTAATTACGTAGCAAGGAAGGGGCCCGCGTGGAGATCTCCTGAAGGTTTGCTTCGTCCAACACCATCTCATTTCTCGGTGTCCGTGTAACTCCAATGGACAGAACGTCGGCAGCAGACCGAATCTTATACAATTAGTTAAAAGTAAAATAGTTTTGCTGGCGGTTTTCAAAGAATGCCAAATGACGTGAAATTTAACTCTGCCGGCTGCAGATCCAGCCATTTAACAAAAATGTTATATTCACAGTCACAGCAAGTAAGTAGCATAAGATTGAGGGTCTCTTCCCAGTTAGAATGTTAACTTAGTATTTTGCAATTTGCCTACAGTAAGGAATACCCAGTGGTTCCCAGAAGCACGGTTAGGCAACGTGTGGGGTCCACTGCCAATCAGTTCAGCGGGGAGGTGCGAGTGTTGCCGGTGTCCAACAACTTGAGTTCCCAGTACCAATGCGAGAACGGCGTCTCCAGTTCGTCTCAGGAGCTGCTCCCTCCCAACCCCTATTCTCTCTCCCAGGAACAGAGTCCGCTCTATCACTGCAACAAAAGGAAAGGTAAGCCCTCTTTCAGCGTGTTCTCCAACGTTATTGCGGCCACGGCACATTTTATTTCGAACTCCCATATCAGTGTCATGTCAGAATCAGCTTGACCTTTTATATGGGGAGAAGCTACATTGTATAGAAATAGAACATTTTCCAGTAGTAGAAATAGAACATTTTCCAGTTCCAAGCGCAATATTCTGCGGTATCCTATTATTGAGGAAGCAAAATTAAATTGACAAGATGTCATCCGCCCCACGTGTCCTCACTGAGAGATCTAAACTGTGGAGGCTTCTCTAAATAACCAGTTATCTGTTCCGCATGTGTGTCAAAAAAATAAACAACTCTTGGGGCTACAGTGGCGAGATGGAATGTTATGATACGAACCGAACATGTGACCTTCCAAATCCCAGCTCCACCTCACACACACTGGGCTGTCAAGACTGTTTTCTCCTTTTGGGCAATACTTCATTGCATGGAAGCTGAAGACAAGAGATAGCTTTGGTGGAGATTTATCTTTCGCAGATACAGCTTAAGGAAAGGGTTCCACAAGCGCCTGGCTAATCAAACCCTTGGCAAATTCAAATGTGAAGGATTTGGGAAAGCTAAGAACCATGGAACATTAGAGCACAGAAAACAGACCCTTCGGCCCTTCTAGTCTGTGCCAAACTATTGTTCGGCCTATTCCCTCTCACCTGCACCCAGACCATAGACTTCTTACCCCTGTCATACATGTACCTGTCCAAATTTTTCTTAAATGTTAAAACTGAGCCCACATTCACCACTTTACCTGGCTTTCAGCTTACTTGGCTTTTAAGCCAGTTGAACTGGGAAGATAATTATTTTCATGCTGAAGTGTAAACACGCTGGGGTTTTGGAGGTAGCAAAAGGCAGGGACGGTCTTGGTAAGCCCAACCTTATACTATAAAAGCAAAGAACCATTTGCCTTTTTGAAACTTTTTTTTAAAAACAACTAAGCACATGGCAGCCAATGAAGTACAATGCCATATAGGAAATGCATGCAAGATGCCCTTATGACCAGATAATTATTCATTTTGTCACACTGAATGAGGCATAAATATCTCAAAGACACTGGGGAATGATTCCCTTGATGTTCCTCATATACTGTCATGGAATCTTTAACATCGATCAGCAGGGGGCAAAGGTCTTCAATTAAATGTCTTATCCCAAAATATGACACTTTTGACATTACCGCTGCTCCTTGGTAATTACATGACCACGACATTGCATTCTGAAATGAAATCTGCTTATTAGAAGTGACCTCAGAGACATGAGTCACTTCATACCTTGTGGTCTTGAGGTATACAAAGACAACCTCACTACTAAAGTTAATAAGGTAATTTTCTGACAAATTTAATGTCTTTAGTAATTAAATTATATCCGTGCTGTTTCATTCATAGATTGTTCATTAACTGAAATTTCGTTCCACTCTGATTTATTTATATAAGCAGTAGAAGACGACTGCAACTCAACCGAGCATTCGTTCAAGAAGTCCTATATAGAAAGCCCTCCTCCAGAAGATGATCCTTTCTACAGGTCCTCAAGTTTCTCCCAACAGCAAAATCTTACTCCTTCTTATAGGACTGACTCAGCACAACGGCAGGCATGTATGTATGCTGGATCTACACCAGGAACGGACCCTAGCTCCAGCCTTGATGACATTAGCTGTAATAGTTGGGCAACGGTTCCTTCATACAGCAGCTGCACAGTGACTGCAATGCAACCCATGGACCGAATACCCTACCAACATTTCTCAGCACACTTCACATCAAGCCCATTAATGCCTCGCATCTCTGGGGTTGCCAACCATACATCTCCACAGATAGGGGATACCCATAACATTTTTCAGCACCAGACCTCAGTTTCTCACCAGCCCATAGTCAGGCCATGTGGTCCTCAAGCTAGCATTCAGTCTGCAAGCAATCTTCAACCCGCTGACTATTTGTATCCACATGGCATGTCGAGAACCCTCTCACCACATCAATACCACTCTGTACATGGAGTTGGCATGGTGCCAGAATGGACTGAAAACAGCTAATTCAAAGGTCCCTCAGCTGATCTCGACATAGGTGAATGTTTGCATTCGAGGAAATTGAACAGTTTTCGAGCAATACTTTTTTATTGGAAAATCAAGCATAAGTGGTTGTAATTTTGAAAGGATATTGTACAAGTGACCTATCATTGAGGTATTCTGCCCCTCCCTTCTTCCGATTGTATTTATTTGAGTGATATTTGAATAAGTAATTCAACAGAATCAAAAGTGTAGGGTTCCAACTGGTGGATGTATCTCTGCAATGTATAGTTAATGTCTCTGAGGTGTTTCGTTAGTGAAATTCATCAAAAGTTGCATAATTATATTCAAATGAATTAGTCAGAGCATGTGTACAATTCATACAACGTTTCCCTGTTGAACCAACTGCCGCCATGATCTCATATGGTATACAATAGTTGTATGGTGTGGTGTAATGAGAAATTGAGAACCTACCTGTGTCACTGGAAGGAGGAAATGCCCGTTTCTTCAGGCAATAACAGTTGCTTTTTTTTCATAACTATTTCAAAATGTTACCAGCAGGGCTCATTGTGAAATAAAAGAAACAAACTGATCATTATATGTATTGATCGGTAAAATACATCTATACAAGTTTGACATCATCACACGGATATAACTTTTAACACTTCCAATGAATACGAATAGAAACCAACCTAAACAGATATATCGTGTGCATCAGCAATGGGAAAAAAGGGAATGAATTATTTTTTGTCTTGTAAAATAGTTAGTAACATTGAATGGCTAAAAGAGTTAGCAAGAGCATCACATGATCGATATTCAGTTAAACACATTTTTGTAAAAAATAATATCAAGGCAATAACTAAATATGGAATTTACTTCGTAACTTTGACTTTAGATATGTTGAAATATCTTCAAAATTTATATTGCTCCCTCCCCTATAAACTCAAGCATCATCTGTCACATTAATTGGATTATGAACAAGAATATTTCCGAGATCAATAAAGTTGTTACTTGAGGTTCCCGAAACCTGACTGATGGCAGAGAGACAATTTACGGTTCAGAATTCAGGCTGCATCTTCGACTTCAGAAGCAATTTAGGGTGGTGTTATTTGCCTCTTCATAGAAAAGTTTGGAAAAATGTGGAAGAATTTCCAGATAGCAATGGGATGCCAACACATGTACATGGAAAAATAGTGGATGTAAATAATGGAGAGAAAATAGGTATTCTTTGCTTCACTTATAGTAAATATTTTATACAGATACCCATTTACAGCTTAAATATGTATTATAATTTGCTCTCCTGATACTTAGCATCAACTGTCTCCAGTTTTGAGCAATACAGATGTTTACATCACAAGGGAAAGAATAATATTCTTAAATTATATATCAGGCAATAAGTTGCTCTTTATTCAACATGAACAAAGTGCAAGTTTGTTTGTAATAATTATTAGTATCTTTCTGGTCAATAGTATTTATTGTTGGACAATCCTAAAAGTGCTTGTTTTGGAGTATTAAGAATGATATATTGTTTGAGAAAAGTCGTTAAAGAAGTGAGCTTGAAAGTTCCTTGGTGTATAAAAGAGACAAATCAATTATACTTCATTGTAAATAAAACACAATGTACATACTGAAAGGAAGCAAGATCAAATCCTATCTTTTAATGATTCATCTTTTCTCTGGTATCCTGTTTAGAATCTCTTGTCAAAATAAAATAGGGATCTGCCACTGAATGGGTTAACTAAGCCAGATACTCATGCTTGTAAAATATTGTAAAGACTGAGGCACACAGCTGCAAGCATGTAAAGAAAATATATTTAAATCAATTTCATTAAAAGCAGTTTACACACAAATTTGATTATCTGCCGTGTTTGTGGGTTTAGATTGCATCACATTCTATATAAAATGTCTCTTTTGCAGTTAAAAGGACATTATTTATATTAAAAATACCTCTCCCTGCTTAAAATCCTTGCAGTTCTTTGTCATTAAGCAACCATTATCCCGTGCCATAATGCATTACACATAATGCAAAATTGAACATCACAGAAGAGAACTGGTGTATTTATAGTCTGATATTGGCTAGTGTGTCCGTTTGTTTAATTCCATGGTTCACAATGAAGGGCACTTACAGAGATTGTACCCTTAGACTGTAATTAGTTTTGAAATGTATTTTGCAATGAAAGGCACAACCATGGGAAAAAAAAAATCATACGCTAAATAAACAAGTTGTTAAAATGAATTAGAACAGTGGCCATTTAAAACAATCAGTGACTAAAGTGGACAAGTTACCCAGAGTTAGCTATGATGGTGTGCACTTAACTGTAGGAATTATATTCTATTGTTAACTTGTCCTGATATGAAACCCCTGGTATCCAGAATTCAAGCAATTGACAGCCTCAAGCAACTGGCAAATAAAAGGAAACAATTAAAATAAATGAGAATAAAATAATAGGTAAAAAAAAATAGATAAGTTTAAAATTGTAAAAGTAAATGTTCTCTGAAGTTACACATAAACATTTGATGAAAAGATGGGAGCAAATATTCAGCCAGAGCAGTGCCTTGGCCATGCTTTGCTCCTATCAGCTGTTTGAATAAAGTTGTGTTTGAATAAAATGGTGTCACCCAGGGTGGTTAATGCTGCTTGTCATTGGGGTGACTCTCTTAAAGTGTCTCCTTATTCTTACTTATTAAGAGTGGCCCAGTCAGATGATTTATCTGTAAACTCGGGGGAAGGGAGGGTTAATTATCTATAATGTTATTGTTCATTTCTAACAGCTCCATGGAGGAGGAAGAACCTGCAGATGCAGTGATGGTTAAAAGTTTTCAAAGAATGGGACTGAAATAAAGTAAAATGTTTTCGGGTTTATTTATTAATGCAGATGAAGTTTGTTCAGCACAGTATTTTTGTCTTAATTTGTTTATTTTTAATACAGGTTTATTCGTATGGCATTCTAAGAGTAAGTGTCAAGCAAATGGTACATACAATTATCTGGCATCCACCAATCCCCACAAGTGGCAGTACGAGGAGTTAGATTATTAATTTTGACCATACTGATGTGAAGACTATAGTTAATTGTTTAGAACCTATTATTTTATGTTTGGTGTATTGTTAGTTGTCTTTTCCATTGTAATTAGTATTCATAATTCTTTCTGAATTATGACGAATAGTTGGGAGAGGGTTTCATTTCTCGTTGCTGACGAACTTGGAAGCAACAAGCAAAGCTACGATTTATGTAATCTTGGTAAAGCACTCCAGCTTAGTACAAAAGTAACAGTTGAATCTTCTAATTTTGCCAACCACAATCTTCTGCAGCAAGGGGACAGATTGTGCCCAATAAGATAGATTTTAATTTTCTAGCATTTGAACCTTTAGGACTTGGGTGTCTCTCAGCGATAAAACTTAAAGTTGGTAGGATTTATTTAGAAAATGTATTAAATGCACAAACCAGACACATAACATGTGAAATGTGTTTCACTGTTTACAATATGCATCTATTGGCATTTAAAAAATGAGGTCTGCTTCCAATTCCATTCAGTAATTCCCTTTGCCCCTATGTCAGCTGTACCGTACGACCTCTCCGCCTTTTACCTAAAATAGTAAAAGCTAAGTTTCAGCATCTTTTTCCTTCAATAAGTCTTTGGCAAAGAATTTACACGTATTGAATAACTAGAAATGACAAAGCTTATTCCTCAGCACTCTATGCCATCTGGCAACAACAATGCTTTGTCACTTGTGAAGAATAAGGTCAATTTTACTTGTCTGCAGAGGTTCAAATGGTAGAAAAAAAATTTATATAAATCTAACATTTTGAAATGGTCTCGACAGAGATGGTTGGAGGTTAAGAACTCACAGGGACACAAAGTCCATGCATAATAGTCATTCATGTTAGACATAAAAGGTGTATATACAATGGTTGTTCACAAACTATCTCTGGAACTTTCTATAAATATTGCAGCCCAGGATGTAGTTAGTCACATGACATAACCTTTAATTGGATAGAACATTATGCAATTTTGGAATGATTTCTTTATACATATTATAAAGCTAACCAGATCTACATTTGTAATCAAGAAATACGAGTTTGAAGTTCAAGAAACCAACAACTAGGAATCTTCTACAACTTATTGTGATTCAACGGAATAAATGTATCTCTTTTTACATAGTAAAAAAAGGAGTGTCTACTGAGACGATGTGGGAAGTCAGAAAGAGGAAGGAAGGAAGCAATCATTGTACTGGGAGTAGTCTGTAGTTCCTCAAATAGCCCATGGGGCACCAAGGAACAGATAAGTAGGCAGATTTTGGAATGGTACGGAAATTACAGGGTGGCTGTTCAACTTTCCTAATATTGAATGGCACCTCCTGACTGCAAGAGGGATAAAGGTTTCAGGAATCCTTCTTGGACACAGGTGATAGAATTGTCAGCTATGTCCAAGGATTCCTGACACATGTGCATCAGCCAACTAGAGGAGAGGCCATACTGGATCTAGTACTGGGTAATGAACCTGATCAGGTGGTAGACCTCTCAGTAGGGGAGGATTTTGGTGAGAGTGACCACAACTCCCTGGGATTTAGAATAGCTATGGACAAAGATAAAAGCAGACAAAATGGGAAAATGATTAATTGGGGTAGGGCTAATTACGATGAGATGAGGCAGGAACTAGGGAGAGCAATTTGGAATAGATGTTCATGGCAGAATGGACAAAGTAATGTGGAGGGTGTTTGCACCTGGTTCAGGATAACTTTGTGGAAAGGATGGCAGGAAAAGGGAATTTTGGTAGTGAAAACCGATGAGGCAGCTAACTAGCTGAATAAGAAGAAAGCATGTATTAGATTTAGGAAGTCAGGAAACAGGAAAGGCTCATGAGAATAAAATGGTAGCCAGTAAGGAACTTAAGAAACAGATTAGGAGAACTTGAAGGGGACACAAGTAATCCATGAAAAGTTGGATTAAGGAGAACCCTAAGGCATTCAATGTATATATGAAGAACATAAGGGTGATGAGCATGAAGGTTGGGCCGCTTAAGGATAAAGGAGGCAACATATGTCTGGAGGCAGAGGAGGATATGGAGGTCCTATATAAATACTTTGCTTTAGTATTGACGAGAGAAAAGGACCTTGATCAGGGTGAGGTTGGAATAGAACAGTCTTGTGTGCTGGACAATGTTGAGATTAGGGAAGAGGAAGTTTTTGATCTTCTTAAAAACATTGAGATTAACAAGTCTCTGGGGCAGGATACAACATACCCCAGGATGCTGAGGGAAGAAATAGTTATTACATTGGTTATGATCTTTGGGTCCTCCTTAGCCGTAGGGGAGATGCTGGAGGATTGGAGAATGACAAATGCAGTCCCCTTGTTTAAAAAACATGTAATAGGGAGAATCTTCAAAATTATAGACTCGTGAGTCTCATGTCAGTGGTCATTGGAGAGGATCTTAAGGATAGGATTTATGAGCATTTGGAGAAGTACAGTGTTAGTCAGCATGGTTTTGGAGGGGAAGATCATGCCTCATGAGCCTAATTGAGTTTTTTGAGGTGGTAACAAAGGAAATAAATGAAAGCAGGATGTTGGATGTGGTCTACATGGATTTTTGTAAGGCAATTGACAAGGACCCACAGCAGAGACTCTAAAAAGTCATGAGGCATGGGATGTATGGAACCCTGCCTGTTTGGATTAAAAATAGCTTGCATGTAGAAAGCAGAGAGCATTATTGGATGGAACGTATCGTGCCTGGAGTTCAGTGACCAGTAGAGTTCTGCAGAGATCTGTTCTCGGATTCTTGCTCTTCGTACTTTTTATGAATGACCTAGATGAAGAAGTGGAAGGAAGGGTTAGTAAGCTTGTGGCTGATATGAAGGTTGGAGGAGTTGAGAAATGTGCTGAAGATTGTCGTAGGTTACAAAAGGATATATACAAGATGGAGAAAAGTTACAGATGGAGTTCAATCTGGATAAGTACGAGGTGATGCATTTTGGAAAGTCAAACCAGAAGGGTGAGTACGTGATTAATGGTCAGGCACTTAAATGTGTTGAGGAACGGAGGAACCTTGGGGTCCAAATGCATACATTTCTCAAGTTTGCCATGGAGGTTGATAGGAGAGATAAGATGCTGGACTTTATTGATGGAGTTTGAGTTCAAGAGTTGAAAGGTCATGTTGCAACTCTACAACTCTCTGGTGAGACCACACTTAGAGTTTTGTGCTCAGTTCTGGTCACCTCATTATAGGAAGGATGTGGAAGCCATGGAAAGGGTACAGAGGAGATTTACCAGGATGTTGCCTGGATTGGAAAATTAGTCTTATGAGGCAAGGTTTGCAGAGCTAGGACTTTTCTGTTTGGAGCAAAGGAGGATGAGAGGAGACAATAGAGGTTTAGAAGATTCTGAGAGGCATATATAAAGTGGACAGCCAGCACCTTTTTCCCAGGGCCAGGAATAGCAAGCACCAAAGGACACCTGTACAAAGTGGAGGGAAGACATCAGGGATAATTATTTTACACAGAGTTGTAGGTGCCTGGAATGCCTTGTCAGGGGTGGTGGTGGAGGCTGAAATATTAGGGGCATCTAAGAGGCTCTTAGACAGGCACTTGCATGAAAGTAAAATAGAGAGGTACGAGGCAGTAAAGGTTTTAGTAATTTTTGGTAGGAATATATAGGTTGGCACAACATCGAAGCCGAAGGGTCTGTGCTGTATCTGTGTCAGGGGTGGGCAACCTTTTACCATGCATGGCTTGAACGGTGGTCCACCCTGATGCTACCGTAAATGAGATAAATGCTGAAAAACAGACAGCTTTTGATTGTATCCGGTTGAAGTGTACAATGTATGAACATAACTGATGATGATTTATCAAAAAGAAACAGAAAAAGTTCAAGCAATGAGATCAACCATATCCCTTTCAAAAAAATTACGATGATGCAAACGGGGTTAACAGTCAATCACACTGGACCAACTGCCCCCTTTCTCTGCCTGCCTCCCTCCTTTCCTTGAGGCTCCAACCTGTCCTGCAGTCGAGTTAACCTCCTTATCCTGGAATGCACCCAGAATGCACCCGACCAGTCTCAGCCTGCAGGCCTGATGATTACCTTCCAAACTCAATGGTTGCCCATTCGAAATTGGATTCCACTGCCTGCCTGGCACGGCAGTGCTCAATTGTCCCATGATGCACTGCAGTACACTAGCCGAATCAACTGCTTTTGATCAAACTGCCAACGTTGGCGGGGTTTAAAACAAACGTGTAGCTAATTGTTGAGCTTTGCGTTGCGGCCCGAATAAATTGGATCATGGGCTGGATCTGGCCTGTGGGCCTAGCTTGCCCACCCTTGTCCTATGTTTATAGGCTCTGGATTCTCTGTAGCCATGCTGAATTCTAACCACATCTAAGCCAAACTCTGCTTGATAGCAAATGTTTGTAATAACGACTTCAGACCCAGTTAATCGCTTCTCTGAATAGTAAATGAAAATGAGTAACATACTCCCTGAATCATAACATAACCCTGCAACATAGTTAGTTGCTGAGCCCATGATAGTAACTGAGTTTTTTTTTAAAGGCATTTTTTTTCCCCCCCATATATTTTCTGGGAATTGGGCATCATTAACAAAGCTAACAGGCTTTGAGGAGATGCTGCTCAACCCTCTTCTTGATATGCGGCAACCTGGTGATCTTCCCTTGCAATGTTATTGGGTAGGGAGCTGCAGGACTTAAATTTTGAAGGAAAGTTGTTATGTTTCCAAGTCAGAATGGAATGTCACTTTGAAGGGCGCCTACAGTTGGCGATGCTTCCATGTGTTTATCCTCTTGACCTTCATGGTGGTGAAGGTTTGGTTGGCACCATCAGTGTAGCCCAGGTGAATAAATGCAGTAGGGTTTTGCAAATGTGGAGAGAATTTATTGTAATTACATTGGAGTAATTTAGAGCACCGTATTAACTGACCAATTAGAATGTATTTGGGCTGCAAGAGGAAATGAGAGTTTGGAGGAGAAGTCTGCATAATTGCCAGGAGAATGGACAAACTCCAGAGTTCGCTAAGGAACTGGGGTTGCACCAGCTGTGACACTACCACTGTGCCACCCCAGCACCAAAACCATAGGGACTACAGTGTTTCTAAAAAAAAAAGATAAAGCCCAATTGTCAGAATCTGAATTAATAATTTCTCTCTGAATGAAATCAGACAATCCTTAGACAGAGTAAAAAAAGGTACCTCTTTGTTATCTTGTTAAAGCCGTAAGGAATAGTAAGTAATCTATGTTTGCTCAATCTGCCTCCATGCTAAATTCCTGGTCTGATCTCAGACCAAATGGAGAATGAGAAGTTGAAGAAAATTATGTTTTTCTTGCCCAACACAGGAAAAGTTCCAAGTCAAAATGAACTCTTGGACAGTGGAGCAATACAATGGATAGGCATCATGCTCTCCCTGGTCTATTTCTGCATTGTACAGCTACATGGCTGCGGCTTTGCTACCTAGTTTACCCTATTAACAAGAAACTGGATTTGTTACCCTATTTGGGTATATTGTTCATCTAAACAATCCGCAAAAAGTAGAAAGGAATTTTAAAGACAGTAGAATTTTATCTTCATGAATCTTGGAAATGTTTATGCTAACATAAATTATATTTGGCCTATTATGTATATGGTCAATTAAAAGACAAAATCTGTTTCTTTTGTGGACCGAACTAAATATTTTATTGCTTTTCAAATGGGGCCTCTTCTATGGCAGATCTCTGTAGCTCTAGAGTTGGCAATGTATTGAATGTCAGCAGATGGGTAGTGATAAGCCAGGTTTATAAAGCAAGCTGAGCACCCGTGAAGTCAAAGAAACATATTCTTCCAGTTGCATTTTCACTGGGGTTCAACTGCTCATGGACACTGATTTAAGAAAAAAATCCAATTTGCATTTAATCTGAAGAGTAACCTAATTAAATGACAAATATATAACAGTCCAATATTGGGCAGGTATAAACATAGGAAGACTATGATCCACATTTCATTCTTTAAAGGGCTAGTTTAAGCTTAAATCAAGAGATCAATCTTTTACAACTGTAACCCTTCCTCTTTTATTAGTTTAAGGTTAAAATAAATTTTTAGATACAGATTTCAGATTTATTGTCAGAGTACATGCATGGCATCACATACAACCCTGAGATTCTTTTTCTTGTGGGTGAGGCAGAATTACCACTTACTGGCATTGCAAAGAATAACTGTACTCAAAGTACATATGTAAGCAAATAAAGAAATGTAAACAAACTGACTGCGCAATACAGAGAGAAAAAAACAAAAGTTCACTTAAATGAATCTTTGATTGAATTTGTTGTTGAGGAATCTGATGGTGGAAGGGTAGCAGCTGCTCTTGAACCTGGTGGCACCTATACCTCTTTCTTGATGGTAGCAGTGAGAACAGAATGTGTGCTGGGTGGTGTGGATCCTTGATGATTGCTCTTGCTCTCGGACAGAAGCGTTCCCTGTAGATATTTTCAATGGTGGGGAGGGTTTTACTGTGATATCCTGGGCTGTGTCCACAACCTATTGCAGGATTTTATGCTCAGGAGTGCTGGTGTCCCTCTACCAAATCTCGATGCAGCTGGACAGCACGCTTTCCACCACACATCTGCAAAAATTTACCAAGGTTTCCAATGTAATATCAAACATCTGCAAACTCCTAAGGAAATAGAGGCCCTGAGGTGCTTTATTCACGATACCATTTGTGTGTTGGGACCAGGAAAGATGCTGCAAGATGGTGACTCCCAAGAACTTAAATTTGCTTACCCTTTCCACCTCTGATCCCCCAATGATCAGTGGATCGTACACCTCTGAATTTCCCATTAATGATAAATAGAAACTATGTAACTGAATATTGATTCCCAATGGTTCATTTTATGCATTCCTTCTAATCCAATGTACATATACAGGGGATACTAATTAGATAGAAATATACAAATGTTACTGTTTCATGGTTGCAGTAATCTTGTATATAGTACCTGGCCTTGTTTACAGTGAACTGCCTTAATGAATGGAAAGATTATTTTGTGACATTCCAGTCAGATTACTGAGTAGATCATTTAATGCCTCTGTCTCCCCTACAAACTTGTTGTTTCTAACTATGCATTCATAAATTTTTCACATTTGAGTGGTTTAAAAAAAATTAGCAACAAATAATATTTTTTTCTTAATTGAGGTCAATTTCCGACCTCAAAATTTTCTGCACTGTAATGTATACACATGTATACACATGTGAGAAACGTTCCATGCACACGAAAGTACAGTCAAGTGGTGTGAGGGGCTTTAATGATGAAACTGATGAAACATTTGAGAAAATATTTAACAACCATGTCCGTGGCTTAGTTTGCCAAGAATCCTTGTGCCATAAATATCACTGATATTCAGGAATAGTCAAAAATGATTTAATAGTGTTAAAATTCAAGTTGAAGATTTATAATTATAAAGAACTTAAAATAAGAAACAAGAACACAAGCACTTAAACTGTTCAACAAAATTCAATCAATTTTAAATCATGAATAAATTACTGATTGCTTATCATCCGCAATTTCACTTTGGTACAGTTCCTCAGGTGTTCCCCAACATACATTCTGGGTGTATTTCATCAAAGTGGTCCACCCTCAAACGCCGAGAAGAGCCCAACGTATGACTTTAGTTGGGCAAAGGTTCATTAAGATGGGATAGCATGTACACATAAAAGTGGCATGGATTTGAGGGATGTGATCAACTTCTTCTGTGCTATTATTGTTTCTCATTCTACGAATCTATAGCTTGGTTGGAAGAACTTGTGTGGTGAAATTATAATTAGTTCTGGGCAAAAATGTCTATGTTTCCCCACATAATGAAGCTGATAATTAAAAAAAAAATCTTGTGACTTATTTCTTCATTCTCAGTCCATCTGACTCAGCCAAAAATTAAGATATGAAGTAACTGAA